>NW_026782140.1:600000-1200000 GCF_031769215.1 Ylistrum balloti | reverse complement strand
TGAACAGGATTTCTGGCAGCATATACAGTAATTTGACCTTTTCATAGAGCTCTACAGCAATACCAAATCCTCACCAGACAATTCAATAATACAAAAGCTGAGTAATGCAAACATAGTACTGGTCCTACATCTTCTGTGTGTGTTTGTGAGGATGTATGACTGTGCCAGCAATCTTACAATATGTCAGCATAATTATCTAACCTGGCCATATTACACCAGGAAATCTATGCTTAGTTCTCATTATGTCTCCAGCTTACCTCCACTAGCATACTCCATCACTAAATACAATGTCTTTTCCGTCTCTATTACCTCGAATAATTTCACTGAAAAACATAAAATTCAACAATAAAAGACTGAAAAGTTTTTATTGCACCAATGCCGTTCGAAACAAGACCAGTTTGTCTATTTAAACTCTCATCCCAAAACATCAATAATAACCAAAACATGCTTCAATTTCAACCTGTCAAGAATGCTCTATTTTCAGAATAAGGAAACTTTTTTTTATTATTAAGCCATCTATGTAATTTATTTTTGTTAGGAAATTTGCAGTAAGTTGTCTATCCTTGAAATCCTTTAAGAAGTGCAGTAAAATGGGTATTTGTTTCCCTGTTGATATGCAATATCAGCTGTTAACACTGAACACCCAGTTGTACTCTTCACAAAACCAGACACTCATTTGCAGCTAGACATAGAAAAGTTTGGTGCTGTAATTTGGTATACTATCTTCCCACTTGCTGCTAGCTGTTTAACACTAGGCCCTTTCTGTGGTGGTTCAAGTTTGCTAAATTACTGGTAAAAATAGTGAGATTTAGAAAACAGATGGCATTGTATCAGTTTCCTTGCTAAACAAGCTTGCAGACAAAACTGCATGTTGGAAAGGTCTGGTTGTCTACATGAATAAAAGTTCGAGAAATTGGCAGACAAGTATCCCTTTAAAATTTAATTAACTTTACAGGTGGTTTCAAAACTAGACGCTTCCTTAAATTCAATCCAGTTCTGTATTACATATATAACGTTTCAAACTTTATCATGTATTAACTAAAAATTAGACAGAATTTTGACCAGACTATCATTACCTTCCACCATTTACCTAACATGAAAGAAAATAAAAGAAGTTACCTATATTGGGATGATCCAGTAACTTCATGATCCTTACTTCTCGAAACAGCTGCAAATGTAAGGAAAAACGTTTAAGGAGTTCTGTAGGAACAACAGCATATCTTGAGCACTCATTTCAAATTTATTGATATGAGTAATATAACAATCATGTGCTTTTTTAATTGGACTGAAATGGACTTGTCAAAACTTTTGCTAATTTTTTTCCAATACATGTATACATAATAGACAAATACATCTCAGTACACATATTGGACCTATTCAATTTAGCGGAGACAACAGCAGGATTAATGTTAAAAGGTGAAATGTATACATGTATTGTAAGCTATATAGTGTAGAACATAAAACAAGTTCACATATTGTGTTGTATTTATCACCTTTTCAATGGAAATCAATAATACACAATACTTCAACGGTTAACAGAGTTACAGGTCTGCTATCACTGAATAGAAGATCGAGATTATCATTTGCAAGTAAAATGCAGCCAAAAGTTGAAGACAAAGTGGAAAGACCAAAAGACATTGACAAAGCAGGGTGTTAAATGACTCATCGAATGTAAACAGCCAAATGCATGCATGCTGCACCAACACTTAAAACACATAAGCGGGCATTGGAGAGTGAATAGCTGGGGTTTGTTGGGGCACAATGACAACCAGGCACCATGTAAAAACGACAAATCATTGCAAAGCAATATGTGCTAATAGATAGACAGTGTACAGCTGGAAACAGGTGGGGCCACAATGACAACCAGGCACCATGTACTAACAGACAGACCATCACAGTGTATAGTACAGCTGGAGATGGGGGTTGGAGCCACAATGACAACCAGGCACCATGTACTCAGTTACATACAATTAACATGTACATCTGGAGATTGGTGGGGCAAAAATAATGACCAGCTATCATGTACTAACAGACAGATCATCAGTGTGTATAGCACAGCTGGAGATGGGGGTAGGGGCCACATGACAACAAAGCACATGTACTCTGTTGGAGACAATTATCATGTACAGCTGGAGATAAGGTGGGACCACAATTACAAACAAGTACTATGTACTAACAGACAGATCATCACTGTGTACAGCTTGGGACAGGTGGGACCACAAATACAACCAAGCACTATGTACTAACAGACAGATCATCACTGTGTACAGCTGGGGACAGGTGGGACCACAATTACAACCAAGTACTATGTACTAACAGACAGATCATCACTGTGTACAGCTTGGGACAGGTGGGACCACAATTACAAACAAGTACTATGTACTAACAGACAGATCATCACTGTGTACAGCTTGGGACAGGTGGGACCACAATTAAAAACAAGTACTATGTACTAACAGACAGTACTAACAGACAGATCATCACTGTGTACAGCTTGGGACAGGTGGGACCACAATTACAAACAAGTACTATGTACTAACAGACAGATCATCACTGTGTACAGCTGGAGATAAGGTGGGACCACAATTACAAACAAGTACTATGTACTAACAGACAGATCATCAGTGTGTACAGCTTGGGACAGGTGGGGGCCACAATTACAAACAAGTACTATGTACTAACAGACAGATCATCACTGTGTACAGCTTGGGACAGGTGGGACCACAATTACAAACAAGTACTATGTACAGCTTGGGACAGGTGGGACCACAATTACAAACAAGACATGTACAGATCATCACTGTGTACAGCTTGGGACAGGTGGGACCACAATTACAAACAAGTACTATGTACTAACAGACAGATCATCACTGTGTACAGCTTGGGACAGGTGGGACCACAATTACAAACAAGTACTATGTACTAACAGACAGATCATCACTGTGTACAGCTGGAGATAAGGTGGGACCACAATTACAAACAAGTACTATGTACTAACAGACAGATCATCACTGTGTACAGCTTGGGACAGGTGGGACCACAATTACAAACAAGTACTATGTACTAACAGACAGATCATCACTGTGTACAGCTTGGGACAGGTGGGGCAACAATTACAACCAAGTACTATGTACTAACAGACAGATCATCACTGTGTACAGCTTGGGACAGGTGGGGGCCACAATTACAACCAAGCACTATGTACTAATAGACAGACCATTACTGTGTACAACTTGGGACAGGTGGGGCAACAATTACAACCAAGCACTATGTACTAACAGACAGATCATCACTGTGTACAGCTTGGGACAGGTGGGCCACAATTACAACCAAGCACTATGTACTAACAAGTAGATCATCACTGTACAGCTTGGGACAGGTGGGGCAACAATTACAACCAAGCACTATTTACTAACAGACAGACCATCACAGTGTACAGCTTGGGACAGATGGGGGCCACAATTTCAACCAAGCACTATGTACTAACAGGTAGATCATCACTGTGTACAGCTTGGGACAGGTGGGGCCACAATTACAACCAAGCACTATGTACTAATAGACAGACCATCACAGTGTACAGCTTGGGACAGGTGGGGGTCACAATTACAACCAAGTACTATGTATTAACAAACAGATCATCACTGTATACAGCTTGGGACAGGTGGGGCCAGAATTACGACCAAGCACTATGTATTAACAAACAGATCATCACTGTGTACAGCTGGGGCTTGATGGGACCACAATGACAACCAAGCATTTTGTATTAACAAACAGATCATCACTGTGTACAGCTAGGGCTTGATGGGACCACAATGACAACCAAGCACTATGTATTAACAGACAGATCATCACTGTGTACAGCTGGGGCTTGATGGGACCACAATGACAACCAAGCACTATGTATTAACAAACAGATCATCACTGTGTACAGCTGGGGCTTGATGGGACCACAATGACAACCAAGCACTATGTATTAACAGACAGATCATCACTGTGTACAGCTGGGGCTTGATGGGACCACAATGACAACCAAGCACTATGTATTAACAGACAGATCATCACTGTGTACAGCTGGGGCTTGATGGGACCACAATGACAACCAAGCACTATGTATTAAACAGATCATCAGTGTGTACAGCTGGGACTTGATGGGACCACAATGACAACCAAGCACTATGTATTAAACAGATCATCACTGTGTACAGCTGGGGCTTGAAACAGATCATCACTGTGTACAGCTGGGGCTTGATGGGACCACAATGACAACCAAGCACTATGTATTAACAAACAGATCATCACTGTGTACAGCTGGGGCTTGATGGGACCACAATGACAACCAAGCACTATGTATTAACAGACAGATCATCACTGTGTACAGCTGGGGCTTGATGGGACCACAATGACAACCAAGTACTATGTATTAACAGACAGATCATCACTGTGTACAGCTGGGGCTTGATGGGACCACAATGACAACCAAGCACTATGTATTAACAGACAGATCATCACTGTGTACAGCTGGGGCTTGATGGGACCACAATGACAACCAAGCACTATGTATTAACAGACAGATCATCACTGTGTACAGCTGGGGCTTGATGGGACCACAATGACAACCAAGCATTTTGTATTAACAAACAGATCATCACTGTGTACAGCTGGGGCTTGATGGGACCACAATGACAACCAAGCATTTTGTATTAACAAACAGATCATCACTGTGTACAGCTGGGGCTTGATGGGACCACAATGACAACCTGGGACCACAATGACAACCAAGTACTATGTATTAACAGACAGATCATCACTGTGTACAGCTGGGGCTTGATGGGACCACAATGACAACCAAGCACTATGCATTAAACAGATCATCACTGTGTACAGCTGGGGCTTGATGGGACCACAATGACAACCAAGCATTTTGTATTAACAAACAGATCATCACTGTGTACAGCTGGGGCTTGATGGGACCACAATGACAACCAAGCATTTTGTATTAACAAACAGATCATCACTGTGTACAGCTGGGGCTTGATGGGACCACAATGACAACCTGGGACCACAATGACAACCAAGTACTATGTATTAACAGACAGATCATCACTGTGTACAGCTGGGGCTTGATGGGACCACAATGACAACCAAGCACTATGCATTAAACAGATCATCACTGTGTACAGCTGGGGCTTGATGGGACCACAATGACAACCAAGCATTTTGTATTAACAAACTGATCATCACTGTGTACAGCTGGGGCTTGATGGGACCACAATGACAACCAAGCACTATATATTAACAAACAGATCATCACTGTGTACAGCTGGGGCTTGATGGGACCACAATGACAACCTGGGACCACAATGACAACCAAGTACTATGTATTAACAGACAGATCATCACTGTGTACAGCTGGGGCTTGATGGGACCACAATGACAACCAAGCACTATGCATTAAACAGATCATCACTGTGTACAGCTGGGGCTTGATGGGACCACAATGACAACCAAGCACTATGTATTAACAAACAGATCATCACTGTGTACAGCTGGGGCTTGATGGGACCACAATGACAACCAAGCACTATGTACTAACAGACAGATCATCACTGTGTACAGCTTGGGACAGGTGGGGGCCACAATTACAACCAAGTACTATGTACTAACAAACAGATCATCAGTGTGTACAGCTGGGGCTTGATGAGACCACAATGACAACCAAGCATCATGTACTATTAATTATACACTGGCAATAACCTAGTGTCCCAGTGAAGTAGTTTATATTCTATATGTTACTAAGAGGTATACACTTAGAGAAACTTTACAGGATGAATTAATTACATACCTTTTGTAGACTTGATGGATTTAACTGTGTCTTGTCAATGATCTTGATAGCCACCTGAAATGTAAAGATCAGGACTGTATGTCAGTCAAATCACAACTTAATGGGTTGTTATTTATAATAAGGCTTTACAAACAACTGTCATCTGAACAATAACACAAGGACATGAGGCATACACAGGTGTCTATGTGTATAATAGTTAAATAAATATGAATGTAATTAAAATCTCCAGTCTATCAGATTAATTCTATCATTATTCATTTCTACAAAATCTTGTTTAGGTTTTATACATACAGACTCAGTACCAGATAGTAGTAACATAAAATACAGACAACTATTTCATGAACAATCAGCAGGCTTAGTCATTTAATTAATTCACTAGGCAATATTGCATTAATTAACAAGACCTCAGAAGGATAGAGGAAACAGCAGGGAGTGGATAGGCACCAGTCAAACCACTATAGTAAGAATCTCCTAGCCAGGATTATTAACATGTAATTACTTTATAAAGAAGATCTTTTGAAGCTGTTTGCTGTGTTAGTGTTATCATATACATGTAGTATATGGGCCCTAAATAAACCCTGCCTTGATGAATCACCAGTGTACCAAACACACTAAGAGATCTGTGGCTTTAAACTACTGTAAAATATATATACACAAGCATATTTTCATAACACAGCATGCCTAGAATATCAAAATATGTTCATCGGAATATATCTGGGGTCTCCCATCCAGTGTCACTTCAGGCACAAGTTACCTGAAAAGATGGGCTCACATATACCCTTCACCTATCACCTTTCATTTCCTACTGTGAATAAGGTTTTCCCTTAACCCAATTTCAAGTAGAAAACATGTCTACATTAAATTGTCTTGATCCATACAGATTTCCTATTAACCAAAAATGCCTGAAGATGATTTTCACACACTAATTATAAAAGTTTTACCATTTCATAATTATACTATAGTGCATTCAGTAAGTTTGAAATCATACACATGTTAATTTTAGGAAAGGTGTATTAAAGTATGTGTTGAAATTTTGATAATTTATTTTAAAACCTACTGACATGCTTACATCAAATGACTTAGGTCTACCTTACTGGTATTTAAATGTAGTAGTGTGTAGCTCACCAGAATATAATTTATTGACTCCCCTAAGTGTTTGTGTTTTCTTTCTCAATATTTATATCATTACATTGTCCTTTCCATGAAAACATCATAAGCAAGCCAGAATTCATCTTGAATATTATTATTACATTCTTAATGGCCCATCAACACATAAAAGGTCATTAGGGCCATCAAAAAACATTTTAAAAAAACTAACTAAAAAGTTTAAAGACAAATGCTTAAAATCTTCAATATGTTGAAGTTCTGAAACTGTTAACATGTAACTATATAATTATAAAAGGGTTTCATTTCCATAACCTTAAGTATCAACTGAGCGAAGACTAGCTCACCAGTTACTAAAGTATATTTATAGAACTCTGATGAAGATATCCTCTGATATCAGAGGTTATGAGAAATTAGTGATTTCCTTCCTGCCTTAGATCTCAGTGTCAGAGTACTCTTTTGTCCACTAATTAATGACTATCTATTACATAGGTCAACAAATGACTACTCCTCTGTTTAGAATAGCTAGTATGAAGTACAAAGGCCATCAGCAGTAACAGCAACTACAGATAACACACCGACTGCCTGCTTTGTACTTTGCTTTTCTGGTGATAGTTCAGACTTCAACCCACAGATCAGTGGTGTATTGTCTCACAGAAAACAATGAAACTTCCACCATTGCCTGGACAGATCTTAATTCATAATTCCATTTTAATGCAGTTGAATGGGTTTATACACTCCTTGAAAAATGAACCATATTGTTACATTTTTGGATAATCATAATTCTATGTGGCCATTATATCTGTGTTCACTTGGGCCATGTGTACTGGAGAGTATTAGCCCTAATCACATCCGTATGTATGTAGCTGATCATCAGACAGTGAGTTTCCTGGTAAAGTGTTATATGTATGTAGCTTGACAATATGTTAAGCTCCCTCTACATTACATTATCGATAATAGTCTGCTTCAATATTATGTGTAAAAGCTGAGATCAATACACAAATATAACTAACACAAACATGAGCCAGTCTTATCATGCAAAGCGAATAATATCTACGCTGTTAAAACACTATTTCCATATCAATTAAGAATTCACATTTCTAACAACCAGACTATTATTATATGCTATAGAAATAACATAATTATGTACCATATCATCCTGTACCTTGTTGTACATCATTACTAGTATGAGCATTAAACTCAACAACCTTAAAAATCACCTACAAAACAAATGAAATGCTAATGAAGTGTCATGCATCAGTTCTGCATCTACTTACTATCATGATGGCCAGCATTGATATGAATACTGGTGTACTTGTGGTGAATTCAGATTCAGTCCTCTGTCCCACTGACAAATCATTTCACAAATAACACTGTTAAAATTCTGTTTTACAAGCCCATCTGTCATCAGTTTGTTTTGGTCATCCCAAGACAGGTCATGAACATTAATACTTTCAAATGACACATAATCATAATGCAAGTCATGCCAGTTTACTGACCAGCTCACCCCATCTCTCCCCGAGTAAAATGTCATACTCCACATAATAGCTCTGTAAATGGACCAAGTCCTATAAGGATTCTTGAAAACGTACCCAAGACACAGTTTTTGAAGAAAGTTGATTTTGATGGATACTTCTGTGAGTGAATAGTCATGTTTGTATCTGCTATGTTTTAACTTTTTCTATGTGGAACGGTGTTTGTAAAATCTTAATTCATAGTGTCAGGTGTATGAGTGTATGACGAAAATGTTTTCATTTGTTGATTGATAAATGTGTTGCAGCAGAAATCCAACCTTTTTTCAGTATATTAATAACAGTTATATCACATAATGTCAGTTTTCCCACTTCTATCACAATTATTCCCTTCACTTGGTGATTACAAGTCATTGATGTCATTTGCAAGGATTACACCTGTAAAGTTTTATGAACTGAAATAATCTCTGATCAAGAATCATATATTATAGTTGTGATTTCACCCAGAATCTGACAATAACTTGATCTAGGATCTCAAGGGGTGAATATGGGTTGCATCTTCTCCTCTCCCACCCTAATGAAACAGAAGGGGCATGAAAATATGAGTTGCTATTGTTAAGGAATAACTAAGATGGGTAAATTAATCTAAACTTGAATGTTTCTGAGCAATATTTAACCATGAAGAAAGTTCAACCTGAAAATCTAGCGAGGAGCTTTATTATTGTATGAATCATCTGACAACCTCATTGTAAAGAGAGCATTGTCACTCTACATCAAATCTGATAATCTTGTATAAAACAGGGTCAAAAAATTGCAGAGAATTTTTTTAAACTTTGAACAGAGTCAAAGTTTATAGTATGTGGTCACAGTGGCCATTTTATGTCGCACAGCACTCCATTTGCCCAAAATGTCCCTATGGAGGTAGTTTCGTTATCCAATATGTAACAGGACAGGAAACATGCTTTAAGACATGTTTTTCTTTGAACAGGTTTAAAGATCAAAATATAGGACAGCAACTTTGTTTATATACACAAGTTCCCCCAAACAGGATGTTCCAATGAATAGTCTATGTTAGATGGCATATTACTGTATCTGGACCACCCTACCAAAAAACGAAGGTGAAAGCAGCTTGATTGTTAAACCATTCATCCAACCATGACAAATAAAAAATGCATTCTGGGAAAATCTTGAGGAAAAAACATTGAAGACGTGTGCTTTGATGTAACAAACAAACCAGGCTGGTTATTTTACAGGGCAACATCCTTCAAAATTACTCAAGTGTAAGTCTGAACTACAGTATTGTTGTCACATGCTATTCTAAGTTAGCAGAGCTAGTTGTCGATGATGTCCGCCAAAATAATAGTTATTAGTCCATATTTACCCATGGAAGGAAAACTGAATTTTTTTCAGGCATGTGTTTTCCCATATTTTGTGTATTGCAGCACTGTGTGGTCAGGTTGTTAAGGAAATTTAATGGGCAAGCTTTTGAAGTCAGAAACAAGCAGCCAGAATGATTCTTGATGTACCCCTTCCAAAGACATGTTTGAAGTTTTACACTGGATGCCTATTGATAGATACTTTAAGTTCAGAAGATAATGTATGATTTTTAAATGTTTACATGAAGATGTCCCAGACTACTTATCTAGCAATGTCTCATTAGTTATAAATAGTCACAATAGAACTAGAAGATATGCCTGTGATAACTTTTTAGTTCCAAAACACAGAACTGTTTTTTTACTCAAACCATTTTTTAATATCGAGTATCAAAGATTGGAATCTTTTACCTCACGAACTTAAGGGGATCAATTGTTTTACTACTTTTAAAAGACTGCTAGTCAAACTTTTACTTGATTTGTAGACAATTTTACAAGATACTGCAGCTTTTTACTTTTTAGAGCAACCAAGTCTTTCATTTGTACACTGTATACTTTTCAATAATGTATGTAATCGTGTAATTTTTATTCAACAGATGAAGTTTATTGTTTACTCATACATGTTTTCACTAACCCATTGATATGTACTTTTGCTAACAAGAGGACCATGTGTTAGATAAGTCTTTGGCTTAACATGCATTTATCCTCTGATTATTATTATTATTACACAGTAACAACTGAAGAAGATTATATACACTTATTCTGAGGTGTAATGATAATGAGAATAGTTTCCGGATGACTAACCATGACAAAAAATTATTTGATCAGCCCATCTTGAGTGACAATTTTGGCTCAAAAATCTGGCAATATCAGTCAAGGTTCATGATGCAAGTAATAACTCACTGAATCATGATTTTTCATTGAACTTTCAGGGTCACGTAATTTTTCACATCATTTTCACTATGTTCTAGGGTCAGTCAGGGTCAAATTCCAAGCTCCAGCTCAAATGTTGTTGTTGAATGCTTTAGATTCATCATTCAGCAAGTTCACTGGCTATATTGTGTACAATTAACTACCACACTGCTTTGTCAGAGCAAAGTTTCTGTTCACATGTGTATGATAGGCCTGTCACATGCTAAATTTATGTCCAGGTAATCAACTTTTGAAAATAAATTGTACCTTATATGGTTACCATACGTGAAAGTTTGGCATGCAAAAATGATAATCATTGATTTAGAAAATGAATGAATGAAGCAACCTTAAAATCATCCTAACATAACTGGTTGTGATAGGGCAAGATTTAACCATATCTATTGCAAGGAGATCCTGGCTTCACACTCACACATGCCATCTAAAATACTGGTTTGTATATCAGTTTATACCATATGCTTTGCACATTACTTTAAACACACATAAATTGTAATTTTTGCCATAAATTAAATGTGTGTGTAATAATACAACTTTAATTGTCTATAAAAGTGTAATATAAACAGGGTGTTTGTGTTGTTATTTACTGTAATTTCCTGAACACATGCGAGGTGCCTCAAGACTGTTGAGTATTATGTCCATTTTTAAGTGACCACAATGTGCGGTCAAGACTAATGCATCAGCTTCAGAAACAGTCCAACATTTTGTGTAGCTGCAACAATGCAGCAATTTACAAAACATAAACGAGTACACAAAATAGAGAATAAGACACAGTAGGATTTGTAAATATGAAAGGACATATCTGTAATGGCTACAATCTTCTATAATTTCATTTGTAATACTGTAATATGATTGAGCTAATATATACAACCGTACATGTCCATCAATACCTGTCCACATTCCAAACTAAGGGAACTCTGCCTAAACAGGCTATCTGGGTATGGATGACAGCACTAGTATATGATTGTGCTAATACATCCAGAGTGTCCATTCATATCCATCCAAATACAAAGTGGAGAAACCCAGTTTATAAAGAATTACTGTGAAACCTCACCTAATGACCACCTCAAAATTACGACCACCCCGCTATTATGGGCATTTTATGTCAGTCCCGGTTTTTTCACTGTATATCTTTGTATTATCAGTATTACGACCATCCCACTATTCCATATTACATCCACTTCTTGCAGTCCGAACGACCACTAATTAATGATAATTGACCTCACAATTATGACCAAGTTCTGACCAGTAATTAAAGTTTACCTGGTGGGCAGTGAAAGGCGATCATATGTGTCATTCTCGACTATTGTTTTCGTCACCGATCCTGTCACAAGGTGGCTTTACACAAAGTAAACATCATTATCGGATTAACTTGTGTGAAACCACCTTTTAATAACGATGTGCATTCCCAAAAATGAAGTATGTAATCTTTTCGGGCGATATTCCTTTGCTCGCATGTGCACATGTTGTCGGGAGTTAACTGTTTTTGTAGCGATATTAAGCTCTCAATATCGTTTGACCATTAAAAAAACACATATATGTTCCAAATTTTTTTACGACATATTTTCACTGTCACAAAACTCAGATGAAATTTATCAAGCAATGACGAAACCATGTAAACGAAACAAGCTATCATGATCGCTAAAAAGGACTTCAAGAAAGGGAGGCTGTCCAGATCCATAGCTCTCCGCAACATTGTACACTGGATTGTTTTTGTGTGTTCTACTGATCGATACACTGACAGAGTTAATGTTTTTGCGAATTTATGTGAAAAATGAAGCATTGAAAGACTATATAGTGACTTCATTAATGTTGTTACAAATACTGAGTTAATGTGTTTGTAAATTTATGTGAAAAAATCGAAAAATTAATGTTAAATTCCTAATGTGACTACAGGCCATGGTTGCCACCCTTCCTTGGTTGTGAGACAGTTTACAATCCATCTCTTCTCTACATTATTTATTTTTGAACCAAGATTAATAATCTAACACAGGGCACAGACAAATCCAACTAATGATCCAAAGACATTTGTGATGCGTCCATGTACATGTACGTATCATAAACCTCCATTTTGACAGCTTCATATCTGTGTCAACAAACTGACGGATTATCAGCTGTTCTAAGCTAGCACCGGGACAACGCCTTTGCTGCACAAGGAACTTATCATATTAATAACAAACGGAATCGCATTCGACTTACTTCTCGTCCTGTTGGCACATGCTTGGCTAGTTTCACTTTTGCAAAATTTCCTTTGCCGATGGTCTTTATCAGCCGGTATTTGCCGATGTGAGGCTCGTCTGCGGTTCGACTCCTGGACGACGTAATACGAGGGTTTGCATTGTCATCTTTTGACTGCAACACAAATAAATTGACATTTGTTATGCTTGATATATGTTTAAGACAACGTTTTAATATGTGCAAACGAAATTGAGCGAATACTCACATGATGATCGACTGTCACCGATTCGTGCACGGTTTGAAGAGGTGCTCGGGTCGACATGTTGAATATAATTACTCGAGATGAACAGGTAGATGCGACGGAAATTGACGTTTCCTGGGGCTAAGCGATATCATAGATCTTGTTATAGAAGATCCAACTAAGAACAACACCCTCATTCAATGGAAAACGACGTTAATCAGCACAAACCGACCCGTACACCGGTGTTTTCTGGCAAATATCGGGGTCATTCAAGGCACCGAACCTATCTATCAGTGCCCTTGGGTCCCTGGAAAATGGCCTTATAATTATCAATCTGAGCCAGTTATCCATTTACACAGGACTGTACGGATGGGCCATTCTCATTTCTGAAGAAATGGCAACCTCAATGTCCTTCCAAACGTCCTGATGATGACACATATATACAAAATAAATCCCCTCTGTCAAGTAACCAAAATGGCCGACTTCTCCTTCCACGCCAAATTCCGAGAGTCGTGCGCACCTTAGCCAGTTATTGAGGGTTTTCATTGGAGGAAAGCATTTGCTATGACATCATCGAACCCTAAACAGCTGAGAGCTCTGAAATTAGGAAACTGTATACAAAATACTAAATAACAAAATTTTCTTAGTTAGTTCAGTAAAATATGTTTAGAAAATAAACACAGAATAGCATTTGTCATTATTGGAATATACATTCAGTTCGTTAGGAATATATGTATTTCCCATCAACAAGCGGCAGTGTCCAACTGCAAGCTAAGATAAAAAATAATACATGAAATATATAAAAATACAAAGTTTACATGCAAAACATCATTAAAAGTCCATTGTTTTTTCTTTTAGTCTGTACAAACACTTCTTGACCCATCGCTGATTAACTGAAATAGATATAAATGCATATCTAATCGGTGGCTGTAATGAGACACAAATATGAGATTAATGTTATGAAGTTTTTAACATGTAGACTTCTATAATTTTGCGTTAAGTCAGGGATGTTACTCTACCTATTATATTTTATAAGCCCGCCTTCCGTAATTGGAACCTACGAAATTCGTGACAGAGTTGTCGGACTTAACTACGACGAACTGCGAGGAGTGTTAACTGATGCGCACACGGTACGTATTATGGAAAAGTCCGCGACAGAACTAAGGACGAATGGGCTATTTCACATCTGTCACAAGAAGCTTGCCTCTGAATCTACCAGATATATATATATGGTTCATGAATAATTACAACAACAATCTTTTAAACTCATTGTCTGAATTTATTCATCAACACCTAAATTATGTACAATTTTATCTAGTCTTAGTCTTGTGCAAATTTGCCAGTTATATAAATTATATTGTCTATTTTAGTATAAAAATGTTCTGGATTAAAAAAAAAAAAAAAAAACGACGTCCAAAAAGCTGTCTTCTCCGGGCTACAGTACTCCATCTTTATGTGTACAGTTTGTCGCCGCTTGTAGGCCGTCGATAGAGAAATTGAACTAACCTAGTGTAAGTGACATGAAAATGTCCTACTGTGTACAGTATAGGTTCTTGTCCGTATGTTTCTCCAATATGACAGAGTGTCCCCACAATTTATTTTTCGTATGCCTGGAGTTAAACCTTTGTACGGTAAACAAGAGTTTCGGGTATAGCAACACATCGACGCTGTAGCAAGGTGGAAGAGTGTAGCAAAAACTTGATTATAAAAAATCCTTTAACTTCAAGTATCAGAAAATAAACAAATAAATGAATAAAAAGTCAGTCATTAGATTAAAAAAACAGATTAAATGTGCGTTGATGTTGTTTTCCATTTAAACTATGAAAGAAGCGCGACAACTCGTACTCGTTGGTTTGCTAGGCCTACTGCAAACATCTTATGACTTTCCGGAGGAAATAAGAAGGGGGACGGGAGGGGAGACGCATTACACGCTTAATGTGTATTTTTATCGCCATAGATGATATTCAATGTGTGATAAAGTGTCATGTGTCTCTTTGATGATGATAAAGTGTGATATGTCTCATTGTCCGATGATAATTAAGTGTTATGCGTCTCATTGTTTGAGGATGATAAAGAGTTACGTGTCTCTTTCATGACGAAAAGTGTGATGTGCCTCATTGTCTGATGATGAAAAAGTGTTTTGTCTCTCTTTGATGATGATAATATGTGACACGTCTCATTGTCTGATGATGAAAAAGTGTTATGTCTCTCTTTGATGATGATAATGTGTGACACGTCTCATTGTCTGATGATGATAAAATGTTATGTGTCTCTTTGAGGATGATAAAGTGATATGTGTCTGATGATGATAACGTGTTATGTGTCTCATTGTCTGAAGATGATAAAGTGTTATGTGTCTGAGGATGATAAAGTGTTATGTGTCTCATTGTCTGGAGATGATAAAGCGTATGTGTCTCATTTTCTGGAGATGATAAAGTGTGATATGTCTCATTGTCTGGATTTGAAAAAGTGTGATATGTCTCATTGTCTGATGATGATAAAGTGTAATGTGTCTGATAATGATAAAGTGTTATGTGTCTCATTGTCTGGAGATGATAAATTGTTATATGTCTTTTTGTTTGAGGATGATAAAGTGTTTTGTGTCTCATTGTCTGGAGATGATAAAGTGTTATGTGTCTGAGGATTATAAAGTGTTATATGTCTCATTGTATGAGGATGATAAAGTATTATGTGTCTCATTGTCTAGAGATGATAAAGTGTCATTTGTCTCATTGTCTGGAGATGATAAAGTGTTATGTGTCTGAGGATTATAAAGTGTTATGTGCCTCATTGTCTGAGGATGATAAAGTATTATGTGTCTCATTGTCTGAAGATGATAAAGTGTCATGTGTCTCATTGTCTGGAGATGATAAAGTGTCATATGTCTCATTGTCTGGATTTGAAAAAGTGTGATATGTCTCATTGTCTGGAGATGATAAATTGTTATATGTCTTTTTGTTTGAGGATGATAAAGTGATATGTGTCTCATTGTCTGGTGACGATAAAGTGTTATGTGTCTCATTGTCTGGAGATGATAAAGTGTTAGATGTCTTTTTGTTTGAGGATGATAAAGTGATATGTGTCTCTTTTATGATTATAAAGTGTTATGTGTCTCTTTGATGATGATAAAGAGTTACGTGTCTATTTGTCTGGTGATGATAAAGAGTTATGTGTCCTTTTTCTGGTGCATTTCTCAACGGTATCCAAGAAGATCTTCATTTCTTGGAATCCCTGCATTGTAAGTAATTTGTAGGTCTTTGCGGCGGTCCAAATCTATCATAGATATCTACTGTGGTGTTTAAACACCATAAAATGATGAAAGAGAAATTTTATCAATAATGTGGAGATTATCACCCTAATAACAAAGGCTCGGGCATATCATTCAGTTTTACATGAAGATATAACAATAATGTGTTATTTTGAAACTTAATTCTCCTCCAACAACTTACAACCAATGACACTACTGAACTTTTTACATCAACCTCGTTTTCAACTCACAACGCAACCAACAGAACCCGATTTCCTTTCACTAAAACAGCATAGGCAATCAAGAGTTAAATAGTGTACAGTTATACTGGTAAACGATTGACAACCACAACATGTGTCACAGAAAACACATAAGAGAATTTCCATGTGCTTAGAAGGGCTGTAGTAGTGTGCAGTGATAACCGACTCTCTCTTACACACATCAGATTCTGTTATAAATAATACACACCATCACCATGACAAGCTTGTTAGACTTGCTAATTCAACAGAAAACATCAAACTCTTCATATAAATTGAAAATGACCGTTTTTATTAAACGACGAATACATAAAGATTTACATATACAGCAAAGGAGGAGTGCCAGTTTGGGCCTTCTGGTGGCTATGACGAATACTTTTTATTTTTTGTCTATTAAAAACTTGAGGTAAGGCGGTAATGACATGGCATTAATCTAAGGTCAGCTCAAGGCTGCTCAGTTGTTATAGGGGGACGAGTGGGGGATCAAATTCATAATTATTGCAATAATTATCAAACTAAAATATTTTTTTAGTTTTTTTTTCTTAAATGTCATTTGATGATATATTTCAAAACCTTCATTAGAAAAAATGACAAAAATATATGCCATTGTTGAAAAGTAGATCACGGTAATTAAGTGCCCTAATTACTAATTAAGTCACACTTGAGCACCGTTTTTTGTCTTATTGCATCTATAAACAATACGTTTATCACGTGCAGAGTATTTATTTGAAATATTTTTGCAAATATGGATGATATTAAAATGGGAAAAAATCAATTTAGCAACGGGTTTCACAGGATCATAAATGACCTTTGTCTATTACTTACGGGATTGTATTTTTGTTTACTGCTTTAGTAAGGGGAATGGTGGTGTTTGGATATTCATTTAGGAGTCACTGTCGCTGTCACAATCTGACCAGTTCTCCACCGTCATTGCGTCATCAACACAACTAAGGAAACTTGAGGAGGCAGTTGTTTGTGCAGTATCAGACTGGTGTCGGTCATAAGAAAGATACCATAGGACAGATGCAATGTGGGCACAGCAGCCGACTACTCTGGCACCAACCTTACATTGACAATACCAGCCTGATATTGGGGTCAGTCCATTAGAATATTCAATCCAAAGATTGTACACCTTCGAAGCAACATGTCGTGAACGAATCTGAACTTTGATCAAGTCAGGTTTCTCCCTGCATAGCATAAGTTCATACTGACCATCTTCAGCTAAGTGCTCTTTGGTGTAGGATTTTGCCTGTTTCGGGAAATCAGGCAAACTGGCCTCATCAAGCTTTACCCAAATAGACCGCTTCTTTGTTAACCCTTCTGCCTCAATAAGAGTTTGAAGTTTGTTAGGTGTTTTGGACAATGCCATAATTCTCTCGACAATTACAATGTCATTGGGAGAATTCGAAGCAAGTGGAGGGCGAAAGGCATTGCAAATTGCACAAACCATTCGTACAAAATCTCCTACAACGGGAATTAATGTGTTTGGCAGTACATGTCCCAACGTCTTCCACTGCTTAATCCGTCCATTGGCTGACAACAACCCACCTTACCTTTGTAACAAGACGGGGTTCATTTGCTTCTTTGACGGTATGCTGCTTCTGACCCTTTGGTAGAAAAAAATGGCATTTCTGTTTTGATACAAGAATCCCTCAAAAATCTGTCACATCTCTAAAGCCTCCGTCAACAACAAGGACATCATCATCTTAAAACCAATCATTGATGTTCTCAGTGTTAGTTTTGAGCATGTGCTTTGTGATATTGGCATCATTGTTTCGACCATCTGCTAAATACGGACCAAGAACAGACAAGATATAACCATCAGAAGCTACAAGAAGCATTGGCTTCAAGAGAGGACGTCCCTTGTGCATTGAGAAAGACCGACGTTGGAATGTGTAATTAATGATTTTTTCAACATAAATATAAGTGCCATCAGCAACAACCACAGCGACATCCTCACCTGAGGCAAACATTGTCTTTGCAAACATTGTAGTATGGTTTTGGATAACTTGTTCTCTTGTGATGTGATGCAGGCCAATGCAGGAAGGAACAAAGTGATTCATTAATGCTTTTCGAGCAGAGTGTATACATTTTCCACACGTTCGCTTTGTCCTATTGAACAAAGTAGCTAAAATTGCTAAGGACATGTCCGTTTTCAACTTTACAAGAAGAACAGCTAATACAGTCCTTGCACTTCTGTTTAGTGAAGAGTACAGAGATGTGTTAACTGACTGTGAAAGCTCGGAAAACTGAGATTTATAAAGTCCTGTGAGTCGATAATAATCTTGATCAGTTAATCCATCAGGTGAATCAAAGTCCAAACAACTTTTTCTAGAAGCCAATGATTTCAGTGAAAGCAGGATTTCTGATATTTCAGATGAATCCAGTTCCGAGTCTTCACTGGTACGAGTGAGTGACTGAAGAACATCGGAATGAATATCACCATCCACTATATGAGAAGCACAGCACCTAGATGTGTTTGGAATCAAGACATCTGTCTTAATAAAAATCTTATTTCCGTGCATGGTTTCGCCATTTTACTTTTTTTCATCTCTGGACTTTCCACAAACGAAACATCGCGATTCAGTAGGCGTAGCTCGTGGAATATCAAGTTTGATATTTTTAGAGTCAGGTGTCTCATTCTGATGGTCTAAACCACTGTTAGAATGCTTTACTGGTTCATGGTGTTTGTAGAATCTTCCTCTGCATTTCTTACATTACAGGGTCACCTAAACATTAATCTTTATTGATGTTATCATTCAAGAAAGACGGAACATCTGCCTGATTCAGACAATATATTCTGACTTTATAAACTGCTTTACAGCAAGCACACTGCTTGTGTACTTGCATTTTACAAAAATAACAAAAAGTTAATAAAAACTTAACAAAATACTATAATACATGTACTATTATATATATGTCACATTTGTATGAATGAAATTATATTTAACGGTTTAGTGATACACAAGATATGTGCATAAGTCAATGCATGTGCGAACTGCACAGAACAAAGTATACTTATATAGCTGGATATACCATGTGTTACATACACTGCATTGTAGATTACTGAAGTCTGCTAGTGTTTGAAACAAGACCATTAACAAGGTATACATCAGGGAGATGTCATAATGTCATACTATTTTATGTTAAAGCTCTAGTGTCAAACCATCTTACGTTAAAGCTCAAGAATACAACTAATGCACGGAAGAATTATTACACTGTGAAATATATTTGAAATAATATTTTTCATACAGTATAATTTAGTATTCATTTTCATTAACCGGAATAAGACAGTGACTGGTGCTCTTGCACTTTAACTTGTAACTAGTCTATTTAAATGGCATGCCTCTCTTACCCTGACTGTAACTTCTTCATTGCTCTAATTCATGCAAAAATATTTCAAATAAACACACTGCACGTGATAAACGTATTGTTTATAGATGCATTAAGACAAAAAACGGTGCTCAAGTTTGACTTAATTAGTAATTAGGGCACTTAATTACCGTGACCTACTTTTCAACAATGGCATATTTTTGGGTCATTTTTTCTAATGAAGGTTTTGAAATATATCATCAAATGACATTTAAGAAAAAAAACTAAAAAAAAATATTTTAGTTTGATAATTATTGCAATAATTATGAATTTGATCCCTCACTCGTCCCCCTATAACAACTGAACAGCCTTGAGCTGACCTTAGATTAATGTCATGTCATTACCGCCTTATGTCAAGTTTTTAATAGATAAAAATAAAAAGTATTCGTCATGGCCAACAGAAGGCCCAAACTGGCACTCCTTTCAATAAATGTACCTATACAAAAACTTTCTTGTAAATTTTGTTTTGAAAAACAGTTGACAAGTCTAAGATGGGGGTACGAAAGGGCTCATATACCGTAAATTGCAATACATGGACATATGCATTATTTCCCAACGAAGTACGTCATCACCATCTGTTATGGAGTTTTACATTCTCTCTCATTTGTCATCATTGAGGCTTTACGTCATCTCTCGTATTTGAAAGGAGAGTTTCTTTGACACAATTTCTTGTCTGTTAAATGAGAATTTTACACCATTCCACCTCTGTTAAAAATAGCTTGACATTCTGTCATTTGTCCTCGGAGTGATTTATAATTTTTCCATGTCTTTAATGATTCTATATTCTCTCATTTGTTCTCTTAAAGATTCCCATCTGCTCTAGTCTGCCAATGGAGTTTTACATTCTGTCTCTAGTCAAAAGATATTTTTTACATCTCTCGTCTGTCTTCCTCTTCCATCTGTCAAAGGAGAGGTTCTCATGTGGTAGTTTGTGAATTTTAAATTACCTCTCGCATGTCAATGATAATTTTACACCCTGTTTTGAATGCCAAAGACGTATATATCATTTATCGTCTGATAATGATAATTCTACTTCGTCTCTTGTCTTTCAATATAGAGGTCTTATCTTATAAATCGTTTGCCAAAGGAATTTTACACCGTCTCTGGTCTTCCAATGGAGAGTATTACATCATCTCGCGTCTGTCAATGGAGAGTTTTACACCATCGCTGGTCTTCCAATGGGGAGTTTTACATCATTTCTGCCAAGTGAGGATATGACATCATCTTTCGCCTGCCAGTAGCAGGTTTGACTTACATTCTCTCTCGTATGCCAATGGAGATTTTTACATTATGTTTCGTCTATTGTCTGCCAATGGAGAGTTTTACATCATTTCCCGTCTGCCAATTGAGGATATGACATCATCTTTCGTCTGCCAGTAGCAGGTTTTACATTTTCTCCCGTCTGCCTATTTAGTGTTGTACACCATCTCTCTTCTGTCAATGGTGTTTTAAAATCATCTCTTGTCTGCGAAGGGAAAGTTTTACATCAGGTTTCGTTTGCAAATGGAGAGATTAAGAGAGTATTGTTTACGTCTTCTCTCGTCTGCCAATGGAAAAGTTTACATTATATCTCGTCTGCCAATGGAAAAGTTTACATTATGTCTCGTCTGCCAATAGAAGGTTTTACATCATAC
The DNA here is from genome assembly GCF_031769215.1 of Ylistrum balloti. Classification (NCBI taxonomy): domain Eukaryota; kingdom Metazoa; phylum Mollusca; class Bivalvia; order Pectinida; family Pectinidae; genus Ylistrum; species Ylistrum balloti. Next base: position 1,178,353 of record NW_026782140.1, on the reverse strand, counting down.
CTCGTCTGCCAATAGAAGGTTTTACATCATCTCTGGTCTGCCAATGGAGAGTTTACATTATATCTCGTCTGCCAATACAAGGTTTTACATCATCTCTGGTCTGCCAATACAAGGTTTTACAATGGAGAGTTTACATTATATCTCGTCTGCCAATACAAGGTTTTACATCATCTCTGGTCTGCCAATGGAGAGTTTACATTATGTCTCGCCCAATAGAAGGTTTTACACCATCTCTCGTCTGTCAGTGGTAGTTTTACACCATCTCTTGTCTGTCAGTGTTAGTTTTACATCATCTCTCGTCTACCAATGGAGAGTTTACATTATATCTGGTCTGCCAATACAAGGTTTTACATTATATCTAGTCTGCCAATAGAAGGTTTTACATCATCTCTCGTCTACCAATGGAGAGTTTACATTATATCTCGTCTGCCAATAGAAGGTATTACATCGTCTCTCGTCTACCAATGGAGAGTTTACATTATATCTGGTCTGCCAATACAAGGTTTTACATCATCTCTAGTCTGCCAATACAAGGTTTTACATCATCTCTTCACCTACATATATCTCCTTAACCAGCAGAGATTGTACATCATTTCCTGTCTGTAGGGAGAGTAGTAACCCTGGGATAATCACCTACATATATCTCCTTAACCAGCAGAGATTGTACATCATTTCCTGTCTGTATGGAGAGTAGTTACCCTGGGATAATCACCTACATATATCTCCTTAACCAGCAGAGATTGTACATCATTTCCTGTCTGTAGGGAGAGTAGTAACCCTATGATAATCACCTGGGATAATCATAATCACTACATATATCTCCTTAACCAGCAGAGATTGTACATCATTTCCTGTCTGTAGGGAGAGTAGTAACCCTGGGATAATCACCTACATATATCTCCTTAACCAGCAGAGATTGTACATCATTTCCTGTCTGTAGGGAGAGTAGTAACCCTGGGATAATCACCTACATATATCTCCTTAACCAGCAGAGATTGTACATCATTTCCTGTCTGTAGGGAGAGTAGTAACACTATGATAATCACCTACATATATCTCCTTAACCAGCAGAGATTGTACATCATTTCCTGTCTGTAGGGAGAGTAGTAACACTATGATAATCACCTACATATATCTCCTTAACCAGCAGAGATTGTACATCATTTCCTGTCTGTAGGGAGAGTAGTAACCCTGGGATAATCACCTACATATATCTCCTTAACCAGCAGAGATTGTACATCATTTCCTGTCTGTAGGGAGAGTAGTAACCCTAGCATAATCACCTACATATATCTCCTTAACCAGCAGAGATTGTACATCATTTCCTGTCTGTAGGGAGAGTAGTAACCCTGGGATAATCACCTACATATATCTCCTTAACCAGCAGAGATTGTACATCATTTCCTGTCTGTAGGGAGAGTAGTATACCCTAGGGATAATCACCTGTACGCCTACATATATCTCCTTAACCAGCAGAGATTGTACATCATTTCCTGTCTGTATCACTTCCTAATCACCTACATATCTCCTTAATAGCAGAGATTGTACATCATTTCCTGTCATTATATAGAGTAGTAATATCACTATATAATCACCTACATATATAGATAGCATTATATAGTAACCCTGGTAATATCATATATCTTCCAGCAGAGATTGTACATTATATAGAGGGTAATATCATATATGTATAGAGACATTATATAGAGATAATATCACTTTCCTGTCTGTATAGATAATCACCTACATATACATTATATAGAGATTGTACATCATTTCCTGTCCAAGGGAGAGTATAGTACATAATAGACATATATCTCCTTAACCAGCAGAGTTGTACATCATTTCCTAGTAGGGAGAGTAGTAACCCTGGATAATCACCTACATATATCTCCTTAACCAGCAGAGATTGTACATCATTTCCTGTCTGTATATACATATATCTCCTTAACCAGCAGAGATTGTACATCATTTCCTGTCTGTATTAGTATAACCCTGGGATATATCACCTCCTGTCTGTATATCTTATATAGGGAGTAATACACATTTCCTGTCTGTATCATAATAACACTTAATCTACATATATCTCCTTAATAGCAGAGATTGTACATATCATTTCCTGTCTGTATAGATACATTATATAGGGGTAATATCATTTCCTGTCTGTATAGATACATTACATTATATAGGGGTAATATCACTTCCTGTCTGTATAGATACATTATATAGGGGTAATATCACTTCCTGTCTGTATAGATACATTATATAGGGGTAATAACACTTCCTGTCTGTATAGATACATTATATAGGGGTAATATCACTTCCTGACTCTCTAGATACATTATATAGGGGTAATATCACTTCCTGTCTGTATAGATACATTATATAGGGGTAATATCACTTCCTGTCTGTATAGATACATTATATAGGGGTAATATCACTTCCTGTCTGTATAGATACATTATATAGGGGTAATATCACTTCCTGTCTGTATAGATACATTATATAGGGGTAATATCACTTCCTGTCTGTATAGATACATTATATAGGGGTAATATCACTTCCTGTCTGTATAGATACATTATATAGGGGTAATATCACTTCCTGTCTGTATAGATACATTATATAGGGGTAATATCACTTCCTGTCTGTATAGATACATTATATAGGGGTCTGTATATTATATAGGGGTAATATCACTTCCTGTCTGTATAGATACATTATATAGGGGTAATATCACTTCCTGTCTGTATAGATACATTATATAGAATATCACTTCCTGTCTGTATAGATACATTATATAGGGTTAATATCACTTCCAGACTGTATTGATACATTATATAGGGGTAATATCACTTCCTGTCTGTATAGATACATTATATAGGGGTAATATCACTTCCTGTCTGTATAGATACATTATATAGGGGTAATATCACTTCCTGTCTGTATAGATACATTATATAGGGGTAATATCACTTCCTGTCTGTATAGATACATTATATAGGGGTAATATCACTTCCTGTCTGTATAGATACATTATATAGGGGTAATATCATTATATATAGATACATTATATAGGGGTAATATCACTTCCTGTCTATCACTTCCTGTCTGTATAGATACATTATATAGGGGTAATATCACTTCCTGTCTGTATAGATACATTATATAGGGGTAATATCACTTCCTGTCTGTATAGATACATTATATAGGGGTAATATCACTTCCTGTCTGTATAGATACATTATATAGGGGTAATATCACTTCCTGTCTGTATAGATACATTATATAGGGGTAATATCACTTCCTGTCTGTATAGATACATTATATAGGGGTAATATCACTTCCTGTCTGTATAGATACATTATATAGGGGTAATATCACTTCCTGTCTGTATAGATACATTATATAGGGGTAATATCACTTCCTGTCTGTATAGATACATTATATAGGGGTAATATCACTTCCTGTCTGTATGGATACATTATATAGGGGTAATATCACTTCCTGTCTGTATAGATACATTATATAGGGGTAATATCACTTCCTGTCTGTATTGATACATTATATAGGGGTAATATCACTTCCTGTCTGTATAGATACATTATATAGGGGTAATGTCACTTCCTGTCTGTATAGATACATTATATAGGGGTAATATCACTTCCTGTCTGTATGGATACATTATATAGGGGTAATATCACTTCCTGTCTGTATAGATACATTATATAGGGGTAATATCACTTCCTGTCTGTATAGATACATTATATAGGGGTAATATCACTTCCTGTCTGTATAGATACATTATATAGGGGTAATATCACTTCCTGTCTGTATAGATACATTATATAGGGGTAATATCACTTCCTGTCTGTATAGATACATTATATAGGGGTAATATCACTTCCTGTCTGTATAGATACATTATATAGGGGTAATATCACTTCCTGTCTGTATAGATACATTATATAGGGGTAATATCACTTCCTGTCTGTATAGATACATTATATAGGGGTAATATCACTTCCAAACTGTATAGATACATTATATAGGGGTAATATCACTTCCTGTCTGTATAGATACATTATATAGGGGTAATATCACTTCCTGTCTGTATAGATACATTATATAGGGGTAATATCACTTCCTGTCTGTATAGATACATTATATAGGGGTAATATCACTTCCTGTCTGTATAGATACATTATATAGGGGTAATATCACTTCCTGTCTGTATAGATACATTATATAGGGGTAATATCACTTCCTGTCTGTATAGATACATTATATAGTAATATCACTTCCTGTCTGTATAGATACATTATATAGGGGTAATATCACTTCCTGTCTGTATAGATACATTATATAGGGGTAATATCACTTCCTGTCTGTATAGATACATTATATAGGGATAATATCACTTCCTGTCTGTATAGATACATTATATAGGGGTAATATCACTTCCTGTCTGTATAGATACATTATATAGGGGTAATATCACTTCCTGTCTGTATAGATACATTATATAGGGGTAATATCACTTCCTGTCTGTATAGATACATTATATAGTGGTAATATCACTTCCTGTCTGTATAGATACATTATATAGGGGTAATATCACTTCCTGTCTGTATAGATACATTATATAGGGGTAATATCACTTCCTGTCTGTATAGATACATTATATAGGGGTAATATCACTTCCTGTCTGTATAGATACATTATATAGGGACTTCCTGTCTGTATAGATACATTATATAGGGGTAATATCACTTCCAAACTGTATAGATACATTATATAGGCCAACTGTATAGATACATTATATAGGGGTAATATCACTTCCTGTCTGTATGGATACATTATATAGGGGTAATATCACTTCCTGTCTGTATAGATACATTATATAGGGGTAATATCATTTCCTGTCTGTATATTATATAGGGGTAATATCACTTCCTGATATATCTAATATCACTTCCCATAGCATTATATAGGGGTAATATCATTCCTGTCTGTATGGATACATTATATAGGGGTAACTCCTCCTATAGATACATTATATAGATTGTAATATCACTTCCTGTCTGTATAGATACATTATATAGGGGTAATACTTCCTCATATAGGGGTCCACTGTCTGTATAGGATACATTATATAGGGGTAATATCACTTCCTGTCTGTATAGATACATTATATAGGGGTAATATCACTTCCTGTCTGTATAGATACATTATATAGGGGTAATATCACTTCCTGTCTGTATAGATACATTATATAGGGGTAATATCACTTCCTGTCTGTATAGATACATTATATAGGGGTAATATCACATACATTATATAGGGGTAATATCAAAACCTGTCCTGTATAGGGGTAATATCACTTCCTGTCTGTGCAACATCATATAAGGCAACACATGTCATCATTTCTATACATCTGATAATCTTCCAAAAATATCAAACACATGTCTGAATGGAGAGTGTTTACATAATCACCTACATATATAGCATTATATGTACAATTATCCTGTCTGTAAGGTAATATCAAGTCTGTAATAGTACCTTTCAATACTAATTATTATTGTATATGTACCTTTCAATACTAATTATATTTATATGCAGAAGAGTGAAAGAATGACTTTAACAGCATCATACAACTGTTTTGTCCTTATAGGGCTCCCCAGTGGTCAACAGCATCATACAACTGTTTTGTCCTTATAGGGCTCCCCAGTGGTCAAAGGGCCTTAAGTTTGAAATCAAGGAGACGACAGTGGAAAAAGCAAAAAATAACTGAAAAAAGTCATAGATACAAGTACTGTGACAGGTAAAAGATAAATAACCCCCTACAGAAGCAGATTATCAGACACAGGGAAGACACATGACCCACTACAGAAGCAGATTATCAGACACAGAGAAGACACATGACCCACTACAGAAGCAGATTATCAGACACAGAGAAGACACATGACCCACTACAGAAGCAGATTATCAGACACAGAGAAAACACATGACCCACTACAGAAGCAGGTTCTCTGACAAAAGACACGTATACTGCAGGAGGTTCACTAGATGACAGAAGACACATGACCCACTACAGGAGCAGGTTCTCTGACAAAAGACACGTATACTGCAGAAGGAGGTTCACTAGATGACAGAAGACACATGAACTGCTACAAAAACAAGTTCATGGAAGACAGAAGACACATGAACTGCTACAGGAGCAGGTTCAAGACATATTAAGCATTACTGAAGCAGGTTCTCTGTTAGGCAAGAGACACATAAACACTACAGAACTTTGTTCTCTGACAAAGGGACTACTAGCAGCAGATTATCATAGTGTTTCTTCACCACATGAAGAATGAAATTCTGAAGGTCAAGATATTAAGGGATGTCAATTTGACAGAAATAACAATTGCTTGTCTATCTGATTTGTGTGAGGATTTAAGTACTGAACCAGTTATTCAGAAGATGAAGTCACAGCTTGCTATTTTACCTGTTTTCATGCAATAAAGCAAGACAATTAAAAACAAATCTTTTTTGATATTTTATTTTATCACAGGTGGTAGACATAGAAATACTCAACAATGTGATATAAATTATAAGTAGACAACGTTTATACACCTTTCCTCACATCCTCTCTCATCAGCCTGGGGACCCCCACATATCTCTGAACCTGGGAACCCAAATTATATCTGGACGGACACAACCTTGGCATCCCCAAATATCTCTGGACGGACACAACCTTGGCATCCCCAAATATCTCTGGACGGACACAACCTTGGCATCTCCAACTATCTCTGGACAGACACAACCTGGGCATCCCCAAATATCTCTGGACGGACACAACCTGGGCATCCCCAAATATCTCTGGACGGACACAGCCTTGGCATCTCCAACTATCTCTGGACGGACACAACCTGGGCATCCCCAAATATCCCTGGACGGACACAACCTTGGCATCTCCTAATATCTCTGGACGGACACAACCTTGGCATCTCCAACTATCTCTGGACAGACACAACCTGGGCATCCCCAAATATCTCTGGACGGACACAACCTGGGCATCCCCAAATATCTCTGGACGGACACAACTTTGGCATCCCCAAATATCTCTGGAGGGACACAACCTTGGCATCCCCAACTATCTCTGGATGGACACAACCTTGGCATCCCCAACTATCTCTGGATGGACACAACCTGGCATCCCCAACTATCTCTGGACAGACACAACCTGGGCACCCCAAGCTATCTCTGGACGGACACAACCTTGGCATCCCCAACTATCTCTGGATAGACACACAACCTGGGCACCCCAAACTATCTGTGGATGCAAATATAACCTGGGTACCCTGACTATCTCTAGGTGGACACATATCCCAGACACCCCCGACTATCTGGACAGATGCATACTGTACATTTGAAACCTAGAGTTGTATTCACATCGACGTTACCAACTTTAGGTTTCCTCTTATTTTCACCCTAATTAACAAAGAGTGAGAAAGGAGAAAGTTAAGTTACAGGAAAAGTGTTCAAGTACTGAATACAGTAACCAAGGATATTGAAACAAAATTACTCCCTTTTACAATCTATATCCAAGTATCATGGCTATGATAATCCTGATTTACTGCTAAATAGCGAATCTATTTATCACAAAATCATAACTTTTATATGAGGGTGTTTACAAACAGTCTACAGAAGTCATATATATGTATTATATATGAGGATAAGAACCGTGTCCTTGTGATAACCAGGGACATTATCGTAGTTCTTATTCACTTCTTTTTATAAATATTACAATATCACAGCCTTGTAAAGTTTGTAAAATAACAAACAATGGTATTTAAATTTAAATCTTTTTCATTTCATATCTCTCTCATACAATTCAATTTCTTCTTAAAAAACAATTTTCTGTTGTAATGATGCAATTGACTTTTCAGCCCTCCATAAATGTTTCAAAGAAGCCTCAGTCCTCTTCATCAACAAACGCAGCATCTGTGGTGCCTGTAGATATGGCTGTCTGTTGTCGGCTTAACCTTTGTTCTATAATGATAACACATAAAATTACCTTACTAGATCCCAGTGTATTCTACAATGTATACAGTCAGATATATACTGTCTGTACCATTACATCATTTAATGTCAAAAAATTCAGAGACATCAGAAAAACCCTGTTATGTTTGCAAGTGCCCCTAGTATTCCTGGTAAGTAGAGAAATGCACTTTGAAATGGTAGAATTTATGACATATGTTAAGTATGTCTTTAGGTATAGGATAGTCGCTGTAAATACTGAGATGTATTAAACAGGCCTAGTTGATAGGGACATACATATAAAGTCACAACAATAAAGAGCTTCTATACTTCAATAACACAACATTTTCTTTATAGTAAATATAAATTTCAAAAAACCCTGTTGTGAATGTACTTATTAGCTTGTAACTATAGAAAAGTGGATCAGAAGTACATCAGGTTGTGTAGGATAGCAGGTGATGCAACCCTGAAGCCAGTGATTCTAAAATAGTACTATTCTGGTGTCTTAGATATGTGTACAAGCTTAAATATACTGTCTTAGACAATTCTGAATACCTTTTGAACTCATAAGGTATCAAAATAATAAACAACATCACAGGTACACTGACTCGGTTCAGTTGTTATTGATCAACAAAATCAATATTAGGATTAAGAGCTTGTTCATTCCAAACACAAACATCCAAAAGTCTATACATGCTTATTATCAATCTTTCCTATTTTATCAGGATTAATATCAAACATACATAGAAGTGCATTTTCTCAAACAAGATGCTATAATTTGTCAATACAAGCAAAACGATGTATTTCAGTTCAATGTAATGCATCACTGAGTGAAAGCTGAAAATCATTCAATTAGACAGCATGCTATCTCTGTAAAGGTCTGTCATATCAGATGTGACTAGAACAGAAATCTTGTCACTGTCAGTAAATAAGCCAGTCACACCATTGTTTCTAGTCCTTAACTAGAGCTGACTAGAACAGAAATCTTGTCACTACTGTCAGTAAATAAGCCAGTCACACCATTGTTTCTAGTCCTTAACTAGAGCTGACTAGAACAGAAATCTTGTCACTACTGTCAGTAAATAAGCCAGTCACACCATTGTTTCTAGTCCTTAACTAGAGCTGACTAGAACAGAAATCTTGTCACTACTGTCAGTAAATAAGCCAGTCACACATTGTTGTTTCTAGTCCATAACTAGAGCTGACTAGAACAGAAATCTTGTCACTACTGTCAGTAAATAAGCCAGTCACACCATTGTTTCTAGTCCTTAACTAGAGCTGACTAGAACAGAAATCTTGTCACTACTGTCAGTAAATAAGCAGTAAATTGTTTCTAAGCCAGTCACACCAGTTGTTTCTAGTCCTTAACTAGAGCTGACTAGAACAGAAATCTTGTCACTACTGTCAGTAAATAAGCCAGTCACACCATTGTTTCTAAACTAGTAAATAAGCCCATAGTCACTTGTCACTATTGTTGTCACACCATTGTTCACACCATCTAGTCCTTAACTAGAGCTGACTAGAACAGAAATCTTGTCACTATTGTCAGTAAATAAGCCAGTCACACCATTGTTTCTAGTCCTTAACTAGAGCTGACTAGAACAGAAATCTTGTCACTACTGTCAGCAAATAAGCCAGTCACATTGTTGTTTCTAGTCCTTAACTAGAGCTGACTAGAACAGAAATCTTGTCACTATTTTCAGTAAAAAAGCCAGTCACACCATTGTTTCTAGTCCTTAACTAGAGCTGACTAGTACAGAAATCTTTGAAAGCGTGTAAGATTTTGATGTCCCAAATATGGAAGGGTCTTCTTAATGGTTTACATTTTATTCTTACGTCATTTACTTTATGATATATACATAAAAAAAACCTTTAAGAAACCTTCCGATATGACACCAACATAGAATAAGCTGATACAACAGACATAACATGAATTCATACCACCACACAATACTCATTATAAGTTAGGTGAATAAATGTTTTCAGATGAACTTCTTATCCTTATCATAAACCTCGGACTGATAATGACCAAACACACTTTCAAGATAACTGTTAGCTAAGTGTTACACACAGTAAAAGTACTGCTACTTACTATTTTTCTGTAACATATACACAAATTATATTAATCAGTGATAACAACTGAAAAATCTCCAGTTTAATGTGAGTAAACAAAAGGCCCAATGGAGCTGTATCATTCATCTTCTCTGTAGCTCATGAAAAGCAGAATTTGTTGAAAGAACACATTCAAGAAGCTTTCATGTTTACTTCATAATTAATACTCTAGTTTCCAGTAGGTTCAAAGTGAAATATTCAAAAATTATTTGAAATTTTAATCGTTTGACCTTTTTGAAATAAAAACTGTCCAAGTAATTTATTTGTAGAAACTTTAAAGCCTTTCATCATACGTGTTACTGAATGTAGACTTATTGAGGAAGTCTTTTAAAGGCAAAAGTTGATGCTGGATAGACAAAAGATGGGCAATGGACAGACAAAAGATGCTGAGCCAAGGCACAACATCACTTGCCTTTGAGCAAATGAGCTTAAAATGGAAAGCAATCACTGGTATACCACGACAATAGATATGGCTGCCTGTATTACATCATATCTATTTTTAGAAAAGAATGGTATTGTGTTTGTCTTGCTTACACAATCTGACTAAATAGATCTGAACTGGAATATCTGTAAGAGGAAGCTTATGGCGCACTAAATGATCTTACCTGGAGAAGGTGTTTTGTCCTGTGACACTTCCTCTGGGGCAGTCCTACAGTGGAGAACACAGTCAGTTACACTGACATGAAAAATCAGGTTGATATCATCACTATTCAATTGAAAATCACACTTCAATTACAGTGAAATATATTCTAGAAATAAAACCTACTGTTTCTTTCCTTCCTCCCCTTCTTCACCTTCTTCTTCCTCATTAGCTCCTAAAGGAGTCAATGTCTTCTCGTTGAACAGGTTCAACGGTTCACCAATGATTCCAATTCTATAATGGATACCTTACAATTTTAGTATGTGTTCAGTAGTTTATATCCTGATGTTTGGATCACTATCATACTTCTATGGAGATACTTTATACTAATAATATCACATGTTTTTACTATCATGATTGTATATCTTACAGTTGGACAAAAACATTAAAATCACTTGGAACCCCAGAGAAATTTTGAGACCATCTTTCCTTAAATTATCACCCTGTAAACAGCCTCAGTACATTATCATCGTGATGTTTAATGGCTAACAAATATTTCACCAAGACACCATGACACAAGGACAACATATCTGATTTCTTACTTAAATGTTTTCTTGTCTATAAAAAAATCATCACCAAACATGTCCCCATCATCAGCTTCCTCTGTCTCTGGCTCTCGTCCCATTTTAGAGAGTGAACTGTCAAATGACAAAAAGGAAAGTTACAATTAATGAGTGTAAATACAAACAACATGTTTTCTAGGGTGTGACTGTAAACAACATGTTTTCTAGGGTGTGACTGTAAACAACATGTTTTCTAGGGTTTGACTGTAAACAACATGTTTTCTGGAGTGTGACTGTAAACAACATGTTTACTAGGGTGTGACTGTTAACAACATGTTTTCTAGAGTGTGACTGTAAACACCATGTTTTCTAGGGTGTGACTGAAAACAACATGTTTTCTAGGGTGTGACTGTAAACAACATGTTTTCTAGAGTGTGACTGTAAATAACATTTTCACTTGGTAAAACTGAGTTAGATGAGTGAGTACCAATAGAAAGCTGAGTGAGTACCTATGGAGAGCTGAGTAAACATGGTGAGCTAAGTTAGCACCTATGGAGAGCTGAGTGAGTACCTATGGAGAGCTGAGTGAGACCTATGGAGAGCTAAATGAGTACCTATGGTGAGCTGAATGAGTACCTATGGAGAGCTGAGTGAGTACCTATGGAGAGCTGAGTGAGTACCTATGGTGAGCTGAGTTAATACCTATGGTGAGCTGAGTGAGTACCTATGGAGAGCTGAGTTAATACCTATGGAGAGCTGAGTGAGACCTATGGTGAGCTGAGTTAGTACCTATGGAGAGCTGAGTGAGACCTATGGTGAGCTGAGTGAGTACCTATGGAGAGCTGAGTGAGTACCTATGGAGAGCTGAGTGAGTACCTATGGAGAGCTGAGTTAGTACCTATGGAGAGCTGAGTGAGTACCAAAGGAAAGCTGAGTTAGCACCTATGGTGAGCTAAATGAGTACCTATGGTGAGCTGAGTTAGTACCTTTGAAAAGCTCAGTTAGTATCTGTGGTGAGCTGAGTGAGTACCTATGGAGCTGAATGAGTACTTATGGAGAGCTTAGTTAGTACCTTTGAAAAGCTCAATTAGTACCTATGGTGAGCTGAGTGAGTACCTATGGAAAGCTGAGTGAGTACCTATGGAGAACAATTCAGAACATGGTGACTTCACTACTTACTTTGGTGACAATGCTCCCCTCCGTCTGAACAACCAGTTAGCTTCCTCTTTAGGGGACGGTAAAATGGCAACAATAGCTGGAGATCTCTGACTGTTAAAAAAAGTATATTTATATAAGGCTCATTTCAAACATATATTTCAGATTGCTTCTAGTTTCATGTATTTAGTAAAAAAAGAAGACCCTTTAATTATTGTACCATGTTCTCTGTACACTTTCTATTACTGTATAAAATATAGATAGTGAGTTACTTAAATTATTAGATAAGAGAAGTTATACTACTTACTTGATGATAGCTTTAATGGCAGGTCTTTTCCTGTAAAACAGAAATCACATGATGTTACAACCACAAAACACAATAACATGTGTTATAACTAGAAAACATGTGTTATCACCACAAACACAATAACATGTGTTATAACTAGAAAACAAAATAACATGTGTTATAACTACAAAACACAACATGTTATAACTACAAAACACAATAACATGTGTTACAACCACAAAACACAATAACCACAAAACACAATAACGTGTTATAACCACAAACACAATAACATGTGTTATAACTAAAAAACACAATAACATGTGTTATAACCACAAAACACAGTAACATGTGTTATAACCACAAAACACAATAACGTGTCAATGAACTGATGAACTGTGATGCAGTAATGCAATCACGCAAATGTTGAGATGAATGTGAAAAGGAAAATCAATATTGGTCTACACAGAGGTGAGAATTGCACCACATCAATTGTCACATGGACATCTTTGTTTAAGTGTATTGAAATGTTGAAATAATTAACTGCACACACAGTGGACATATGATGACTAAAGCCTTGAGACAGACTGTACTTACGGCTGTAGTCTGTGGTATTCAGCTGTCTACATAGTGGACATATGATGACTAAAGCCTGGAGACGGTACTTACGGCTGTAGTCTGTGGTATTCAGCTGTCTACATAGTGGACATATGATGGCTAAAGCCTGGAGACAGACTGTACTTACGGCTGTAGTCTGTGGTATTCAGCTGTCTACATAGTGGACATATGATGGCTAAAGCCTGGAGACAGACTGTACTTACGGCTGTAGTCTGTGGTATTCAGCTGTCTACACAGTGGACATATGATGGCTAAAGCCTGGAGACAGACTGTACTTACGGCTGTAGTCTGCGGTATTCAGCTGTCTACACAGTGGACATATGATGACTAAAGCCTGGAGACTGTACTTACGGCTGTAGTCTGCGGTATTCAGCTGTCTACATAGTGGACATATAATGGCTAAAGCCTGGAGACAGACTGTACTTACGGCTGTAGTCTGTGGTATTCAGCTGTCTACATAGTGGACATATAATGACTAAAGCCTGGAGACAGACTGTACTTACGGCTGTAGTCTGCGGTATTCAGCTGGTGTCATTTTACTAATGGCACCTGTTGGCTGCTCTTCTTTTGTTTCGCTGTTGTCATCTTTCTCATCTCTATTGATGAATTGCTTTCTGAACCTTCGGAACTTTTTATTCTTGGCATCTCTCAACGCTTCAGAATAAAAAGGTTTATAGTGTACATACCTTGATTACAGGTAAAAAGCTAGAAAGATTGATGGAAGATACAGTGTACATACCTTGATTACAGTTACAGATAAATAAAGATTTACAGTAGATACAGATTACATACCTTTATAGTAAATTTACCTCATATATTTTTTGATCACTCTTGATGACAGTTGGAAATTTATGAAAAATTATAAAAGATGTCTTGAAGATAGGTAAAATGTTATCCGTATATCATTTTTCAGTTTTTCTGTACTCACTTAATCATCACACAAAGAAAGGCAAAACTGACACAATGGTTCACTTTTATAAGCCAGAAAAACAAACTCACCAGCGGCAATTTTATGGTAACTCACAGCTGAAACAGGCAGATAATTAAATGAAGGTGAAGCTGTCAGTGTTATCATCAATATATAAAGATCACTTCTTTTATGTCACTATTTATCTACATTTTTTTAGAACAAATATAAATGGCTTCCACAGATCTGCTAGAGTAAAGATGGCAATGTGAGAAAGATGCTCAAACCCCAGTAACAACTTCCTACACAATATCTGACACCTTCTGACATTTATTGTACTATAACAGCCAGGTGCTGGTTTTATTATGGAGGACAGGAGACTTGTGGTCTAATCTTTCTCTGTCAGTCAGGTTTTGGTTTGTTATGTAGGACAAGACACTTAACACCTATCCTTAGACTGGCTAGACACCTACCTTGTCGTCCCTCTGGTAACTTCTTAACTTGCTTGGCGGGGTTGAATGTGTCTGACCTTAAAATTCTGTAGTGAAGATTGAAAAAACTCAACAAATCAATATATAAAAACTAAATTGTGTCTTGGCAAAATTTCCAAATGAATAATAGATTTTGTTGTTGTCTGGACCTATTCTTTTTTTAAGTGGAAATATTACATTGAAAAGTACTCCCATTCTCAAAAAGTAATTAAAAGTACAAACATTATTGGATTGTGAGTTTTCTGGAGTATCAGCGATTGGATTAATGTGGAGTCCTAGTGCAGCATTAATTACACATCTATACACGCCTGGTTAAGATGATTACCTGCCAATTTCTTTTTTGATGACTGTAAAATCCTTTCTACGGAAGGATATGTGGACAGCATAGGCACAGAAAGAGTAGAGTGTCTACAATATAACAACCAATAGTATATAGTGTCTACAATATAATAACCAATAGTATATAGTGTCTACAATAACCAATAGTATATAGTGTCTACATTATAATAACCAATAGTATATAGTGTCTACAATATAATAACCAATAGTATATAGTGTCTACAATATAATGACCAATAGTATACAGTGTCTACAATATAATAACCAATAGTATATAGTGTCTACATTATACCAGTAACCATATAGTATATAGTCTACAATATAATAACCAATAGTATATAGTGTCTACAATATATTAACCAATAGTATATAGTGTCTACAATATAATAACCAAAAGTATATAGTATATAGTCTACAATATAATAACCAAAAGTATATAGTGTCTACAATATAATAA
The DNA here is from genome assembly GCF_031769215.1 of Ylistrum balloti. Classification (NCBI taxonomy): domain Eukaryota; kingdom Metazoa; phylum Mollusca; class Bivalvia; order Pectinida; family Pectinidae; genus Ylistrum; species Ylistrum balloti. The sequence continues at coordinate 1,162,817 of NW_026782140.1, read as the reverse complement.
CCAATATAATGACCAATAGTATATAGTGTCTACAATATAATAACCAATAGTATATAGTGTCTACAATATAATAACCAAAAGTATGTAGTGTCTACAATATAATAACCAATAGTATACAGTGTCTACAATATAATAACCAATAGTATATAGTGTCTACAATATATTAACCAATAGTATATAGTGTCTACAATATAATAACCAATAGTATGTAGTGTATATAGTGTCTACAATATAATAACCAAAAGTATGTATATAGTGTCTACAATATAATAACCAATAGTATATAGTGTCTACAATATAATAACCAATAGTATATAGTGTCTACAATATATTAACCAATAGTATATAGTGTCTACAATATATTAACCAATAGTATATAGTGTCTACAATATAATAACCAATAGTATATAGTGTCTACAATATAATAACCAATAGTATATAGTGTCTATAATAACCAGTAGTATATAGTGTCTACAATATAATAACCAATAGTATATAGTGTCTACAATAACCAATAGTATATAGTGTCTACAATAACCAATAGTATATAGTGTCTACAATAACCAATAGTATATAGTGTCTACAATATATTAACCAATAGTATATAGTGTCTACAATATAACAACCAATAGTATATAGTGTCTACAATATAATAACCAATAGTATATAGTGTCTACAATATAATGACCAATAGTATATAGTGTCTACAATATAACAACCAATAGTATATAGTGTCTACAATATAATGACCAATAGTATACAGTGTCTACAATATAATAACCAATAGTATATAGTGTCTACAATATAATAACCAATAGTATATAGTGTATACAATATAATAACCAATAGTATATAGTGTCTACAATATAATGACCAATAGTATATAGTGTCTACAATATAACAACCAATAGTATATAGTGTCTACAATATAATGACCAATAGTATATAGTGTCTACAATATAATAACCAATAGTATACAGTGTCTACAATATAATAACCAATAGTATATAGTGTCTACAATATAATAACCAATAGTATATAGTGTCTACAATATAATAACCAATAGTATATAGTGTCTACATTATAATAACCAATAGTATATAGTGTCTACAATATAATAACCAATAGTATATAGTGTCTACAATATAATAACCAATAGTATATAGTGTCTACAATATAATAACCAATAGTATATAGTGTCTACAATATAATAACCAATAGTATATAGTGTCTACAATATAATAACCAATAGTATATAGTGTCTACAATATAATAACCAATAGTATATAGTGTCTACAATATAATAACCAATAGTATATAGTGTCTACAATATAATAACCAATAGTATATAGTGTCTACAATATAAAGACCAATAGTATATAGTGTCTACATTATAATAACCAATAGTATATATTTATTACCATGTCAACCTTTGTCTTAATGAAATTGTTTTGAAACATAAATTCACAGTTAGTGATGTAATGTTTATAATGTTTTAATAGAAGACATTATCCTGTCTCTGAGGGTATCACTATCATTGTGCTACAGCTTTGTATGAGTGAATCATCTAAATCAGTACCCTGTCTCTGAGGGCAACACTGAGCTTCACCTTTGTGTGTGTGACTCACCTCAAACATTCCTCTGTCTTTGAGTGTTGAAGATACCCTTGATCTGTAAGAGAACAAAAAGATATCTTTATGATTATTTTCCACCGACATATTTTCCTCATTAAAATGAAGCATAAGTAACTCAAATAAAACAATATTTAGAATGAATTAATAATATCAACCTCAGGCTTACCCTTCACAGATCGCATGGTGCTGATCCACTACACTACAGCAGTGGATAGACTTACCCTTCACAGATCGCATGGTGCTGATCCACTCCACTACAGCAGTGGATAGACTTACCCTTCACAGATCGCATGGTGCTGATCCACTCCACTACAGCAGTGGATAGACTTACCCTTCACAGATCGCATGGTGCTGATCCACTCCACTACAGCAGTGGATAGACTTACCCTTCACAGATCGCATGGTGCTGATCCACTCCACTACAGCAGTGGATAGACTTACCCTTCACAGATCGCATGGTGCTGATCCACTCCACTACAGCAGTGGATAGACTTACCCTTCACAGATCGCATGGTGCTGATCCACTCCACTACAGCAGTGGATAGACTTACCCTTCACAGATCGCATGGTGCTGATCCACTCCACTACAGCAGTGGATAGACTTACCCTTCACAGATCGCATGGTGCTGATCCACTCCACTACAGCAGTGGATAGACTTACCCTTCACAGATCGCATGGTGCTGATCCACTCCACTACAGCAGTGGATAGACTTACCCTTCACAGATCGCATGGTGCTGATCCACTCCACTAAAGCAGTGGATAGACTTACCCTTCACAGATCGCATGGTGCTGATCCACTCCACTACAGCAGTGGATAGACTTACCCTTCACAGATCACATGGTGCTGATCCACTCCACTACAGCAGTGGTTAGACTTACTCTCCAGACCACATGGTGCTGATCCACTCCACTACAGCAGTGGATAGACTTACTCTCCACAGGTGGCATGGTGCTGATCCACTCCACTACAGCAGTGGTTAGACTTACTCTCCAGACCACATGGTGCTGATCCACTACACTACAGCAGTGGATAGACTTACTCTCCACAGGTGGCACGGTGCTGATCCACTACACTACAGCAGTGGATAGACTTACTCTCCAGACCACATGGTGCTGATCCACTCCACTACAGCAGTGGATAGACTTACTCTCCAGACCACATGGTGCTGATCCACTCCACTACAACAGTGGATAGACTTACTCTCCAGACCACATGGTGCTGATCCACTACACTACAGCAGTGGATAGACTTACTCTCCACAGGTGGCATGGTGCTGATCCACTCCACTACAGCAGTGGATAGACTTAATCTCCACAGGTGGCATGGTGCTGATCCACTACATTACAGCAGTGGATAGACTTAATCTCCACAGACCACATAGTGCTGATCCACTACACTACAGCAGTGGTTAGATTTATTTGCCACAGGCCATGTGGTGGTGAGACTTACTTTCCACAAGCCATGTGGTGGTGAGACTTACTTGCCACAAGCCATGTGGTGGTGATCCTCTAGTCCTAATCCAAGCTCCAACACACAATAAGCCTGGCCTAGTAATTTCTCTGTCTGTCCAATCTTTACCAGAGATTCCTCAAATGCTTTCTTCTCAGACAGGCTTGGTTCACTGAAGTACAAAGTAAGTGTTTTTTTATGATTCACTGACTTACACACTAAAAGATAAATGGTACTGTACCGGTTGCAGTCACTATGGTTGTGCCTCAATTTTATCTACATCGTTAGTATTATATTTGTTAGACTGAAGCCAATATAATATCAGTTATATACTTGTTCAGAATGTTCGATAGTTAATGGCTTACTATGACCTAAATTCACTTAAATTCACAGATATCCGCCTCACTGTTTGCTGAATCTTACATGTAGGTAGTAGTGTTGATTTTATGTTCCTGAAGCAACTTGTCAAAAAAGCAATGGAAGTAGTTGAAGAGATGCATCAGAAACAGGTCAAATTCATCAGTACTGAAAAACACAGAAACAGGTCAAATTCATCAGTACTGAAAAACACAGAAACAGGTCAAATTCATCAGTACTGAAAAACACAAAAACAGGTCAAATTCATCAGTACTGAAAAACACAGAAACAGGTCAAATTCATCAGTACTGAAAAACACAGAAACAGGTCAAATTCATCAGTACTGAAAAACACAGAAACAGGTCAAATTCATCAGTACTGAAAAAAACACAGAAACAGGTCAAATTCATCAGTACTGAAAAACACAGAAACAGGTCAAATTCATCAGTACTGAAAAACACAGAAACAGGTCAAATTCATCAGTACTGAAAAACACAGAAACAGGTCAAATTCATCAGTACTGAAAAACACAGAAACAGGTCAAATTCATCAGTACTGAAAAACACAGAAACAGGTCAAATTCATCAGTACTGAAAAACACAGAAACAGGTCAAATTCATCAGTACTGAAAAACACAGAAACAGGTCAAATTCATCAGTACTGAAAAACACAGAAACAGGTCAAATTCATCAGTACTGAAAAACACAGAAACAGGTCAAATTCATCAGTACTGAAAAACACAGAAACAGGTCAAATTCATCAGTACTGAAAAACACAGAAACAGGTCAAATTCATCAGTACTGAAAAACACAGAAACAGGAAACAGGTCAAATTCATCAGTACTGAAAAACACAGAAACAGGTCAAATTCATCAGTACTGAAAAACACAGAAACAGGTCAAATTCATCAGTACTGAAAAACACAGAAACAGGTCAAATTCATCAGTACTGAAAAACATAGAAACAGGTCAAATTCATCACTACTGAAAAACATAGTAACAGGTCAAATACATCTGTACTGAAAAACATAGTAACAGGTCAAATACATCTGTACTGAAAAACACAGAAACAGGTCAAAGTCATCAGTACTGAAAAACATAGAAACAGGTCAAATACATCTGTACTGAAAAACACAGAAACAGGTCAAATTCATCACTACTGAAAAACATAGAAACAGGTCAAATTCATCAGTACTGAAAAACACAGAAACAGGTCAAATTCATCAGTACTGAAAAACACAGAAACAGAAACAGGTCAAATTCATCAGTACTGAAAAACATAAAAAAAAAGGTGTTCAAACAGGTCCAATTCATCAGTACTGAAAAACATAGAAACAGGTCAAATTCATCAGTACTGAAAAACATAGAAACAGGTCAAATTCATCACTACTGAAAAACATAGAAACAGGTCAAATTCATCAGTACTGAAAAACACAGAAACAGGTCAAATTCATCAGTACTGAAAAACACAGAAACAGGTCAAATTCATCAGTACTGAAAAACACAGAAACAGGTCAAATTCATCAGTACTGAAAAGCATAAAAAAAAGGTTGTTCAGACACAGGTCAAATTCATCAGTACTGAAAAACATAGAAATAGGTCAAATACATTTGTACTGAAAAACACAGAAACAGGTCAAATTCATCAGTACTGAAAAACATAGAAACAGGTCAAATTCATCACTACTGAAAAACATAGAAACAGGTCAAATTCATCACTACTGAAAAACATAGAAACAGGTCAAATTCATCAGTACTGAAAAACATAGAAACAGGTCAAATTCATCAGTACTGAAAAACATAGAAACAGGTCAAATTCATCACTACTGAAAAACATAGAAATAGGTCAAATACATCAGTACTGAAAAACATAGAAACAGGTCAAATTCATCAGTACTGAAAAACATAGAAACAGGTCAAATTCATCACTACTGAAAAACATAGAAACAGGTCAAATTCATCAGTACTGAAAAACATAGAAAAAGAATGTTCAGAAACGGGTCAAATTCATCAGTACTGAAAAACAGAAAAAAAAAGAATGTTCAGACACAAGTCAAATTCATCAGTACTGAAAAAGATAGGGAAAAAAAAGAATGTTCATCGGAACTTTACTTGCCCTGGCCCAATTCTGATTGAAAAATGGTGGAAAACTTGGCTTTCAATGAATTCTCAATACAACCCTAATATTTCATGAACATATACAAATACTTACTTAAGGATGCCTTCAAAAGTTTCAGGAATCCCTTCATTTGATTGTACAGATAACATGCTGAGCGCCACATCTACAACAAACACAATATAATCATACATGGGATGTGACTACAAAACTACTCGATATAAAAAGCCATGAGCAAAGTTTAGAGATTTCATCTGTTGAAATTTGTATGTCTCTGTTAAGTACCACTTATTTTGTGATAGAATTAACTTGTATTAGTGCACTCTTATTCAGGTGGTCTAGTTTAGTAGTATTTCTATACTCCTATTGGTGGCATAATTTAGTTGTATTTGTACATTCTTGTTTAGTAGGTATAATTTCAAAGTTTTGTATGCCCTTGCTTGGGGGGAAATTCAGTAGTACACTGCAGTTGTACACCATTGTTTGGGGGGGGGGATTTAGTAGTACACTGCAGTTGTACACCATTGTTGGGGGGGGGGGGGGAATTTAGTAGTACACTGCAGTTGTACACCCTTGTTTGGGGGGAAATTTAGTAGTACACTGCAGTTGTACACCCTTGTTTGGGGGGGGGGGAATTTAGTAGTACACTGCAGTTGTACACCCTTGTTTGGGGGGAAAATTAGTAGTACACTGCAGTTGTACACCATTGTTTGGGGGTGGAAATTTGGTAGTACACTGCAGTTGTACACCCTTGTTTGGGAGCATAATTTAGTAGTATTTGTACACCCTTGTTTTGAGTCATATAGTAGCATATGTTTACTTTTGACATAGTCAAGTGTCACTGTTGTTTGACTGGTTTTCTGCTTTAAAGCTGGATGTGGAGACTTGGCCTGGTTCCCTTTTTGACTGCGACCCCTCATTCCTGGCTTACCAACACTAGACGCCACTCTGAAGCAAATACAAATGAACACTGAATCATTGTCTTTATGCAAGTATCATCACCGAGTTATTGTTAAAATCCCTATAATTTGTTTGGAATTTTTTTTATTGAAATTATGTATTGATAATGATCACTAGGCTATATAATATCTCACTGGCCATTATCAGATTTCTAAGTGTTTAAGTGGAGTATATCACAATTTATTTATTTCCAAAGAAGTACACCATTCTATGTTTATGTGTTTTATTTATTGTACAACTATTCACCTGTCCATTTTTTTGTTTCCCTCTTTCGCTCTTCGCCGCTTGTCTTGTCTGTCAGCATTAGGATTATTACTGCAATATAAGTAAAATGCTTGCTGCATTTAAGTAATTAGAAATTTCACCCTTTTCTTTTTTTTTTAATATAACAGATAAGGTAACAAAATATGTGCTCTCTTCTTTACTAATATGTCATTCACTTATTCGTGTATATTATTTACTGAACAAAAAAAAAGTGAAAAAAAATTACCAAGGTTCTGGCGAGGTTCGAACTCGCGACCTTCTGCGTGTAAAGCAGACGTGATAACCACTACACCACAGAACCTTAGATGCTATGCATACGCTTCTATTTTCAGCATATCAAGTTTATGCATTACCTCATGAATTCAAGAGAATTCGTTTCATCTTTCCATGTCCATGTCCCTGTTGATGGAACACTTTTCATCTACAAAATACAATAAAAGAGATGTATTCAACTGAAAGTGCACACGTAAACAAAATGCTTCAAAGTGTGAAATAAACAACGACATGACTGATCTGGCGGGTATGAAATCCAGATCAGGATATGAATTTACCACATTAATGAACCACATATATAAACTAAGTATGTCTACTTACGGAATCCATTGCCATTGTTACTTTCGCCATTATTGAGTGATCGAGGTAAACAACAAGATGGTCCTAAAGAAAATATTTCCACTTCCGGTTGAATCGTACGAATACAGAAAAGAAGTTAACTTCTTGTACCGATCACTTGTCCAAAATATCAATAATGAAATGATAACGTGTTTGCCAGACGAAATCTACTATAATCTAAACCTATTATGATATCCAGCAACATACTAGCAGTGATGCAGCGAACGAAGGCAACGACGCCATTTCTACTAAATTTCATGCCATAGCAACATCAAGCAAAGGGGAGGTAACTTCCCACTCTACCCATACCCGAATCACACTTAGGGGTTCGGAACCCCGCGGAAACAAATATTTTTTTGTTTGATTTATTTTTAACTAAAAATGCAATACCAATTGATTCATAAACAACATATGAATTAGTTTATGTGAAAAATAAGGAAAACAGACAATGTGCAATAAGAATTTTAAATAATTTTGTAAAATTTATAGCAGGAAAAAGTACAGCTGTAACATAAAAAAATAACAGAAGAAAGAAAAAAAAATTCTGTCCATGCAAAACATTACAATATTATTTTTTATTTACAAGACATATAAATAAGTCTATATGAAAAATCTTTTCATCATTATTATTTTCCAAATCAGTTGTGTACATTGCTTTGCATCAGTAATTTCCCAAAATAAAGATTGATGTTACTTAGACAGAGGAGTACCTGAAAATTCTCCTTGAAAGCCATAGGATTTAACTTAAATTTTGATAAATTTTTTTTTGCATGAACCATTATTAGAAAAGATTATTTGAATGTCCTATATGAACTAGAAGTTTGTGTGCATCCCGACATTATATTCTAAAAACAGTAGAATTTATATCAGGAGCTCTATCCAGAGGGATCCAATCCCCTTCCTTGGAAACCATCTTGAAGTAATGTGTACAGAGCTTACCCTAAAATTACAAACATCATATCAGTGCTAGAAAATCTCACACTATCATTGCCATGGTCTATTGCCATTCAAGTTTTGTTGGGTTCCAATCTGTCCTCCACACTATATGTTTACCTTATCACAACATAATTCACTTCACCAGATACTTGATTTTGAAAATGAGTCAAAGTTATTTTATCAGATACCTGTGGTGTTGTAAATGAGTCAATCATACACCTGCCATGTTGAAATTGAGTCAATATATATTTGTGATTCACTTTATCAAATATCTGTGATGTTGAAAGTGAGTCAAGTTAATTCACTTTATCAGATATCTGTGATGTTGAAAAAGTGTCAAGTTAATTAACTTTATCAGATAACTGTGGTGTTAAGAGTGAATCAGCTTAATTCACTTTATCAGATAAATGTGGTGTTAAGAGTGAGTCAAGTTAATTCACTTTATCAGATAACTGGTGTTAAGAGTGAGTCAAGTTAATTCACTTGATCAGATAACTGTGGTGTAAAGAGTGAGTCAGCCTAATTCACTTTATCAGATAACTGTGGTGTTAAGAGTGAATCAGCTTAATTCACTTTATCAGATAAATGTGGTGTTAAGAGTGAGTCAAGTTAATTCACTTTATCAGATAACTGTGGTGTTAAGAGTGAGTCAAATTAATTCACTTTATCAGATAACTGTGGTGTTAAGAGTGAATCAGCTTAATTCACTTTATCAGATAAATGTGGTGTTAAGAGTGAGTCAGCTTAATTCACTTTATCAGATAAATGTGGTGTTAAGAGTGAGTCAGCTTAATTCACTTTATCAGATAACTGTGGTGTTAAGAGTGAGTCAAGTTAATTCACTTTATCAGATAACTGTGGTGTTAAGAGTGAGTCAGCTTAATTCACTTTATCAGATAAATGTTGTGTTAAGAGTGAGTTAAGTTAATTCACTTTATCAGATAACTGGTGTTAAGAGTGAGTCAAGTTAATTAACTTTATCAGATAACTGTGGTTTTAAGAGTGAGTCAAGTTAATTCACTTTATCAGATTACTGGTGTTAAGAGTGAGTCAAGTTAATTCACTTGATCAGATAACTGTGGTGTTAAGAGTGAGTCAAATTAATTCACTTTATCAGATAACTGTGGTGTTAAGAGTGAGTCAAGTTAATTCACTTTATCAGATAACTGTGGTGTTAAGAGTGAGTCAAGTTAATTCACTTTATCAGATAACTGGTGTTAAGAGTGAGTCAAGTTAATTCACTTGATCAGATAAATGTGGTGTTAAGAGTGAGTCAAGTTAATTCACTTTATCAGATAACTGTGGTGTTAAGAGTGAGTCAAGTTAACTCACTTTATCAGATACCTGTGGTGTTAAGAGTGAGTCAAGTTAATTCACTTTATCAGATAACTGGTGTTAAGAGTGAGTCAAGTTAATTCACTTGATCAGATAACTGTGGTGTTAAGAGTGAGTCAGCCTAATTCACTTTATCAGATAACTGTGGTGTTAAGAGTGAGTCAGCTTAATTCACTTTATCAGATAAATGTGGTGTTAAGAGTGAGTCAGCTTAATTCACTTTATCAGATAAATGTGGTGTTAAGAGTGAGTCAAGTTAATTCACTTTATCAGATATCTGTGGTGTTAAGAGTGAGTCAAGTTAATTCACTTTATCAGATTACTGGTGTTAAGAGTGAGTCAAGTTAATTCACTTGATCAGATAACTGTGGTGTTAAGAGTGAGTCAGCTTAATTCACTTTATCAGATAACTGTGGTGTTAAGAGTGAGTCAGCTTAATTCACTTTATCAGATAAATGTTGTGTTAAGAGTGAGTTAAGTTAATTCACTTTATCAGATATCTGTGATGTTAAGAGTGAGTCAGTTTAATTCACTTTATCAGATAACTGGTGTTAAGAGTGAGTCAAGTTAATTCACTTTATCAGTTAACTGTGGCGTTAAGAGGGAGTCAAGTTAATTCACGTCATCAGATATCTGTGATGTTGAAAGTAAGTAGAGATCATTCTCTTCATCATACCCATTTGAATTTCGGGTTGAGTCAAGTTTACAATCCTCCACTTTCTCTATCTCCTTACTCTTGACAATTTATTACCAAAGATGATAGACATCCCAAAGATTTCTGGTGTCAATCATAGTAAGCTCAGGGAATGTCCATGTAGAACATTTTTTTTTTATTGCAAAACAAGCACAACATATACATTGTACAGGTAAATGAAGACCATAAATCTGAGATGGACATGTTCTTGACAAGTAATATCCATTTTCTTCTCTATTCTTTCTTCTATTCTAGCTTTTCATTTGATCAAATTTGAAAATGCCTTCTAAGAAATAATGATTGTATTCTTTGCTGACTAAATCCAATATGGTCGCCTTTCCACCATTTTCGGTAAGCAGGACCAGACAACGCCAATGAAGATCTTCTGTAACTTTATTAGTTGACTAGTTTCGGCACACTAGGTATGTCGTCCTCAGAACAGTGCAAATTCAAAAAGTAGGACTTTATATACTCCTGTGCCTAGCAACTACACGTTATTTCCACCGATGTCAAAGAGAGTACACTAGTTACAATGACGTAATTAATTGGTGACGTCATAATGCAAGTAAACAGATAGTAGCGGAGTTCCGCTTTGCCCTAGGCTAATGCTATGTAATGTACAAATATCAAGGCACAGGAGTATATTAAGTCCTGCTTTTTGAATTTGCACTGTTCTGAGGACGGCATACCTAGTGTGCCAAAACTAGTCAACTAATAAAGTTACAGAAGATCTTCATTGGCGTTGTCTGGTCCTGCTTACTGATTTTTTAACCTATCCTTTGGTACCGGACTCGGTATTCCCTCAGGGAATCCGCTATGGAGTGATACCGGACTTACCAGCCTTACCTCTTGGACGTTGGATCTCTTTTTCTTCGTATTTCCACCATTTTGTTTTTCTGATCAGTTCCAAAATTGAAAGGACAGAACTAGGGACCAAGGGATCCTACATATGAAACTTGGTAAAGATCCATCAAGTAGTGCTTGAGAAAATGTGACAATAGGATTGTTTACGGATGGACGTGGACCACTGATAAAGCGTAATTAAGTTGAACAGCTCTGATGACTGTGGGCTAAAAATCCACTGTGTACAGAAGTAACAACACTAAATGACAGATCCCTAAACATGGCTGATAAAGTGTACAAGGTTCCTTGATTACTTGGTCAAAGTGACTTCAAAACTTAACACAAATTAATATTCCAAATTCTTTATTCAGATCAAACAAAACAACACTATGTATACAAGAACGGTATGATTGGTCCATCCCTATACTTGTCTTAGTGATAAGTATGATTGGTCCGTCCCTATACTTGTCTTAGTGATAAGTATGATTGGTCCGTCCCTATACTTGTCTTAGTGATAAGTATGATAGGTCTGTCCCTACAAGTATTATAGGTCCGTCCCTATACTTGTCTTTGTGATAAGTATGATAGGTCCGTCCCTATACTCGTCTTAGTGATAAGTATGATAGGACCGTCCCTATACTTGTCTTAGTGATAAGTATGATAGGTCCGTCCCTATACTCGTCTTAGTGATAAGTATGATAGGTCCGTCCCTATACTCGTCTTAGTGATAAGTATGATTGGTACGTCCCTATACTTGTCTTAGTGATAAGTATGATAGGTCTGTCCCTACAAGTATGATAGGTCCGTCCCTATACTTGTCTTAGTGATAAGTATGATAGGTCCGTCCCTATACTTGTCTTAGTGATAAGTATGATAGGTCCGTCCCTATACTTGTCTTAGTGATAAGTATGATAGGTCCGTCACTATACTTGTCTTAGTGATAAGTATGATAGGTCCGTCCCTATACTTGTCTTAGTGATAAGTATGATAGGTCCGTCCCTATACTTGTCTTAGTGATAAGTATGATAGGTCCGTCCCTACAAGTATGATAGGTCCGTCCCTATACTTGTCTTAGTGATAAGTATGATAGGTCCGTCCCTATACTTGTCTTAGTGATAAGTATGATAGGTCCGTCCCTATACTTGTCTTAGTGATAAGTATGATAGGTCCGTCCCTATACTTGTCTAAGTGATAAGTATGATAGGTCCGTCACTATACTTGTCTTAGTGATAAGTATGATAGGTCTGTCCCTACAAGTATGATAGGTCCGTCCCTAAACTTGTCTTAGAGATATGATAGGTCCATCCCTATACTTGTCTTAGTGATAAGTATGATAGGTCCGTCCCTATACTTGTCTTAGTGATAAGTATGATAGGTCCGTCCCTATACTTGTCTAAGTGATAAGTATGATAGGTCCGTCACTATACTTGTCTTAGTGATAAGTATGATAGGTCTGTCCCTACAAGTATGATAGGTCCATCCCTATACTTGTCTTAGTGATAAGTATGATAGGTCCGTCCCTATACTTGTCTTAGTGATAAGTATGATAGGTCCGTCCCTATACTTGTCTTAGTGATAAGTATGATAGGTCCGTCACTATACTTGTCTTAGTGATAAGTATGATAGGTCTGTCCCTACAAGTATGATAGGTCCATCCCTATACTTGTCTTAGTGATAAGTATGATAGGTCCGTCCCTATACTTGTCTTAGTGATAAGTATGATAGGTCCGTCCCTATACTTGTCTTAGTGATAAGTATGATTGGTCCGTCCCTATACTTGTCTTAGTGATAAGTATGATTGGTCCGTCCCTATACTTGTCTTAGTGATAAGTATGATAGGTCCGTCCCTATACTTGTCTTAGTGATAAGTATGATAGGTCCGTCCCTATACTTGTCTTAGTGATAAGTATGATAGGTCCGTCCCTATACTTGTCTTAGTGATAAGTATGATAGGTCTGTCCCTTTACTTGTCTTAGTGATAAGTATGATAGGTCTGTCCCTACAAGTATGATAGGTCCGTCCCTGTACTTGTCTTAGTGATAAGTATGATAGGTCTGTCCCTTTACTTGTCTTAGTGATAAGTATGATAGGTCTGTCCCTACAAGTATGATAGGTCCGTCCCTGTACTTGTCTTAGTGATAAGTATGATAGGTCTGTCCCTACAAGTATGATTGGTCCGTCCCTATACTTGTCTTAGTGATAAGTATGATTGGTCCGTCCCTATACTTGTCTTAGTGATAAGCACCAAAATAAAGCTAATGCCTTTGTGATAAGTAAAATAAGTTTGATAAGTTTGTTTATCTCTATTTCCTTCACAGATCAATACCAGCTTAGACACAGTTTAACCATTAATTTTCAATTCTACATCAATAATCCACACAGACCCAGTAAACCAGTCATCTCATTATGATAAATCCCTTTCTGCTTTAACATGATTTTCATTGAAAGTTGACAATTAATAATAGGTAATTAAGTAAACATCACCTATCTCATGAGCTGTTGTACAATAAATATTCTATGGTTTAGCCATACAAAAAATGCTGTTACAATGTAGAATCAATTTCAACAACAGTAGTTAGTAGCGTCAGCTGTTCAGAAGGCATTAGACACCCTCTCATCTTTGATGGCATATTGCAGCCAGGTGTACGTTACATGATTTGTAATATCATGTCATCAGCACCCTGGTCCCAAGACAAGTCCGAAATCAAGCCCACCCATCAGCTAAAACTGACAAGCATCGATCACACGGAGATTTTCTGTTGTCAGTAGTGTAACGGCGACAACGTTCACAGATATCTTTCATGGCAGGTGATAACAGCAGTACATACTCTTCTGGCTCCTTAACTCCCTCTGTCACAGAATAATAAACAGTCAATAACAAGGCTTTATTGTTTAATCCAAAAAAATATTTATTACAACAGAAATATTAAAATCACAGGTAAAATCCGAGTGACCTTGTGATAGCTTTGGTATGGACAACAAGAGTACTAACAAACACCAGTTGTCTCACTCTATACTTGACTTATACAATCTGATGACTGTCTCACTCAATATCAAACTATTTAACAACTACTTACTGTATATCAGACATAAACAAACTGACAACTGGCTCACTATATATCAGACATAAACAAACTGACAACTGGCTCACTATATATCAAGACATAAACAAACTGACAACTGGCTCACTATATATCAGACATAAACAAACTGACAACTGGCTCACTATATATCAAGACATAAACAAACTGACAACTGGCTCACTATATATCAGACATAAACAAACTGACAACTGGCTCACCATATATCAGACATAAACAAACTGACAACTGGCTCACCATATATCAGACATATACAAACTGACAACTGGCTCACTCTATATCTCAGTCTGAGGGACACCATTACCTTGAATAATTATTTTAATTTGATTCTTAAACTAGAAAATGTCTATATGACACATACGGCCCACTAAGTAGCAATGCTAAGTTTGTATAATATCAGATAAAACTTACCAATAACAGAGATTTTAGAGGCACCATTCAGGACAACACACTCATCGGGGATGACATCGGGAGCTACTGTTGTTAGATGTGTGTAAGATGTCTGTAAAATTTCTGTTAACGGTGAAGTAGCAGACGACACTTCAGACTGGAATTGCTACAACAATATATGAGATATAATTAAAGGTTAATATTTACAGTCAGTAACAAACATTGTGACACAGAAACCAAACTATTAAATTGTTGACAAAAGCCAACAATTGTGAAGGGTGTGACGTTAGTATCTTCAGTGAGAACTTACCTGTAGAACAGTAGTATCTTCAGTAAGAACTCACCTGTAGAACAGTAGTATCTTCAGTAAGAACTTACCTGTAGAACAGTAGTATCTTCAGTAAGAACTTACCTGTAGAACAGTAGTATCTTCAGTAAGAACTCACCTGTAGAACAGTAGTATCTTCAGTAAGAACTCACCTGTAGAACAGTAGTATCTTCAGTAAGAACTCACCTGTAGAACAGTAGTATCTTCAGTAAGAACTCACCTGTAGAACAGTAGTATCTTCAGTAAGAACTCACCTGTAGAACAGTAGTATCTTCAGTAAGAACTCACCTGTAGAACAGTAGTATCTTCAGTAAGAACTCACCTGTAGAACAGTAGTATCTTCAGTAAGAACTCACCTGTAGAACAGTAGTATCTTCAGTAAGAACTCACCTGTAGAACAGTAGTATCTTCAGTAAGAACTCACCTGTAGAACAGTAGTATCTTCAGTAAGAACTCACCTGTAGAATATTGTGAAGATTGTGACTACAGTACAAAGTGAGGTCAAACTCCACAGGTCGTTTGACGTCAGCAGCAAAATCAATGTCTTCCTTCATACTCAGAACAGGCTGCATGAAGTTCAGAATGGCACAGTCTGCCCAGGCAGTGTCTAAGGCAAACCAGTTAGACTTGAACACACTGCTCTCCTCTGGTGGTAAACGAGAGTCATAATAATTCAGGTGTAAAATTATGATTGATTGGAAAATATGAATACAATTTATTGATGATTTTGACAGATGACAGGATTTGGAGATCTGAGATAATTACCTGATTTTGTCAGATGATAGAATTTGGAAATCTGAGATAATTATATGATTTTGACAATTGATAGAAATTGGAGATCTGAAATAATTACTTGATTTTGTCAGATCAAGAAGCCGTTTCTTCAATATTTCTATGGTTGATGCTTTTTTGTTGATGCCTTGTTCAATTATGATCTACTTTTTCCTTGATTTTTGGGCCAAAGGTAAACCCAGTGATTTGATCTCTAGTTAGCTTACTTCTTGTTTAATCCTGACCAAATTTGCTGAATGTAATTTCATAACAAAATATTCATCGGTGAAAAGTAATTTGATCTTGACCATTGACCAGTGACCTAGACCTCTTAGAACCAAGTGACCTTGGTCTCTGACCTTGAGATCCTGACTTCAAGTGAGTTGACTTCTTAAATTCTGTCTAAATTCACCATGCCAAAAAAAATGATCATCTGTTGAAAAATTACAAAATCTTAAATGAGGGGCCCTAGATACCTGATTTTGAGAAATGTTGATGTAACTCTTCTGCCAGGTGAGGAACAATTGGTGCTAAAGACTTCACAAATATGTCTGTCACATGATACAACACCGTCTGGGCAGACCTTCTGGCTTTGTCATCAGCAGCTGTACAATACAGTCTGTAACACGTCAGTTTAAAAGATATTTTCACACAACCAAGGCATGCATGAAGTCTTGTATGTAATCACACAGCATGTCTGTAACAGTGGCAACATCACATGGGTTTTTTTATCAATGTAAACAAAAAAAATTAACTGCTATGGTAAAATGATTACTCTCACTTCAATTTAATCTGAAGAAACCATGTCAATTTCACTTTCACTTTGACAAATCAATCTGACTCGACAAAGACAATTTTGTCTTAACTCACGTCAACCTGATCCAAAAGTTTACAGCTAAATCATAAAAACTTAATTACATTATTTTTTAACTTGATGTATATTGATATTAGCACCCCATTTCTTGGTGTGAGATGTTAGCTTACTGTAGGTATATACAAGTTGGTATACCTGTCTTTGATGATACTGCAGTAAAACGCAGACAGATCTATATTAGTGAATTTTTCCAACAGTCCTAGTACTCTTCCATAACGATAACTGTCATAGGATTGTGTCACCTGAGAAAAAATACATTTTAGTCTCAAGTCCTGAAATCTTAAGATAAATACCATAAAATAGTTATCTTCTATAAACTTTGTAAATGTCTACTACAAAAGTGCATTAAGGCCTAAAGTGACCACTATACCCCACTAGATGTATGTAACAGTTGATATACTTATATTTTGGTATATTGTACAGAATATATTACTTGTCCAATTTCTAAATTTATCATGTACATATTTCACCTTGCATTCAAACCAGGTGCCTTAAAGACATCATATACCTGTTCAGCTAAATTGTACAGCTGGTACAACATGTATTTGTCCTGTGGCCAGAGCTGATCATAAGGCATCAATTCATCAGATTGGAAATCGTGTATATTCCCCAGCACAAACTTCATCACCTTCCTAATCTACAGAAACAAAAGTTTAGTTGAATAAGGTGGCAATGCATGTCTACTTTATTCAGGTGTATATAACTGATGTTGTGCCCACAATATCTAGTTTTATAACCTAATTAACTATACAACGAGGATGTTCTATATGAAACTACTAGGTCATCCTTACAATATTTTGATCTTAAATTATTTTGTCTCACCTCATCACCTGCATGTTGCAGATCTGAACATAAACTTGTCTGAGCTAGACCATTCAAGATATCACCTAAAATTTCTCATAGACTTTTCCTTAATTTTGTCTTACCTCAGTGTCTCAGACCTTTCTGTAATTTTGTCTTACCTAAATCTCTCAGTCCTTTCCTTAATTTTTTTCTCACTAAATCTCTCAGATCTTTCCTCAATTTTGTCTTACCTAAATCTCTCAGGTCTTTCCTTAATTTTGTCTTACCTAAATCTCTCAGGCCTTTCATTAATTTCATCTTACCTAAATCTCTCAGACCTTTCCTTAATTTTATCTTACCTAAATCTCTCAGACCTTTCCTTAATTTTATCTTACCTAAATCTCTCAGACCTTTCCTTAATTTTATCTTACCTAAATCTCTCAGACCTTTCCTTAATTTTATCTTACCTAAATCTCTCAGAACTTAACTTCATTTATTTTCAACTACACCTTTTGTACCTTACCTTGAAGATATCTTCATTACATCTTTGTAGTATGGACGGACCAATCAGGACCATAGGTTGTAGTTGAGCCTGAGCAGTCCACCATCTCAATACATCCACACCATAGGATGGCTCCTTTTCCTGGTTCTATACAACAATATATGCAAACAATATTCACAATATACAGCGATACATACGAACAATATTCACAATATACAACAATACATACGAACAATATTCACAATATACAGCGATACATACGAACAATATTCACAATACACAGCGATACATACGAACAATATTCACAATATACAGCGATACATACAAACAATATTCACAATGTACAGCGATACATACGAACAATATTCACAATATACAGCGATACATACAAACAATATTCACAATATACAGCGATACATACAAACAATATTCACAATATACAGCGATACATACAAACAATATTCACAATATACAACAATATATACAAACAATATTCACAATATACAGCGATACATACAAACAATATTCACAATATACAGCGATACATACAAACAATATTCACAATATACAGCGATACATACAAACAATATTCACAATATACAGCGATACATACAAACAATATTCACAATATACAGCGATACATACAAACAATATTCACAATATACGGCGATACATACAAACAATATTCACAATATACAACAATACACAATATACAACAATACATACAAACAATATTCACAATATACGGCGATACATACGAACAATATTCACAATATACAGCGATACATACGAACAATATTCACAATATACAGCGATACATACCAACAATATTCACAATATACAGCGATACATACCAACAATATTCACAATATACAGCGATACATACCAACAATATTCACAATATACAGCGATACATACCAACAATATTCACAATATACAGCGATACATACCAACAATATTCACAATACACAACAATATATACCAACAATATTCACAATATACAGCGATACATACAAACAATATTCACAATATACAGCGATACATACCAACAATATTCACAATATACAGCGATACATACCAACAATATTCACAATATACAGCGATACATACCAACAATATTCACAATATACAGCGATACATACCAACAATATTCACAATATACAGCGATACATACCAACAATATTCACAATATACAGCGATACATACCAACAATATTCACAATACACAGCGATACATACCAACAATATTCACAATATACAGCGATACATACCAACAATATTCACAATATACAGCGATACATACCAACAATATTCACAATACACAACAATATATACCAACAATATTCACAATATACAGCGATACATACAAACAATATTCACAATATACAGCGATACATACAAACAATATTCACAATATACGGCGATACATACAAACAATATTCACAATATACAGCGATACATACAAACAATATTCACAATATACAGCGATACATACCAACAATATTCACAATATACAGCGATACATACCAACAATATTCACAATATACAGCGATACATACCAACAAAATTCACAATACACAACAATATATACCAACAATATTCACAATATACAGCGATACATACAAACAATATTCACAATATACAGCGATACATACCAACAATATTCACAATACACAACAATATATACCAACAATATTCACAATATACAGCGATACATACCAACAATATTCACAATATACAGCGATACATACCAACAATATTCACAATACACAGCGATACATACCAACAATATTCACAATATACAGCGATACATACCAACAATATTCACAATATACAGCGATACATACCAACAATATTCACAATATACAGCGATACATACCAACAATATTCACAATATACAGCGATACATACAAACAATATTCACAATATACAGCGATACATACCAACAATATTCACAATACACAGCGATACATACCAACAATATTCACAATATACAGCGATACATACCAACAATATTCACAATACACAGCGATACATACCAACAATATTCACAATATACAGCGATACATACCAACAATATTCACAATATACAGCGATACATACCAACAATATTCACAATATACAGCGATACATACCAACAATATTCACAATACACAGCGATACATACCAACAATATTCACAATATACAGCGATACATACCAACAATATTCACAATATACAGCGATACATACCAACAATATTCACAATATACAGCGATACATACCAACAATATTCACAATATACAGCGATACATACGAACAATATTCACAATATACAGCGATACATACGAACAATATTCACAATATACAGCGATACATACCAACAATATTCACAATATACAGCGATACATACCAACAATATTCACAATACACAACAATACATACCAACAATATTCACAATATAGGACAGCTCCTTCTTTACACAAGCACAACACAGCCAGCGAAATTTAAGATCACATAAACCCTAGTGAACACCAAGCCTGAAAGCTTTGAATTAAACAGTTACTAAAATTTGTCACCATGGCTTTGTGGTAATTATGAGATAAATTAAGTTATATTGATAATTACAAGACTTAAAAATTCACTGTTTCAGGATCTACCATGTTCCCAACAGATATGTATTTAAAATCACCATGACAACTGAATGACTTACTTTACCACCATATATCACTGCCTCAGGATCTACCACATTCCCAACAGACTTTGACATTTTCTTTCCATCTTCATCTACAGCAAACCCATGTACAACAAGCTGCCTGAAAATCACCAGTTCAGACTCCATCAGAATTGTGAAAATTAATATAGCAAACATTTCATTGTATTCTGCAACTGGTGCATGAATAATTTTCACTGACCTCAGAAAAATGGTATCTTAATTTTTTCCATAACACTCTGATCTAAGATGAATTTTCAGACCACTTCAGCATATACTGACTTCTATAAAAATGATACGACTGTACAAGGTTATAAGGCATCATACACATGCATTTTTCTATAGATAAAATCATCAACACATAGACAATACTATAAAACATCTGTCAAAATAGTCTGGATATTTCAGACAAAAATGATACACTTGGATGACCTCTGTGACTGTGCAAGTCAGGTGATAAGTTAAGCTTGGTTGATCATGATTCAGGTTGATCATGATTCAGGTGACAACTTACCTGTATGGAGGGATGTTGTTTGTGCTAGATTGGTCAGGTGACAACTTACCTATATGGAGGGATGTCATTTGTGCTAGATTGGTCAGGTGACAACTTACCTGTATGGAGGGATGTTGTTTGTGCTAGATTGGTCAGGTGACAACTTACCTATATGGAGGGATGTTGTTTGTGCTAGATTGGTCAGGTGACAACTTACCTATATGGAGGGATGTCATTTGTGCTAGACTGGTCAGGTGACAACTTACCTGTATGGAGGGATGTCGTTTGTGCTAGATTGGTCAGGTGACAACTTACCTGTATGGAGGGATGTCATTTGTGCTAGATTGGTCAGGTGACAACTTACCTATATGGAGGGATGTCATTTGTGCTAGATTGGTCAGGTGACAACTTACCTGTATGGAGGGATGTCATTTGTGGCAATACTGGTTAGGAGAGAGGACTGGAACCAACCTCCAAATTGATCCAACCCCTCCAGGTAAAGGTCAGCTCTCTCTATCCCATCTATGATAAACATAACACAATACAGTCTTGGCTAGTAATAAATCCTAAGACTTTGTTTAACTTCCTAGAGAGAGAGGACCCTTACAAATTATTAAACAAGTTTCACAATAGCCTGGTATTTTTTACCTTTACTTAAGGTCTTATTCTGGTAATAATCATGGATTAATTAGTAAATTTTTTGATGTGATGAACAGACATCAGTATTACTATATTATCCCCTCCCACTAATTACCAGTATGAAAACGGAAATGAAACTAGAACTGTTGCCAGGATAGCAGGCTAATACCCCCGCTCTCAAATAAATATAAAATTTAGAGAGGTTGTCCTGACAAGAATTCTCCAAGAGGTCTTCATTCAGTTACCATGACAACCAAATGGAAATCAATTTTTCTATTTTTTTTTTTTAAAAATAGTATCATTTTATCTGTCATTCCCATAAATCTTTTTATACCAATTTTTAACTTAATCAGATAATGTCTTAATTTCAACCAATCAAAAGCATCCAAAATGGTAAAGGTTTTGGAACACCTAATATGTAAAATTATAGGCTATAATTATCTTTAGCACCTGATCAAGTTCAAAGTAATCAATTAAAGGGCTAAGAGCTATGACACCTTATGTGAAAACTTGCGCATAGTGACCTGGTTACCATGGCAGCCAAAATTTCTGCTTAAAAAACCTGCATGCACATTTGCACATCTACACATAGCCCCTAACATCCCTGTTCGGTTTCATTGAACTAAGTCCACAACATTAGGAGCAGTCTGGAAAACATTCATCTAATTATGGGTCTCATGTGGTTACCATAGCAACCAAATGACATGAGATGTTTTTGAAAATGGTAAGGATGTAATTGTCTTCCTTCTAAATGCTGATATTTCAATTTTTCATCTGAATTGAACAATATCTTAATTTCAATCTACATATGAAAAGTGAGAATGATTCATCCAGTACTTTTCAAAAAATGTCGATAACAAACTTAATTGAAAAAATCAAAGATGGTCATCTGTCAGTCAATTTTGTTTCTCTGATCAGTCCCAAAAATGAAGGGGCTCAAGAAATAGTGATAACACAAACTGTTTACGCACAGATGGACGGACGGCTGATTCAGGTTTACCACCTTTTGTTACAGGGGAGTATAATGAAGCTCTGCCAAAGTAAGAACAGTTAAGTACCCAAGTATCAACAGGTAGGTAGCCAGGTATCAACAGGTAGGTAGCCAGGCATCAACAGGTAGGTAACCAGGCATAAACAGGTAGGTAACCAGGTATCAACAGGTAGGTAACCAGGCATAAACAGGTAGGTAACCAGGTATCAACAGGTAGGTAACCAGGCATAAACAGGTAGGTAACCAGGTATCAACAGGTAGGTAACCAGGCATAAACAGGTAGGTAACCAGGCATAAACAGGTAGGTAACAGGTAGGTAACCAGGCATAAACAGGTAGGTAACAAGGCATAAACAGGTAGGTAACAGGTAGGTAACCAGGCATAAACAGGTAGGTAACAGGTAGGTAGCCAGGCATAAACAGGTAGGTAACCAGGCATCTACAGGTAGGTAACCAGGCATAAACAGGTTGGTAACCAGGCATAAACAGATAGTTAACCAGGCATAAACAGGTAGGTAACCAGGCATAAACAGGTAGGTAACCAGGTATCAACAGGTAGGTAACCAAGCATAAACAGGTAGGTAACCAGGCATAAACAGGCAGGCAGCCAGGCATAAACAGGTAAGTAACCGGTCACAAACAGGTAGGTAACCAGGCATAAACAGGTAGGTAACCAGGCATAAACAGGTAGGTAACAGGTAGGTAACCAGGCATAAACAGGTAGGTAACAGGTAGGTAACCAGGCATAAACAGGTAGGTAACAGGTAGGTAGCCAGGCATAAACAGGTAGGTAGCCAGGCATAAACAGGTAGGTAACCAGGCATCTACAGGTAGGTAACCAGGCATAAACAGGTTGGTAACCAGGCATAAACAGATAGTTAACCAGGCATAAACAGGTAGGTAACCAGGCATAAACAGGTAGGTAACCAGGTATCAACAGGTAGGTAACCAGGCATAAACAGGTAGGTAACCAGGCATAAACAGGCAGGCAGCCAGGCATAAACAGGTTCGTAACCGGTCATAAACAGGTAGGTAACCAGGCATAAACAGGTAGGTAAGCCCAGAACATTCTCACCTTTGTGTAGTACAGACCATGATGATCCACTGTCAAACCAGATGTCCAGAATATCTCCTCCCTTGGTAAAATCTGACGAGCTAGCCCCCATCTGTAACAACAAATCAGACCAAGTAATTAAACATTCAGGTAAATTTGACCACTTACCTGGTCAAGCATGTACTAGGGTAGAAGTTCTTCCTCAGACATTGACAACCAACAGTTCCTGCTGTGTTAAGTTACCTATGTCCACTTACCTGGTCAAGCATGTACCTTGGACAACCAACAGTTCCTGCTGTGTTAAGTTACCTATGTCCACTTACCTGACATTGATCATCAACAGTTCCTGCTGTGTTAAGTTACCTATGTCCACTTACCTGGTCAAACATGTCCTTGGGTAGTAATTCTACCTGTGACATTGATCATCAACAGTTCCTGCTGTGTTAAGTTACCTATGTCCACTTACCTGGTCAAACATGTCCTTGGGTAGAAGTTCTTCCTCAGACATGGACCACCAACAGTTCCTGCTGTGTTAAGTTACCTATGTCCACTTACCTGGACAAGCATGTCCTTGGGTAGAAGTTCTTCCTCAGACATGGACCACCAACAGTTCCTGCTGTGTTAAGTTACCTATGTCCACTTACCTGGACAAGCATGTCCTTGGGAAGTAATTCTACCTGTGACATTGATCATCAACAGTTCCTGCTGTGTTAAGTTACTTATGTCCACTTACCTGGACAAGCATGTCCTTGGGAAGTAATTCTACCTGTGACATTGATCATCAACAGTTCCTGCTGTGTTAAGTTACTTATGTCCACTTACCTGGACAAGCATGTCCTTGGGTAGAAGTTCTTCCTCAGACATTGACAACCAACAGTCCCTGCTGTGTTAAGTTACTTATGTCCACTTACCTGGACAAACATGTCCTTGGGTAGTAATTCTACCTGTGACATTGATCATCAACAGTTCCTGCTGTGTTAAATTACCTACGTCCACTTACCTGGACAAGCATGTCCTTGGGTAGAAGTTCTTCCTCAGACATGGACCACCAACAGTCGCTGCCATGTTCGGTAAAGAGTTTCTTTAGGTGATCAATAGTTTGGCTGTAGAAAAACAAAATCTAGATTAGTTAAAGGACAAAAAGCAGAGACAACGCAATGACCTTGATGGTGGTTTGCTGACATCATTCATTGTCTCCACAGAATATATGTTAAATATCTTAAGTCTAGGTCTGTTTGTTATTCAGAAGAAATTGTTTCAAAAAGAAGGCTGATGTTGAACAAGTACCACCACAGCATAAACTCTCTCTTTTGGCAGGAAAGCTGTAAAAACTTGGAAATATTTTTCAATGATAAATTGAATAAGAATTGGTTCAAATCTTTTGTTAAAAAAAGTGTAAATGACAATTCTAAATATTTGTAATTTATGACATTCATTGTTAACACCTCATGAACTTGTAATTAAACAGCCAAAGTATAGACATACCTGTTGGTGTTGACTTACATGTTGATGAAGTGTAGACTTACCTAATGATGAAGTAAAGACTTACCTGTTGATGAAGTGTAGACTTATACCTTGATGAGATGTAGGCTTACCTGTTGATGAAGTGTAGACTTACCTGTTGATGAAGTATAGACTTACCTGTTGATGAAGTGTAGACTTACCTGTTGATGAAGTATAGACTTACCTGTTGATGAAGTGTAGACTTACCTGTTGATGAAGTGTAGACTTATCTGTTGATGAGAGGTAGACTTACCTGTTGATGAAGTATAGACTTACCTGTTGATGAAGTATAGACTTACCTGATGAAGTATAGACTTACCTGTTGATGAAGTATAGACTTACCTGTTGATGAGATGTAGACTTACATGTTGAAGTGTAGACTTACCTGTTGATGAAGTATAGACTTACCTGTTAATGAAGTATAGACTTACATGTTGATGAGGTATAGACTTACCTGTTGATGAAGTATAAACTTACCTGTTGATGAGGGCTTTGCCAGTGACTTTGTGATAGAACACAGGTATAGGTAGTCCCCATGCCCTCTGACGAGAGATACACCAATAGGTACGTTCCTTCAGCTGTGCCAACATGCCATGTTCAGAAGCATTGGGTGTAATATCTACTGAACTCAAACTTTCCTGTGATGTAACAAAACAAATATATTAAAGGATGCCTCTATAATGGTTCTAATGATCTAGCTCATTTACTCTGCTAATTTCAACATTAATATTGGAGACATTGATTCTGATAAAAGCAATATATTTCTGACAGCAGGGCTATTGATACAGCTGTCTTCTTTCCATCCATGTGGTGGATCTTGGTGATGTACTAACAACCTAGAATCTACTATCCAGAGAAGCAGCAGAAATATACTATCCAAAGTATATTGGTAGGGATTAACATCAAGAGAATTTTCAGAGAAATATCCTTCAGGGAAACCGAAACGATTTACCATGTAGAGAATTAACATGGAATTATCATTAAGAAAATTTCAAATGATTAACATCCAGAGATTTAGCAGTGATTTAAAATTCAGAGAATTAGCAGGGATTAACATCCAGAGAATTAGCAGGGATTAACATCCACAGAATTAGCAGGGATTAACATCCACAGAATTAGCAGTGATTTAAAATTCAGAGATTTAGCAGTGATTTAAAATTCAGAGAATTAGCAGGGATTAACATCCAGAGAATTAGCAGTGATTTAAAATTCAGAGAATTAGCAGGGATTAACATCCAGAGAATTAGCAGGGATTAACATCCACAGAATTAGCAGGGATTAACATCCACAGAATTAGCAGGGATTAACATCCACAGAATTAGCAGGGATTAACATCCAGAGAATTAGCAGGGATTAACATCCACAGAATTAGCAGGGATTGACATCCACAGAATTAGCAGGGATTAGCATCCAGAGAATTAGCAGGGATTAACATCCACAGAATTAGCAGGGATTAACATCCACAGAATTAGCAGGGATTAACATCCACAGAATTAGCAGGGATTAACATCCACAGAATTAGCAGGGATTAACATCCACAGAATTAGCAGGGATTAACATCCAGAGAATTAGCAGGGATTAACATCCACAGAATTAGCAGGGATTAACATCCATAGAATTAGCAGGGATTAACATCCATAGAATTAGCAGGTATTATTATCCAGAGATAAGCAGGGATTACTTAATCAGAGAGGGACTTACCACAGCTTTGTCCTTGATTTTGTTGGTGTTGATGAACCACTGTTTGCTGGCCCTAATGATGACAGGTTGTTTGGTCCGCCAATCATATGGGTAGCTGTGCTGGTAGGAGGATTTATGGATAACACTCTCCTTTAGCATCTCAATCACTGGAAAATAAGATCACATTGATCAGTATCTCAGCTCTTGTCCTGAAATTCTGAAAGAACTGGATTGAGATTTGTTTCCACAAAAAACAACACCAAAGGATTTCATAACTACTTCCTGACTAATAAAGACATTAAATGTAAACTTCAATAACATTCAGGATAATGTTTAACAATGGGGACCTTACCTGTACTGTAGGTGTCCTTGCTAACTCTGTAGAGTGGAACCCTTACCTGTACTGTAGGTGTCCTTGCTAACTCTGTAGAGTGGAACCCTTACCTGTACTGTAGGTGTCCTTGCTAACTCTGTAGAGTGGAACCCTTACCTGTACTGTAGGTGTCCTTGCTAACTCTGTAGAGTGGAACCCTTACCTGTACTGTAGGTGTCCTTGCTAGCTCTGTAGAGTGGAACCCTTACCTGTACTGTAGGTGTCCTTGCTAACTCTGTAGAGTGGAACCCTTACCTGTACTGTAGGTGTCCTTGCTAACTCTGTAGAGTGGGACCCTTACCTGTACTATAGGTGTCCTTGCTAGCTCTGTAGAGTGGAACCTTTACCTGTACTGTTGGTGTCCTTGCTAACTCTGTAGAGTGGAACCCTTACCTGTACTGTAGGTGTCCCTGCTAACTCTGTAGAGTGGAACCCTTACCTGTACTCTAGGTGTCCTTGCTAGAGTGGAACCCTTACCTGTACTGTAGGTGTCCTTGCTAACTCTGTAGAGTGGAACCCTTACCTGTACTGTCAGTGTTATTGACTACTGTTTTCCATTGTAGAGTGGAACCCTTACCTGTACTGTCAGTGTTATTGACTACTGTTTTCCATTGTAGAGTGGAACCCTTACCTGTACTGTCAGTGTTATTGACTACTGTTTTCCCCCGTAGAGTGGGACCCTTACCTGTACTGTCAGTGTTATTGACTACTGTTTTCCATTGTAGAGTGGAACCCTTACCTGTACTGTCAGTGTTATTGACTACTGTTTTCCATTGTAGAGTGGAACCCTTACCTGTACTGTCATTGTCTTTGCCTACTGTTTTCCCCCGTAGAGTGGAACCCTAACCTGTACTGTCAGTGTCTTCGCCTACCGTTTTCCCCCGTAGAGTGGAACCCTTACCTGTACTGTCAGTGTCTTTGCATACTGTTTTCCCCCATAGAGTGGAACCCTTACCTGTACTGTCAGTGTTATTGACTACTGTTTTCCCCCGTAGAGTGGGACCCTTACCTGTACTGTCAGTGTTATTGACTACTGTTTTCCATTGTAGAGTGGAACCCTTACCTGTACTGTCAGTGTTATTGACTACTGTTTTCCATTGTAGAGTGGAACCCTTACCTGTACTGTCATTGTCTTTGCCTACTGTTTTCCCCCGTAGAGTGGAACCCTAACCTGTACTGTCAGTGTCTTCGCCTACCGTTTTCCCCCGTAGAGTGGAACCCTTACCTGTACTGTCAGTGTCTTTGCATACTGTTTTCCCCCATAGAGTGGAACCCTTACCTGTACTGTCAGCATCTTTACCTACTGTTTTCCCCCGTAGAGTGGAACCCTTACCTGTACTGTCAGCATCTTTGCCTACTGTTTTCCCCTGTAGAGAGGAACCCTTACCTGTACTGTCAGCGTCTTTGCCTACTGTTTTCCCCAGAGAGTGGAACCCTTACCTGTACTGTCAGCGTCTTTGCCCACTGTTTTCCCTTTTAGAATTTGGCCAGCCTCTTCAGTGTACACGCCCTCATCGTCCACAATACTTTTCTGATCAAATCAAAATTAATGAAAGTACTTTATAATGAACATAATACAGATACTCCAGCAACAAAACTATATTACAGTACAAAGACACTGTGATCATAGTGGTGAGATTTAGGTGTCAAACTGCATAATCAATAGTTCATACAAATTTACAAATATTAACAAGTTTTTATCACGTGTGTCTGATACAAAAAAGAATTTATAAATAAAACTTTTGTCCTCACTATGGTGATATTGTTGTTAAAGGCAACTTTGAAGTCATCATGGCCATGACAAGGTGCGGTGTGAACAAATCCAGTCCCTTTTCCTGATACCACATGATTGGCTGGCAGGAAAGGAAGCACCTCGTTGGTCAAGGGATGGGTATACTGAGCTCCATTAAAAAACTTCCCTGTCAACATAAAAAAAACTTTAACATCTTATCCATATATAATCATAAAAAGGATAGCACATCATTAATCTGAGCGAAATTTGACAAACAATAGTCAATACGACACGAAGCAATTAAACAAAAGATCTGAGTGATGTTGGTGCCCACCATTGTTTAGTCTTTCTTTGTTCTTTAAAAGCTTGATTTTTCACCCTCTTTTCTTTTCTTTTCTTTGTTACTTCTCTTAATCATATAAAACTTGGAAAATTCCTCTTAAAGCCTCTCTACCTTTATACAACTAAAACTGTCTCTAATTAAACAGTCATCCCCTATTTTCTTCCTTCAGTTTCCATCAAATCTACACAGCTATGTTAACAATCCATTTGTAAAAAATGTCAGAAATTTTCAAAAACAGAATTGGTCAACTTTCATGCATAAAAATATCTAAACTGCATGCAATGATTTTACATCCCAGTATAGTAAATAGGATATCATTGCTAACTGCTTTTGGGTAAGTGGTAAGTTATTTGCTAATACTACATTGTTTCAAAAAAATCTCTGAAAAGTTTTTCCAAAATATGATAAACACACAGCTTGAGCATAGCTTCCATGAAACTCTCCAATTTATTTACAGCTTTATAAAACATATGTCTGACCTTGAATTTCTGATTCATGATTTTGATAGACCGTTCACCAGTCTTCAAAACACACAACATACTTGAGATTGTTTGACATATTTTTTACAGTTCATATGCAAAGAGAGATTGCACTACTGAGTTAGAGATTCCCCGTT
Organism: Ylistrum balloti; assembly: GCF_031769215.1. Taxonomy (NCBI): domain Eukaryota; kingdom Metazoa; phylum Mollusca; class Bivalvia; order Pectinida; family Pectinidae; genus Ylistrum; species Ylistrum balloti. Next base: position 1,132,755 of record NW_026782140.1, on the reverse strand, counting down.
ATCATTATGTAGTTACCTGGTTTTAATTGCAATTATGAAAAACTATGGTACTGATTCCACACAATATTATAATAACGGTACATACTCCATCACTCAACACGTTTTTGTAATTATTTTGAAAGATCTGTTCATTACTTCTCCAGAAATAATAATAACAAGTTATGACCGACAAAGATGAAGATATAGCCAACTCTCAGCCATCTTGTTTTAATAATCAATGAAGCCTGCACAACTAGGAACCAAGGTGAACCTAAATATCAAATCTGAGAATGACCCATCCAGTGCTTCTCAAGATAATTATCATTTATAATTAAACTGACCTTTAACCTTTGAAACAGAGAGAAAACCAATCCCAAACTACATGTCAACACACAACTTATCTTTAACCTCATTACTGTCATCACATAACTTATCTTTAACCTCATTACTGTCATCACATAACTTATCTTTAACCTCATTACTGTCATCACATAACTTATCTTTAACCTCATTACTGTCAACACATAACTTATCTTTAACCTCATTACTGTCATCACATAACTTATCTTTAACCTCATTACTGTCATCACATAACTTATCTTTAACCTCATTACTGTCATCACATAACTTTATTTAACCTCATTACTGTCATCACATAACTTATCTTTAACCTCATTACTGTCATCACATAACTTATCTTTAACCTCATTACTGTCATCACATAACTTTATTTAACCTGCTCACTGTTATCACAACACTAACCTTTAACCTTGTCACTGTCATCACACAACTTACCTTTTACTTTGTCACTATCATCACACAATTTACCTTTTACCTTGTCACTATAATCACACAATTTACCTTTAACCTTGCCACTATCATCCCACAATTTACCTTTAACCTTGTCACTATCATCACACAATTTACCTTTTACCTTGTCACTATAATCACACAATTTACCTTTAACCTTGCCACTATCATCCCACAATTTACCTTTAACCTTGCCACTATCATCCCACAATTTACCTTTAACCTTGTCACTGTCATCACACAATTTACCTTTTACTTTGTCACTATCATCACACAATTTACCTTTAACCTTGTCACTGTCATCACACAATTTACCTTTAACCTTGTCACTGTCATCATACAATTTGCCTTTTACTTTGTCACTGTCATCACACAATTTACCTTTAACTTTGTCACTATCATCACACAATTTACCTTTTATCTTGTCACTATCATCACACAATTTACCTTTTACCTTGTCACTGTCATCACACAATTTACCTTTAACCTTGTCACTATCATCACACAATTTACCTTTTACTTTGTCACTATCATCACACAATTTACCTTTAACCTTGTCACTGTCATCACACAATTTACCTTTAACCTTGTCACTGTCATCATACAATTTGCCTTTTACTTTGTCACTGTCATCACACAATTTACTTTTAACTTTGTCACTATCATCACACAATTTACCTTTTATCTTGTCACTATCATCACACAATTTACCTTCAACCTTGTCACTATCATCACACAATTTACCTTTTACCTTGTCACTGTCATCATACAATTTGCCTTTTACCTTGTCACTGTCATCACACAATTTACCTTTAACTTTGTCACTATCATCACACAATTTACCTTTTATCTTGTCACTATCATCACACAATTTACCTTTTACCTTGACACTGTCATCACACAATTTACCTTTTACCTTGTCACTGTAATAACACAATTTACCTTTAACCTTGTCACTGTCATCACATCTTTAACCTTGTCATTGTCATCACACAGTTTAAACTTTACCTTGTCAATGTCATCAAATAACTTACCTTTAACCTCATTAATCACAGTTAGAGGTTTACACAACAGATTCACCAATTTCTCCACAAAGATTTTCTCACAGACATACACATCTCCAGTGCTATGGTCCTGCAGTAGACAATACCTGGTGTAGGAATAGAAAATAAAAAATCATCACTCCAAGATAAAATACACCTGGGATGAGGACATTTTGTTTTCACTGTCGCTATATCTTCATTTGTCATTTATTACTTTTCTTCAATAAGGAATAGTGTCTGTGTTATTATTGCAAACAAATCTCCTAGAGGTGTCATGTAGCTATCATATTGCATCCTGTATTCCACAAACATTTCATCATTTAATTGCATTTTGTGACATGAATTTAATACACCTTAGTAAAATCACTAATTGTTGAAGGTGATGCTGTGCCCCAAGTAAGATGAATCCATGCCACATAATATACAACTTTTAGTGTTGGAGACCGAGTCCAGATAAACTTTGACGTAGGTCGAAGATCAAGAGTTAGGTCAAACTGACATACATCTAGTACATGACACACTACCTCACATAAGTTAAGCCATGCCTCAAGTATTAAGTTCCAGTGACAAGTGGTAGTGTAGGAAATGGCACACTAAATCACCAAGCTCATCCATGTCCAAAGTATGTAGTTCATGTAATGAAGTGGACAGAAAGATAAACAAAAACCTACAGCCCTACCAGTTCTTGATAAGGCGTTAAAAACATCCACAGACCCAACAACACTTACATTAGATTGTCATTGTAACATATTGCCTGATTGACAGGAAGCGTCCACGGTGTTGTTGTCCATATCACAGCATAAACTTTCTTATACGTCACTGGAAATAAATCATCAAACCGTAATATTTATTTGTTAAATTATAATCAAACTAGAGAACGGGTCTAATAGGAGTAGAGGCTGGTACAACAGGTCCTAGGTAAGATGTAGTGGTTTTGTATGGTAGGTCCTAGGTAAGATGTAGAGATTTGGTATGGTAGGTCCTAGGTAAGATGTAGAGGTTTGGTATGGTAGGTTCTTGATAGAAGTTACACACATTGGCTTCCTGTCTTTCAATATATTCATTTTTGGAAAGTTGTTACAATTCACGTAATTTTCATTTTGCTTTTTAAAATCTTATTTCAATCATGCCTGTGTTGAAACTTAACCATCAAAAGCATTGTTCTTCCTTAATATCCAGATACCTGACAAGTGAGTAACAATTAACCAATAATACAAAGAATGTAGAATATCATTTCTGAGTAAACAATGGTAAATCAATCTTACATTGGTTTATGTTGAGAGATGTCAGAGATGACGGGACGACTGGGAACCCCAGGTATACTGCCTGGCTGACATGGTGTGGATTATACTCAAGTTCTGCCTCAGCTAAAGCTGTTCTGTAATACAAAACAAAGAATTTTAAAACAAGATTATCAGTACTTCTGTTGAATGTTTCCAAAAAACAACTCTATTGGAAGTTTTTCCTGTCTGTAAACTTTGTATTTGATCATATTAATGACATGTATCTGCAAAAATAATGTTAAAATGGAAGACTTAGAGGAGGAAAGATTAATGTTGGATCATATTCTATATGTTAATTATGTCTAATATATACTAATGCTTGAATCATAAAAGTATGGGCACACCTCACTCTGTGATACTTGATGTACATGTCAGCTATAAACACTGACTGTCATTAGTATATTTTGGTATTGTCAATTAGAAGAATGATCAATAGTTTAAAGGTTACTGGCTTTATTAATGTTTTCAAAAATTTGTTTACTATAATGCTTTAATAAGTTTAACAAAGGGCAAAAATTCTGTAATCAATGGATTGGAGGCCTTGACTTTCATACAGTATATAGCATTTTGGTATAAACAATGTATATACCAAGTTTCATTATCCTAGTTAAACTGCATGATATATTATCAAACGGCAACTAAATGTTCCCCCTGAAAATTTTTGAGGAACACAAACAAAAGGCCAATAGGGACTGTATTGCTCACCTGACTTTGGTTGAAATTGCTTAAGTCACACGAAAGGAAATTGCAAAGGTTTTGATCTATTTTCTCATTGACACCAACCTCTCTACACACAGATGTCAGTGTAACATTTACAAAACAAAACCTTCACCAAAAATACTTCAGGCTGAATTAGAAGAGAATCCTATCATTCCTACAGAAGAAAAACGATTTTTGAAAAATGCTATATTTCCCCTGTTTCACCTCGACCCTTTTAGCCAAGGCTGCTTTAGACCAAACTTGGTCTTAATCCAATCCTTTCTGCAGGAGTGTTAGGCTCCCTCCCTCAGTTCTTAGAGGGCCAAGACCCAACATTTACACGAGGTTCCGCTTACCCTGCGATGCTTCTGACAAAAGTCATATGACTCACAACAGATTCTTTGTATAGAGGGAAACCAATAGAATGTTGTATTATATACCTAGAAGATGGAGTCCAATAGATTGTTGTATTATATACCTAGAAGATGGCGACCAATAGAATGTTGTGTTACATTCCTAGAGGATGGCGACCAATAGATTGTTGTGTTACATTCCTAGAAGATGGTGACCAATAGATTGTTGTGTTTCATACCTAGAAGATGGCGACCAATAGATTTGTGTTACATTCCTAGTGTAGATTGTTGTGTTACATTCCTAGAGGATGGAGTCCAATAGATTGTTGTGTTACATACCTAGAAGATGGTGACCAATAGATTGTTGTGTTTCATACCTAGAAGATGGCGACCAATAGAATGTTGTGTTACATACCTAGAAGATGGCGACCAATAGAATGTTTTGTTACATACCTAGAAGATGGAGTCCAATAGAATGTTGTGTTACATACCTAGAAGATGGCGACCAATAGATTGTTGTGTTACATACCTAGAAGATGGCGACCAATAGAATACATACCTAGAAGATGGAGACCAATAGATTGTTGTGTTACATACCTAGAAGATGGAGTCATACCTAAAGATGGCGAATAGAATGTTTTGTTACATACCTAGAAGATGGAGTCCAATAGAATGTTGTGTTACATACCTAGAAGATGGCGACCAATAGATTGTTGTGTTACATACCTAGAAGATGGAGACCAATAGAATGTTGTGTTACATACCTAGAAGATGGAGTCCAATAGAATGTTGTGTTACATACCTAGAAGATGGCGACCAATAGATTGTTGTGTTACATACCTAGAAGATGGAGACCAATAGAATGTTGTGTTACATACCTAGAAGATGGCGACCAATAGAATGTTGTGTTACATACCTAGAAGATGGCGACCAATAGATTGTTGTGTTACATACCTAGAAGATGGAGACCAATAGAATGTTGTGTTACATACCTAGAAGATGGCGACCAATAGATTGTTGTGTTACATACCTAGAAGATGGAGTCCAATAGAATGTTGTGTTACATACCTAGAAGATGGTGACCAATAGATTGTTGTGTTACATACCTAGAAGATGGCGACCAATAGAATGTTGTGTTACGTTCCTAGAAGATGGCGACCAATAGATTGTTGTGTTACATTCCTAGAAGATGGCGACCAATAGAATGTTTTGTTACATACCTAGAAGATGGCGACCAATCGAATGTTGTGTTACATACCTAGAAGATGGTGACCAATAAACTGGCATGAAATCCTCATAGACTAAGCCCTGTAAATGTAATTTCAGTAAATCATTAAGGTATTCAGAAAATGTTTCATTTCTTTAAAAGAAAATAACACATTTTTTACTATTCAAATGCAAAATCATGTTAATGATTTTGATGGACCAGATAATGGACACAGTGCCATGCCATGAAGTCAACAGTCTTCAGACCTAATGAGCTTACAAAAGATACAGAAGAAATCTTGCTGTTGTATGCTTATCACTTCTTTGCTGAAGAATCTTCTGGTAAATGATGAAAATTATCTTCTGATATAAAAATCGTATATAGCACCTGTATGCTATCTCTTTCTAAGATCAGCTGTAAACAGGCCAAACAAGAGATGATATGTAACCTTCATATGAAATTGAGAGTCTGTCAATTATTTCTAAAGAAAGTGGCCATCTAAGGAAACCTACACATGAAGTTTGAGGAAGATTCCAAAGGTATTTTGCAAGACAAGAGGCCCATGGGTCTTAACGATCACCTGAATTATGAAATATTTCAGTCAATTACACCAATTTTTGCCCCATCCATCAGCTCCTCTTAATATGTGATTACTTTCAATCTGCATTTCCACACAAATAACTATGACCAAGTTTAAATTATTTCTGATGGTTATTTAACAAATGATGTTAAAAAAATGATTTTCCAAATTAAATTTTATCCCCTTCTCAAGAGAAAATCGGGAACTCTGGCTTTACTAAGTTCAAAATTTGTATGAAGCACCTTAAGGTTTAGGTGGAAAACAAACACTCACTCACATCATTTGTAACATTAGACAACAGCTAGATGAACAACAAGTACTCATTCACACCAGTTATAACATTGTTCTACAGTGTTGTTGACAACAATAATGTGGGTAAGTTGTGTAGGTGAGTTGTATGAATCAGTTAAGTTGGTCCATTGTGTGGGTCGGGAATGTGGGTCAACTCTGCAGGTCAGTTGTATAGGTTAGTTGTTTGGGTCAGTTGTTTGGGTCAGATGTGTGAGTCACTTGTCTGGGATAATTGTGTGGTGCAATTGTGTGAGTCAGATGTGTGGGTCAATTTTGATGACAGTTGTATTGGCTAAATTAAGAAAAGGCAACTTTTGTGAGGCAGCTGTGCGAATCAATTATTTGAGTCAGTTGTGCAGGTCTGGTGTGTTGATAAGTTATGTTAGTCAGTTGCTTGGTAACATGATACCTTACCTTCTGATACAATGTGTAAAACAGGTCCAATTCTCTGGCCTGAAATTCACGGTCAACAGTGTGGTAGCAGGAGTTTTTCCAGTCAGCCATGACACCCCAACTCTGGAACGCTTTACTCTGCACTTGTATAGATTCTTCAGCAAATTTTTTGGCTGCAATTTCAAAAAAAATAATCCATCATATGTATGAAAATTATTCAGCTTTTCTATATGAATTGGCACCATATTCCTGAAATATCAAGCCATTGCAAATTAAGTATATCCAGTTAAGGTATACAGATTGGTCTATTATTCCTGATGCCTCTGAAATATCCAGCCAGGGGAGAGTGTTTGACCCAATATTCCTGATGCCTCTGAAATATCCAGCCAGGGGAGAGTGTTTGACCCAATATTTCTGATGTCTCTGAAATATCCAGCCAGGGTGTAGTATTTGACCCAATATTTCTGATGTCTCTGAAATATCCAGCCAAGGGGGAGTGTTTGACCCAATATTTCTGATATCTATGCTTTACTGATAAACATTGGATTATCTGACATGATGTAGACTTCCTACCATATTTGACAAGATTGCTATTTCAATAAGACACTACAAAAGTTCCCTACCTTTTCTTCGAATTTCCAATGGAGTCATTTTCTGCGGAGTGCCATCTTTGGTTTTTATTGCCTTAAGTTCTATAGGTAGTCCATGACAATCCCAGCCAGGTATATAATGTATTTTATACCCTTTCAGCAGCTTGTATCTGTTAGTGATGTCCTTCAGAATCTACAGCACATCAAGAGGGCAATGACCCTTAATGGTCATCTGACAATCGACAAATGGATAGACAAATCACAGAATTCACTGATGGTGGTCTGAAAAATCTGGTGAATTCAATTTTTGAACATTCCTTGAAAGTATCAGAAAATCATAAATGTAGGCTCTGTGCATGAAAAACAGCTGCACCATCATGTTACAAAATAACTACTGTGGTTAGCATGTTGAAGTTTTGATCACCCTGAAAAGTAGCAACAAAACATTTCTTTCATTTCTTTAAAAAAATCAAACTCCAAGTATTTTTCTCCTTGGTGTGAATGAATCATGAGAAGTCGTCCAGACTATTTGTTCTAGATGAGTTATGTTGGAATTTTGGACCGGAACATAAAAAAATTTGGTCAGCATGATCTTTGGATCGCTTCATGCATTTTTGATATCATTACCACTCCCTGATGATGCTTCACGCCAAATCTGGTTTAAATCTACCAAGGAATTAAGAAGGAGTAATGGTTTAAAGCAAAATATTCACCTTTTGGAACCCCACCTAAGTCCCTAGGGGTTGAATCAACATTCTTAATCTAAGAAATAATTCTCCACCCACAATGATGTTTTCCATTTGGGGACCTACACGCCCCCAAGTCCCTACAGATCAAATTAGCCTTCTGAATTTCAGAAATGATTATCTTCACTCAATGATGCATCAGACCAAATTTGTTGAAATCCATCTTGGTTTGAGAGAAGATAAGGGTTTTAAATAAACAATGCTTAAAGCATGGCACACGATGATGGACGAAGCACAATGACAATAGGTCATCTGACCCAGAGGGTCAAGATTAAAATACAAAAGTTCCAAAGCAGTTTACCTCCTCAAACAGACAGCAGTATTATCTCACTGAAAATATCAACAGCAGTATTATCTCCACTTAACTAACCAAGAGCAGTATTATCTCCCCTTAACTTACCAAGAGCAGTATTATCTCCCCTTAACTTACCAAGAGCAGTATTATCTCCCCTTAACTTACCAACAGCAGTATTATCTCCCCTTAACTTACAAACAGCAGTATTATCTCACCTTAACTTACAAACAGCAGTATTAGCTTCCCTTCACATTTAGACAGCAGTATTTCCTCCCCTTAACATACAGACAGCAGTATTACCTCCCCTTAACATACAGACAGCAGTATTACCTCCCCTTAACAAACAGACAGCAGTATTACTTCCCCTTAACATACAGACAGCAGCATTCTTCCCTTCATATACAGATTGTTGCATTCTTTCCTCTTAACAATCAGACAGTAGTTCCGGTTATACTAACTTTATTCAAAGCATGTCCAACATGTGGTTTTCCATTTGCATAAGGAGGACCATCATGTAAAACAAATTCCTTCTCCCTTTCCTGGGATCGTTGCCATTCATAGAGTTTACTAAATCCACAAACCTTCAACATAAAAATCAAGAACATCATGTATGGCCAACAGTCATCCAAAACAATGTCATAGTGACAACCATCCAAACGTGTTGTCCTGCAATTGCCCATGGGACAAGGACCTGACATGCCTCTTTTACACAAATATTGTCTGCAATGACCAATAACTACTTTGATCAAAATTATCAAATCATGTTCTTTAGATTTTCATTATTAATCAAAAGGTTCCTGCCATTAAATTTTGCACACTTTATTTTGTAAAACTTAATATGCACATGCGTTCAAGTCCTGACAATAATAGCTACAATTTATAAGAACAGAAAGTGAAAGTAGACATTTAGTGACAACGATAATAATTGAAACATCACATTTCATTCTTATCCTTAAATAACATATCGTTGAGCTATTGTGACTTAAAACTAAACTGATAAGTAACCTCTTGGATTTGTTGCTCTCGCTGTATTGCCTTCCCACTTTTAGAGGTTGCGACAAGATCACTTTTTGGGAGATTGAGCGTCTCCGAATATCTTTTACTACTTGATTTACTCTTAAATCGAACGAAACTAGTATTTGGAAATCTTATCCCACGTAGTCTCAACGAACTAAACATCATGATACACTTTCTGTAGCGAATGCATTGGATATCAAGCTATCGACACATGATCATCTCTCCATAGAGCTAAAACACGGTATCGAGATGGGCGCAGCCATTTTGATTTAATATCCCGCATATAATATTAAAACTGTTTCGTGAAAAAGTATGCATATATACAAATAAATCACATAGCATGAAATCCTACTTTTAGCATTAAAGCATTTTTTTACCATTTTGATAAATAGATATTTCGTTGTGATATTTAGTAACGGGAAATAATTAATGTAGGGTCAAGGTCAACGTTGTCGATCATGTGATTATGTTTTGGCTGAAAGGCAGAAAGCTGTCAGACGGATGTCAGACAAACTGTCGGTACACAGATACTTCCATCATGCAGATACAAATGAACTGAATGCGATCAGTGATCGCTATGACAAGACAGGAAAAATTCCCTTTAATATTTCCAGATGCCCTGTTTCAAACTATCGAAAATGGAATCGCAAAAAGAATCACAAATCATGATTCTGTTAAATCAGGAAGGACTGCCCGAGCTGCAGATTCATTGGCCGTTGATCTTGATGCATTTCCTACATTGGAACCAGCCCTAACACCTGTCACAGAGCTATGGTTGACCATTCTCTATGTCTCATTATATGGCCTGCTGTTTTTCATGGTGTACTTTCAGTTATGGATGATTTGGTACTATCGACATAAGAGACTTAGCTACCAAACCGTGTTTCTGTTCCTCTGTCTGATATGGACGGGACTGAGGACAACCCTTTTCTCATTTTACTTCAGTGATTGTATCTTAGTCAACAACCTACCGCTGCCCTTTACATGGTTGTTGTATTGTTTTCCGGTTTGCTTACAGTTCACAACATTGTGTCTACTGGTTTTATTTTTTGCACAGGTAATTATAACATTACAATGTAAATATATATATATGTAAGTGGAGGTTTTATATTATGTAACCTTGAGCACCTATGGTCATGTAAGGACAGCATCCCTTTTATTACAGTGCAATGTGAGTGCATGTATTGAATGTATGCGTTGGATACTGCTTCTTGTCTGTCAGCCTCCATATCATTGTGACAGTGCTACCACACAGATGTAGGACAGGTCATTTGGTTACAGGGTTTCTCTCCTTGACTTGTCATGTTTTTAGGTGTTGTCTCACCAACAAACATCTGTATTCTGGTGATATGAGAGAACCGTCTGCATCTCCATCACGGGGTGAATATGTGTGTCAGGATGTTTGAAATAATGTGTAGCTTTAGAAGGTGGCTCCTGAATCATCATAGATGATGTTCTTCTCATCGTACCAGTTCAATTCTAGCCTATCTGGTTAGATTGAATATTACACAACTTTAATTTGACATTCATCAAATGCCCTAATAAAAGATGGGATTTATTTTATACACCTTATATTCTCTAAACCTCTGTATCATGTCTACTGGTCACTTTATAATGACAAAGGACAAATGAGCACAATGCTGAGCGTTAAGTGGGGAAGCTGAATGATATATATATGGTTACAAATATAAAATAGTAAAAGATTCCTGATCACTTATAAAAGCCTTGGTCTGGGACGTACATATGTGTTAATATACTTTACCTCTTTTAAACATAAAAAAGTTTACTTTTGATATGGTGTATTATAGTTATATATTGTCTCAAAAAGTACAGTAGCATATTTGTTTATCATCTTAATCTACTTTTCCTAATTGTTGTTACAATATTCTTTCCAGGTTGTGTTTAAAGCCAAAGCAAAGTATGAACCTAGTCAGTATAAGTAAGTACAGAATTGTTATTGCATCAGTAGAGATGTAGTGTAAATTAAAGATAAAAAAGAACATGTCTTTATATGTGAAACCTCATTACTGAATGTTGGATGGCCAGCTGGTGCCACAGACACATGAACAATGGTTGGCATATGCATTTAGTGTTGTCAAGTGGCATAGATAATTAAATTTCTAGAACATGTAATATGGGTGATCGTGTGGCAGGCATAATTAGGATGGTTGAGTGACAAATGTATTCTTTGTGATTTTCAGTTTCTTCTCATATCAAGACCCCTAGCACACACTTCAGTATTTTTATATCATGTTTGTGTGCAAAATGATTTATAATTTTAAACCATAAATTATAAATGTTAAGTATATATGTATATGAAAGATTTGGTTTTGTTAGTCATAAAAGATTTTAACATGTCAGGATATCAGGCATTGATATGTATGTATTTCAAAGTGTATATAAACCATGGTCGATATTATAAATACTTCAAACTTTTCAGAAAACCTTCAGATAACAGAAATATTAGCTTATTTTTCATAAATATTTTAAACATATCAGAAACCTTTATTATACATTGACACATGATAATGTGTTATTTATTTCCTAAACCTTGTCAACATTTCAGAAGACCTTTACGCATTGCCATAGCCTTGGCTATCTTTGTTTTTCTCGTCACCAACTTGACTTCAGCCATTGTTGTGAACCACCAGTCTATAAAATATCACTCTGTTCCTATATCTGTGATCATTGTGCGGGTGTCCATCAATGACAGTTTGTTTGTGATGTCTGCCACTGCCCTTTCTGTGTGTATATACAAGATGAGTCGCATGGCCTCTGCACACGTCGTCCTGGAAGCAAAGGTTTGTAAACAGCTTGAACTGCTTCTATATACTTTTAGGCTAATCTAGAGCCTGAGAGATCTGAGAGTTACTGTTCTTGTCAAAAGTGTGTTTGAAACAAGGACTTTTACATTGATAACTTGATATACTTTAACATAATGTGTATCATTAGACTGAAGTTGACTGTTTTCTGAGTTTTGAAAATATCTTTTTGTTTTCTTCCGGGGATATTTTGGAGATTGTTTCTTTTCAATAGTTTAATGTCTATAAAGATATCTGACTACTCCAGGCTAACTTACTTTATAAATGTTTTGATTAAATAATATTTTTAAGTTATTGTTATATGTAACCTGACCGTCTTCCATCAGAGGTATGTCCCGTGTATAGTTCCCATTCTGATATTGTTTATTGCGTATACTCCCCTCCATTGTCGGAACAGACTGTGTGAAGTTAGTCTGTGTACTTCATGCAGTTTAAGATCTTTTTGGCTTTTTACTCTATACAATTTGTTACAGGGAACAACACTTTGCCAGGCTATGACTACATCCATAGTGATCATCCTGTTGTTTACATCGCGTGCGGTGTACAATGTTATTGCTGTGCTGCCCTATACCAAGGAAAAGATGCCCTCATTCGGTTACAATTGGGTCAATGTTTCCGACCAGGTATGTCTACTTCTGAAGTCACACTTATACACTTCAGTGAGGTAGAACATAAACTTTTTACCTTTGTAAGTAGAATTGTGTAATCAAACTTCCTTTCAACTTAGAAAAATTAAGAAATGGCAGAAGTATCAGTGGTTGGTTCATGTATACTTTTAATTGGCTTTGACATTTGTATGATTAACACTGATTGGATAGTTGAAATTCAACCTATCAGAACATGCCTTTCTCCTCAGGAGAAAGAAAATGACAGAGAATATTCTGTAATGATTGTGTTATAATTTGTCCTCCAGGCGGATATCATTGACCTTGATGGAGGCTATGCTTACATATCTTTCGGAATTGTGCTTTTTGTTTGGGAGTTCCTGCCTACTCTCATCATTGTTGTGTTTTTCCGTGTCAAAAAGCCTCCTACAGATTCAGTAAGTATTTGCAAATTTTAAAAAATTTATGTCAAATTATGTGGGACAAATTAATTAGTTTAATTAGTAACAATGCAAGGCATATCTCAGTAAGCAGCAGCTAAAACACAATTCTCAGTCTAGTGTTTGGATGGATCAGAACTGAATTTTATTTGTTTGGTGTAGTGTCTATACCATTGAGTCTATGGATGTCCTAGGACATACAACTTTAATGTGGGGGCCCTTTTGACATGATAATTTTGATGTGATTTTCACTTTACTAGAGATTTATGTGTACAATATGGTAAATACTTTGTTATGGTTACTGGACATGGCTTGAAGTAATACGGCAACAAATACCAGAACTACAGACAGGTGGTAAGGAGGTTTTATAGTAATCTGTCTGTTCATCCACCTGTGCAAAGCATGTGTACAGGAGACCTCATAAAAAGCTTGTGTACAGGAGACCTCATAAAAAGCTTGTGTACAGGAGACCTCATAAAAAGCTTGTGAACAGGAGACCTCATAAACCCCATGACTTATTATTGTTCACAACATAACATCATTCCATTAAATTCTAGGTCTTGGGTATTGGTGGCCATTGGTCTCTGTTAAAGTTTACAGCTCACCAATGATGCAAAAAAAAAAAAAAAAGGAAATGGAAATAAATATATAGGAAATGATAGATCATGAATCCCTCAACAGATTAAGTTTAAATAAAAGAGTAAGGTGTTTATCTCTGTGAGCCCCTGTCTACTGTTTTTATTTATGTTGTTGATTGGCACAATTTGTTTCAGGCATTAAGTGACCTGGCAGCACAGCACCAGAATAGCAGATCTTACTTCTTCGACAATCCTAGACGTTATGACAGTGATGATGACCTCACACGGAGTGCACACTCCAGGGCCAGGTAAGCCTTTATTTTGTATCACTGACTTTTACATGATACTGTATAACAAGCTTTTTTCTCCAGTGTCTAATTTTCACTATAAGATTGCATGGAAAATATTTAACAAATAGATTTTAATTAAGAACTTATAGCATTATATACTTTTAGTTCCTGCTCTTTGAGACTAAAATCAGGTACCTGGTATTTAAATTTTTGCACCAAATGGTGAAATTTTTTGGAAGCAAAATGTATCTCTATAACATGATATACAATCACACTGCAATCTACAGTTCATATGACACCTGAATATTTGTATGAAATTTTTCTGTGCATGTAGATTATATTTGTTTTTGTTTTTGAAGTAATTATGACATCAGTTATGGACATGCCTCCATCAACAACACCGAGGGCTCCAAGACTACACCAAGGGGAACACCAAGAGGGACGCCATGGGGAACCCCAAGGGGAAACAATTCTAACTATGGTGCCACAAATGCTGGTAGTTTTACAGGGAGAGTGGCAGGATATGGGTCTCCATCAGTTGTAGCCAACCAAGGTGTTCAGAACCCTGGCTATCAGAACCCAGCGGAGTGATGAGAGTTGTCCCTAGATGTCTGGACTAACGTTGTCCTTGCTCTTGAGGACTGGGCATCAATATATCTAGACATTGGAACTGGTCAGTTAAATTTCTTCAAATACCTGGATTGGTCATTTGCTCCTATTCAGACATCTGGATTGGTCAGTTACCTTTCACAGACACCTGGTCAGGTACAAGACTTCTTGTATGTCTCTAACTCAAAACTAACCTCTGGTGTAAGATAGTATTTTACGTTTGTAAGTTGTGTCTGTGAATTTTACCTGAGAGTATGTGTCCTGTGGACTAGTCAGGTTCTTGGGATGTATATTGATGGAAAGACATTATCTGTGGAAAAGTTTTCCTTTTTAACCTAGCTGTATTTATTGATAAATTCATTCATTACAGATTGATTAACAAACAAAACAAAAAAAAACCAGATAGTATTTCATTGTGTTTTTATCTCTCGATAATTTGTAATTGCCAATCTGCCATATCATTTCCATTTGTGTCAAGCTTTGTTTCCTTTTTCTAGAAATGGTGGTGAACTGTGCTAGCCATGTGACACCAGTTCTTAACAGTGTTGTGCTAGTCTAATAATACATAAATATGTGTTACAGTCTACCTTAGTTATAAATAGATACCTTTTCAGTGTGATTAGTCTACCTACATTAAATTAACCCAACTTTACATACTAAAAAAAAAACTGCACATTAGTTTTAGTTCATTTACAACTCTGGTTGGATAAAAACTTTATTCATTTAATTATAGGATGTTAAGTGAAGGAAGTAATAATTTAAAAACAAGAATTATAAATATTTCACTCATATTTTAAGAGTGAAAACATTCCATTTGAACCCTACATTTCCACAGAGGGAGTTTAATTTATTGTTTTTATATTTTGTGTGAATATGTTGGTTTTTATCTACAAAGACACAGCAGTTTAATTTATAACATTCTATAAAAACTACACCTGATTTTCTAAAGGATTTGAATGGTAAATGATACTTTGACACCTAATCAAGTGTATTTCCTTATATGATGTGTAAATGTAGCTTTTGTGGCATGGTTTATTCCTATAGCAAAGAACTTTAAGATCTTTCTTTGATAATCTGATGCTTCATTTGAAAATTGTGAATTGGGGACTTGGATCGATTCACCCTGTACAATGCTTATGTGGAAAAATCTGCATTATGTTAGCAAATGAACTATATAGGAAAAGTGACATTACCAAACCATGGTTTTAATGGAATTTGATGTATTGAATGTAGACATATGTGAACCTGTGATATTTTGACTATTTGTTGGAAGTTTTTTCATTAAATATGTTTTATTATTATTTAATATCGGTAGTATAGTGACGCCAGATGTGTCATTGTAACATGTATAAGGCAGGATTCCTTACACACTGTTTAGCGTTAGGGGGGATGGCATTTCTCTGAAATGAAAAAATAACCAATTGTAGCTGACATGTTTTTCTGGTTGACATGAAGTTGATTTGCTTGTGTACTTTTGCAAAATTTGAAATCTGTAACTCAAAACTGGCATCAGTAAGTTAATATAAAGTACCTGTACAATCTATTCATTAGATAGTACAAAGGATTACAATCACGGGATGAGAATATATTTAAAAGTGAACAAAATAATGTGTCAAATTTGCTATAGTTTACAGTTCATGTTGAGTTTTAAAGTTTCTGATTTTTTGAAACCATGAAGGTGTATTTCCTTAGATAATGTATCTTTAAAAAATTGAATCCTATTTAATGTGTCACAAGTGTTAACACAGATCTGGCAGTAACTCTGAGAATGGTAGAATTGTTTTACATATATATCTATTTGATTCCAGGTATTTAGTCATAAATTGACAACAAATCCAGAACTATATGGTATTGGTGTCTATGTACAATAGAAGTAAATTGCTAAGGGCTTGTTATTCTACAAAATCGTTCTCGCAAATACCTTTTTTTTATGATTATTTACCAAGTTGAATTGTAAAAAGTGTTATTTTTCTGTTTAATACTAAGAATAAGAATTATATGTTTTTCTAAAAACATTCCTCATATGATGACCATATAATGAAGTTTTTCTTGTTTTTTGAAAGACAAATTTGTAATTATATATACTGTCATTGATTTCTATGAATGATGTTCATTGATGGCTGTATCACAGGAGAACATGAAAGACAGACGAGAAAGTCAGTTCTTTACTAGGAAAGAACTTGTTTAAGAATCCAGTTGTAGAAATGTTGTCTGTTGTAAAATGTTGACATGTTTGTGGTATGTCTTTTTTAAGTATATTCTCTATGGGTTCGTAGTTAATTTGTTGATTACTGGTTGTCCGTCTCTTTGACTCTAGGTGTTGTCTCACCAAGGCTTGTAGTCACACCTAATGTCATCTGGATGGGGAATAGCTAGAGATGATTACTGCAGAACTTTGACATAACATTTGTTGGTAGTTGTATTAAAAAGAAATGAATTTGGTTTGTTTTTATCATATTAAAGGTTGATATATGATAGACTAGGAAATACACAGCACAAACATTTCTAAACCCTGTCGCACAGAAACCAAGGCTGTAAAATACACAGCACGAACATTTCTGAACAGTGTCTCTCAGAAACCAAGGCTGTAAAATACTGACACGAACATTTCTGAACCGTGTCTCTCAGAAACCAAGACTGTAAAATACCGACACGAACATTTCTGAACAGTGTCTCTCAGAAAGCAAGGCTATGAAATACACAGGATAAACATTTCTGAACCATGTCACTTTGAAACGTAGGCTGTAATATTCACAACACTTACATTTTTAAATCCTGTTACTCCTAGGCTATAAAATACACAGTTCTAATATTTCTAAACCTTTTCACTCAGAATTATAAAGGAAAAATGGAATAATTTTACCTGTCCAAACTGACTTCATTATTCTGAACAAAATTTTGTTCCAGCATGTAGTATATTTCAGTTAAGAACAAGATCGAAAACCTGGAAATGAAGTTTCAAGGGAAAGTGTGGACAGAAAAGAGGGGAAAGAATTATATTTGCTCCAGAATTAAGTCTTGGAGGCTTCATTGTCATACAATCACTATGTAAATTTAACCACAGTTTTGAAAAATCTTAAAAGCTGAAAATTGACCTTCATCTAATAACACAATGATTGAAAAATTAAATTAAAGTGACATTTCAGTGATATCTATATTGCACTTTCATACATGTTCCCTAGATATAGGTAGTCACCTTAAGGGTGTATGGGTGATTTATGTGTTGTCAATGCTAATGTTCTGCTGGTTCATACTCCGATTTCATCGTTAAAACAAATATATATTTACTCTTACACCACCTTTCTTCAATTTAAGATTCTATTGAATTTGGGCTTCTTTTTAATATAGTGTTTGATATATATCTAAATGGCATACAAGCAATGAACCTACAATGTATATCTGAACCATCATCGTCTTCTATAGAATGTGTATTTCTTTTTTATTATCTGTAATTTGGCAGTAGATGTCTGTGAATATAAAGCTTTGTGTCTTTGATGATACTTGGTATAGACAGAGAGGAACTTAGAGAGGAATTGAGTGAAAACAATTCATTGGTGTCTGTTATTGGTAGTATAGAAGTGCAATAGATGGTATATCAACAGGTACAGTGTTGTAGTGACTAGAGTTATCTGTATTGATTCCTGTCCATGTAAATTCAGAT
This sequence comes from Ylistrum balloti, assembly GCF_031769215.1. NCBI lineage: Eukaryota > Metazoa > Mollusca > Bivalvia > Pectinida > Pectinidae > Ylistrum > Ylistrum balloti. Next base: position 1,114,464 of record NW_026782140.1, on the reverse strand, counting down.
GAGAAGGCTGTTTAACTGACATACTTTAGATGTTTACATTAAGACCTTAAGACAGTTTGACTGACATACTTTAGATGTTTACATTAAGACCTTAAGACAGTTTGACTGACATGCTTTAGATGTTTACATTAAGACCTTAAGACAGTTTGACTGACATGCTTTAGATGTTTACATTAAGACCTTAAGACAGTTTGACTGACATGCTTTAGATGTTTACATTAAGACCTTAAGACAGTTCAACTGACATACTTTAGATGTTTACATTAAGACCTTAAGCCAGTTTAACTGACATGCTTTAGATGTTTACATTAAGACCTTAAGACAGTTTAACTGACATACTTTAGATGTTTACATTCAAAAGTTTTCATATTAACAAGTTATTTCTCTATTAGGTGTGCAATTGTTTTTCTATTCTAGATATTGAACAGATCCATATTTCAGTATTGTCCTTGTTAGTCTTCCACAACGTTACAGCTTTACATCTCTTAATCATCTTGGTCTCTATACATCATCTAGGAGAGTTATCCACTTCCCCCTAGCTTGTGTATTGCAGTTCTGTATATCTGTATCTTTTTGGTGAATGTTTTTAGTTTACCTGCTGTTCATGCATGAGGCATTGCTACTTACACTTTACTTGTCATTTGTAGAAAGAAATCTTTAAAAACATACAGATTTTAGTGTAGGTTATAAGGAATCTTTAAAAACATGCAGATTTTAGTGTAGGTTATAAGGAATCTTTAAAAACATGCAGATTTTAGTGTAGGTTATAAGAAATCTTTAAAAACATGCAGATTTTAGTGTAGGTTATAAGGAATCTAAAAACATGCAGATTTTAGTGTAGGTTATAAGGAATCTAAAAACATGCAGATTTTAGTGTAGGTTATAAGGAATCTTTAAAAACATGCAGATTTTAGTGTAGGTTATAAGGAATCTTTAAAAACATGCAGATTTTAGTGTAGGTTATAAGGAATCTAAAAACATGCAGATTTTAGTGTAGGTTATAAGGAATCTTTAAAAACATGCAGATTTTAGTGTAGGTTATAATGAATCTTTAAAAACATGCAGATTTTAGTGTAGGTTATAAGGAATCTTTAAAAACATGCAGATTTTAGTGTAGGTTATAAGGAATCTTTAAAAACATGCAGATTTTAGTGTAGGTTATAAGGAATCTTTAAAAACATGCAGATTTTAGTGTAGGTTATAAGGAATCTTTAAAAACATGCAGATTTTAGTGTAGGTTATAAGGAATCTAAAAACATGCAGATTTTAGTGTAGGTTATAAGGAATCTTTAAAAACATGCAGATTTTAGTGTAGGTTATAAGGAATCTTTAAAAACATGCAGATTTTAGTGTAGGTTATAAGGAATCTTTAAAAACATGCAGATTTTAGTGTAGGTTATAAGGAATCTTTAAAAACATGCAGATTTTAGTGTAGGTTATAAGGAATCTTTAAAAACATGCAGATTTTAGTGTAGGTTATAAGGAATCTAAAAACATGCAGATTTTAGTGTAGGTTATAAGGAATCTAAAAACATGCAGATTTTAGTGTAGGTTATAAGGAATCTTTAAAAACATGCAGATTTTAGTGTAGGTTATAAGGAATCTAAAAACATGCAGATTTTAGTGTAGGTTATAAGGAATCTTTAAAAACATGCAGATTTTAGTGTAGGTTATAAGGAATCTTTGAAAACATGCAGATTTTAGTGTAGGTTATAAGGAATCTAAAAACATGCAGATTTTAGTGTAGGTTATAAGGAATCTTTGAAAACATGCAGATTTTAGTGTAGGTTATGGAGACTTGTACACCAGAAAGATAATTTTACTTAAAATGTTATCACTAAAAATTTTTAAGAAAATTAAAATGATTTCACTATACAATTTGAATGGTATTTCATTCTTGACGATTTAAGACGTACACAATAAAGACCTTACAGATGTGTTGTTTTGTGTGTCTGCACTATGGATATGCAGTTTTTAGAGGACTGTGAAAACACTGCCAAGAGTGTTGTTGTATGAAAGGTGTTTTGAGAACATTGTTGTTTGGAGGCTGTAAACTACGTAGCTTTTTAAATCCTGGTCATTGTATATATTATCATTCCTTTAAGTCATTGTTGTGATACAAAATAGTAGAGAAGTATCAATGTTCTTTTCTGGTAACTTTTCTTTTTTTCAATGTATTTTTATTAAGTTGAATTTCAAGAATGATTTACCGGTTACAATTTGATATTTTCTTTGTTCCTGATGAATCTGTCCATATGTTTCCCACAAATTTTTTTGTTTTTTTTGTTTAATGACTCTGTAAAGTTGTTTTCATAGTTTTACATTTAAGGTTGTTATTAATATATACAAATACAAGATTCTTGTTACTTGGAAGCACTTTGTAGTTCCTGTAATATGTACAAACTTGTCATATCCTTATACATGTTCAAAAGATTTGTAATACACTGTAAGTCACCTTTATTTTGCATATAATGGTTTAAGTCTCCCTACGAGATTTCTGATTTTAGTTAGAGGAGGCCTACAGTAAGCATAGGTGACAGTGACCTATTTCTTCTGATTATGTAGTAATTATGAAATGTATGTCAAGTTTGATGACTAGGAATTGAAGAAATAGTGAAGCTATGTCACAGGACTTGTTAACTACATTGTATGTAGAAATGAACTAATGATGTGTAGATTGTGTACAATGTGATTCTCCGTAAAAATTGTTGTTAGAAAGTTTGCTTTATGTCTGCTGATGTTAACACTAATTTTAAAATGCATGTACACATTCCATGTCCACGACCAAGTTTTTTCCCATGAAAATGGTCTTATGTTTTACGTTTTTATTCAAAACAGTTTTAAGTCAATATAAATTTTGATTTTGAAAGTTTCTATTTGTGTGTACATATATATATAGATGTTTTTATCAGTGCAGTAAGTGTTCCAGATTACAAGTTATGTGATATCATGTTCCTGTATGTTGTATGAAATTTTTGTCAGTATCAAAATAATAAACATAACAAAACTACACATCAGAGTTATCGATTTTAATGTCAACAGGCAAGTCTATAATACATACGCAAAGCCGTTATTCAACCAGGCTTTAATTAAATGTCAAATGATTGGCCACTCCTAAACAATCATTTTCTCATTACATGTATATGTACTTTTATCTCCCGCGAAACACATTCCTGGGGTATATTAATTTATGCTCTGTCCGTCCATGCGTCCGTTTGTGTGTCCGTCCGTTCATCTCAACTTCACAAAACTTGTTGTTTATATTAAGTTAGTGCTCTAGTATGCCTTTTGCAATTGACAACATTACATTTTTTTGTGTTACCATGGAAACATAGCCAAAAAAAACTGCAAAATTAGTGTTAACTTTCCTTTCCAGGCTGCAACTTCGAAACCATTCATCTAAACTCCACAAAACTTTCTATGTTGGATATTTTTCTGTTACCATGGAAACAGGTAACCCTTATCACGAATTTAAGATTTTCTGGACCAGTGCTCTGAAACCGTTCAAGATAATTGCTCAAAACTTTTTACACTTAATAAGCTAGCAGTATCTTTTGCTATGGGAAAGCTCTCCATTTAAATACATTTCTTTTACCATGGAAACAGGCCAAATAACAAAGGTAAGTTTTTTCATACAAGTTCACTTAAACCGTTCAAAAACACCAAAGAAAAGAACAAAATTAAAGAACAGCAGGTAGTCATCCCTTACAACAAAGGCCCGTCACCTTACAACAAAGGCCCGTCACCTTACATCAAAGGCCCGTCACCTTACAACAAAGGCCCGTCACCTTACAACAAAGGCCCGTCACCTTACATCATAGGCCCGTCACCTTACATCATAGGTATGTCACCTTACAACAAAGGCCTGTCACCTTACATCAAAGGCCTGTCACCTTACATCAAAGGCCTGTCACCTTACATCAGAGGCCTGTCACCTTACATCAAAGGCCTGTCACCTTACAACAAAGGCCTGTCACCTTACATCAAAGGCCTGTCACCTTACATCAGAGGCCTGTCACCTTACATCAAAGGCCTGTCACCTTACATCAGAGGCCTGTCACCTTACATCAAAGGCCTGTCACCTTACATCAATGTCCTGTCAGAAACCATTCAGAGGATTTACCGTGGTCAATGGCATTGCAGCAGCCATGAAACCTCATAAGATCCTCCGAAATATCATATTCCTTCCTATGGATAAAACACCGAAAGAGAACGTCGCAGATACGAAAATAAAACCGCATGCTTGAATTGCGACGTACCGTATATCGGAGAAACAGGCAGGAGAATCGGGGTCCGACTAAATGAACATCAGAAGGACGCGGAATCCCAAGAAGGAAAAAAATCACTAGATCAACATGGAGACATTCTCAGTCCCAGATCAATAAACTGGCACTTAAAATCATTCGAAGCAGCAAAATCTTTTCATTGCCTCTTCCGGAACACCTGGTCTTTCTCTTGTACTGTTTCAGAAGTCTCCGTGTAAAATTTTCTTTTGTTCATATTTTGTCCTGGCGTCTTTGAGTTAGTTTTTGGATTGTGATGCTTCAGACGTTATTTTTTATGATACGGTTGATGCTCGTTAGTATACCTGGTGGTTCTTATTGTGTGACATGAAGTTAGATATGGTCGATGCTCGTTAGTATACCTGGTGGTTCTTACTGTGTAACATGAAGTTAGATATGGTTGATGCTCGTTAGTATACCTGCTGGTTCTTACTGTGTAACATGTAGTTAGATACGGTTGATGCTCGTTAGTATACCTGCTGGTTCTTACTGTGTAACATGTAGTTAGATACGGTTGATGCTCGTTAGTATACCTGCTGGTTCTTACTGTGTAACATGTAGTTAGATACGGTTGATGCTCGTTAGTATACCTGCTGGTTTCCCTTTCATATGCAATTACATTGGATTTACATTAATTAACACAAAGGTTGTCGTTAATGAAGCTGCAGCAGTACCTTTTAGAACATCAGGACTTTATCTTTTATTTATTTATAGATTTGCCTCGTTTTATCGACTGAGAGTTTGAATTACGATGATGTTCACATATTAGCCAGTGCAAATATACATATCGGTTTTCCGTCATCGAGGATCGTTTTACATCACGTGTTTGTGGTAGCTTTTATTCGTCATGACGTTTGATAGTCCTGTTTTAATGACGGGGTTTATTGATCTTCCTAATTACATTGCAGTTATATAACTTCGAAGTGTCTCCAATCAAATGTAGTCGATTTCACTCTTGCCTTGGTCGAGTTTTCACGAAATTGTTCTAATATAGCTTGCAATCATGATTTGTTTTCTACCCCATTCGTCCCTCTTTTATAAGAAAGTTCACTTAACAAAAGAATAGATGCCTTAATTGAGTAGGAAATGTAGTGCGGTTGTGTCGAATTGAAGCAGGGGAATATTTCAAGATTGATCAATTTTTTTCTTCGAAGTCGACATTTCATCAACTCTGCCTTCGAAGGTTGTACAAAAGACACCTTTCATTACAAATTTGGTACATCGATGTATGAATGAAACGCGAGCAAACGGTTTTACAATACGGCTCGAATGTTGAGTTGACAGTAGCAATAACTGCAGTAAGCACGCCTAGTCTCGCAAGCAAGTAATATAATGGGGATTTAGTCTTCGTACAAGGATAAAGGTACTTCATGTGCTATCTACAGAATCGACCACAGGACTTAAGTCCTGGGCTTGATGTCGAAACGTATTTTTGACTGAAAAAATAATGCTTGAACTGTATATCGCATTAAAAAGAGTTTTTTAATGTTTTACATATTCTGTTGTGTAGTCCTTCATGGAATCCGTACTTATTGTGGAAGTAGTAGTTCTTGATTTTGGAACATTTATGTTAAGCAGATGTGACTTCGCATCTGTAATAATGACAAAAAAGTTTGTTATTAACGTTCCAGGCATGACCATAGTTGTGTATTAAGAATGAGTAATGAAAATCACCCTGCAACCCGTAGGGTTTGAACTTGTGACCCTCTGTCTCTAGCCGGACACTCTACCGCTCGACTTCAGAGATTTTTTCACTAGCCGAAGCTAATGAATTTTGCTCACCGTCACGAAATTCACCCACTATACAAGATAACAATATGTTACTTTAAGTGTACAAATAAATCAATAGATGCTTCATCAGATAAAATATATATTTAATTCAACACAAAGGATTTTGTATTTGTCTTGAAAAATAAAAGATAGGTTGAATAAGGAAGTGTTGATGGTTATTGAAACTATTCCTCTTCAAAAACAACCAAAATTTCCAGTATCTATAGGTCGTTTTCGTTCCTCTACTTGTTGTTATTCCAATGTCTCCGTGTTTCTTAAACACAAGCCTGCCTTCTCTCATAGTTTGAATTGAAGCAACAGAAAAAAGTAGGTCATAATTATACCTCCCAGCTGAAACAGAAAATATTTTCATAATAAACAGGACAGATTTTACGGTGAATAATCATCATAATCCTTATCATCATCAATGTTGTTGCTTTGTTTGTAATTTTATAGTGCAAAATTGGTGCTTGTCGCTCCCTGACGTTCGTCAGTGCACATGCTGTTGTATTCTGGGTAATAAAGGCACACATGTTGTAACCGCCATAATGTTGAGATGAAGTACAACATCATCATCATAATCAACATCATCACAGTAAAATGCTGTATAGTTGAGGAGAGAAAAAGTCGTAGCATCAAACAAAACAAACATATTTCAAAATCAATCTAAAAATCCACAGGAAATATGTTAGTAACGCATATATGTTACGTAAACCTACACATTTTTCGAACGGGTTTCTCTGGGATTGCTTTTCTCCCACCAATCACAGCCGTGCCTCCCGTTTTAGCCGGGAAAGATCAGCTTGTCACCCCCTAGGGGGAGATAGCCTCGTGCCGACTAGCACGTGCTAAACCGGAAGTTCGACCGGAACTACTTCTGGTTGTAAACAAACATCGACTGCTAGCTATTGGTATCCTGAAGTAAATCCGAACTTAGCATAACGGAATTGGTAAGAATCAATTTTCGTTCGACGACAGTTACTAGTAACGACTGTTTATATATGAATAGGGTATATATCGCATATGTTGATCCATTTCATTGATATGTAATATATAAAATACTATATTGTAAAATATTATTTAATGAATATGATTGAGATTTTTACGATTTATATTATGTTGCGTAATGATTTACACGAAACGGTGACGTCATGAAACGTGAATAGTGATATCCATGCGCCATTCAGACACTTGAGCCTCGGGTTAGACAAAAAAAAGCACCCCACGGATTCGAGATTTCTCTGTCACACCATCAGGGCAGGGGAAGGTTCTATTTGTAATCAAATTCATTGACAGTAATATAAAATGAGTGTTAAACCCAGCACAAATGGTGGTCTCACCGTTAAGATGAACTCCTTAGTGATGGTGACAAACCCTAACACTGTAAAACCAAGTGGAGGCCCATTGAGTTTGGACAGGAACATCTGCAACTGCAAGCAAAATATATTAAAATTAACGCAAATAAAATCAGAACTGATGACAGAAATACGACCTTTATACAAAGCTTTGTTTATATCATCAAATACAAAAAGAGGACAAAACATGTTCATATCCTTTCATTGAAACTCACACGCTTGATATCTTCACACACAGTGTAACAATGCTCTCATATTCGACGTCTGAATCTTGAGATGTGATTCAGTTTATAGAATACATCGTTAGTCTGTGGTTTCAATAAAATAGTGATGATGATCCAAGATACTCTATGAATTGTTAAAAAAAACAGTATTTGCCTAACCTCTTTATTTATTAACTATTTATTTCTTATTTATCTAATTTAACGGGTTTTATTACGGATTATCGGTCACAAAACGAACCAGAATAGATGGGAAACGTATATAGTATGAAGCAAAAAGAGAGAGTATGGGATACAGAGACGAAGTAGAGACCAACACAATAATTTTGAAGACAACTACTTGGTCTAATTTTAGTCCTGTCCCAGCTCTGAATAGGCATGTTGCATGCATCTCGTTAGTGATAACAGGGACTTTTTAAATGAACAGTTTGTGAGGAGTTGGGAAAATAGCAATTGGACGAAATCAATATTAAAATTTAAACGGGATTAGTTTATAATCAGATATCTGTAGAAATCTGATCTACAAAAATGTGTAAAACCTGGAGTCGCTTTATCAATCAGGCATGGTTTGGGTCGCTGATAAATATCTTTAACCCGGAATCGCTTTATCAATCAGGCATGGTTTGGGTCGCTGATAAATATCTTTAACCCGGAATCGCTTTATCAATCAGGCATGGTTTGGGTCGCTGATAAATATCTTTAACCTGGAGTCGCTTTATCAATCAGGCATGGTTTGGGTCGCTGATAAATATCTTTAACCTCGAGTCGCTTTATCAATCGGGCATGGTTTGGGTCGCTGATAAATATCTTTTAACTGGAGTCGCTTTATCAATCAGGCATGGTTTGGGTCACTGATTAATATCTTTAACATGGAGTCGCTTTATCAATCAGGCATGGTTTGGGTCACTGATTAATATCTTTAACCTGGAGTCGCTTTATCAATCAGGCATGGTTTGGGTCGCTGATTAATATCTTTAACATGGAGTCGCTTTATCAATCAGGCATGGTTTGGGTCGCTGATAAAATTTCTTTTAACTGGAGTCGCTTTATCAATCAGGCATGGTTTGGGTTGCTGATAAAATTTCTTTTAACTGGAGTCGCTTTATCAATCAGGCATGGATTAATATCTTTAACCTGGGTCAGCATGGTTTTATCAATCAGTGGCTGATTAATATCTTTAACCTGGAGTCGCTTTATCAATCAGGCATGGTTTGGGTCACTGATTAATATCTTTAACATGGAGTCGCTTTATCAATCAGGCATGGTTTGGGTCGCTGATAAAATTTCTTTTAACTGGAGTCGCTTTATCAATCAGGCATGGTTTGGGTTGCTGATAAAATTTCTTTTAACTGGAGTCGCTTTATCAATCAGGCATGGTTTGGGTCGCTGATTAATATCTTTAACCTGGAGTCGCTTTATCAATCAGGCATGGTTTGGGTCGCTGATTAATATCTTTAACCTGTAGTCGCTTTATCAATCAGGCATGGTTTGGGTCGCTGATTAATATCTTTAACCTGGAGTCGCTTTATCAATCAGGCATGGTTTGGGTCGCTGATTAATATCTTTAACATGGAGTCGCTTTATCAATCAGGCACGGTTTGGGTCGCTGATAAATATCTTTAACCCGGAGTCGCTTTATCAATCAGGCATGGTTTGGGTCGCTGATGAATATCTTTAACCCGGAATCGCTTTATCAATCAGGCATGGTTTGGGTCGCTGATTAATATCTTTAACCCGGAGTCGCTTTATCAATCAGGCATGGTTTGGGTCGCTGATAAAATTTCTTTTAACTGGAGTCGCTTTATCAATCAGGCATGGTTTGGGTCGCTGATTAATATCTTTAACCTGGAGTCGCTTTATCAATCGGGCATGGTTTGGGTCGCTGATTAATATCTTTAACATGGAGTCGCTTTATCAATCAGGCATGGTTTGGGTGGCTGATTAATATCTTTAACCTGGAGTCGCTTTATCAATCAGGCATGGTTTGGGTCGCTGATAAATATCTTTATCCCGGAGTCGCTTTATCAATCAGGCATGGTTTGGGTTGCTGATAAAATTTCTTTTAACTGGAGTCGCTTTATCAATCAGGCATGGTTTGGGTTGCTTATTAATATCATTAACCTGGAGTCGCTTTATCAATCAGGCATGGTTTGGGTTGCTTATTAATATCATTAACCTGGAGTCGCTTTATCAATCAGGCTTGGTTTGGGTTGCTTATCAATGTCATTAACTCTAATATTATAGTGTAAATCACTTAAATAATTATATCAACTACAACATCACGTGACCTACCTCAAGCGATTCAAAAGGACTGGCTTGACTCATGTCCACATCATAGAGATACTCCAAATGAGAATGGGCCTTCAAAACAGCATGATTATACCATGGTAAAAGATCAAAACAAAATCCAGTTCATCCATAATAAATACAAAAACTCTAACAAAATTGTTGTGTACGATTCCAAAAATATTCATTGTTGTCCAATAGAAACAGTATTTCTAAAATGTATAAGTATACTAGGTGTCACTAGCTAATTTATCAATTTACTTCCACTAAAATTCCTCCGTGAAAAGACGCCAGTGGAGTTTAACCTACATAAAAACAAAAGAACCCCTTACAACCCCTCAAGCAGTAAACGCTTACCCTTCGGATCACCAAGTCTTAATTCATTAACCTGGCGATTGTGACTGAAAATCATCCGTGTTGTCATTACCGATAAAGTGTGAAGAATATCTTACTTACCTTTTCATTGACCTTAGCTGCTGTGTGTGATATGGTCAGTATAACGGTTACATTCATCAGCACCCAGGACGAGAAGCTCACGTATGAATATATCGGCCAAGAACCCGCCGTCACCATCTGGTACACGATGAAACAAATGAGGAATACATTAGTGACATAGGTTCCTGTTAATAAATAGCTGGTGTCTTGTTCCAGGATGGCGACGGTTTTACACAACTGGAGGTGTTTCCGTCGGAGATCCTTTATATTTTGTGAAATTCTCTTGTCGTTGTCCTCCATTATTCTGATTAGGTTAGTGTTTAATGTCGAAAAGCTATTGCCAAGGAACGTGAAGAGAGTGGACTGTAACAATATTGGGAATAACCAAGCACCGGTTTCCCAAAGATGAAGACCGGAGAAAAAAAGCAGAGCAGCTATATTTCTCTGTGGGAACGGGTTGGTGATACCAGCCGCGAAGTCTTTGTTAAAATCAGTAACTGACTGAAATATGATACCGGCAAAACTGATGACAGCACCAAACCATGTCACAGAAGTGCGGAAGAAGATCATTCTCTTCATTTCACTTGATCTGGACTCCAAGGAATCACTATAGATAGAAGTTTCGGTAATAATTCTATCAAAATTCTGGTAAAAGCTTTGAAGATGGTCACGTGATAAACACGCTCTAAGCATGAAAATCCGGTTAAGAAAACATTGTAATAACCAACTTAGATTGATGATCCTCCACACTGTGATATCCGGAACATAGTCGATCCCTACCCAAAATGCCGGGATGTACCGCAAGATGTTCAGACAGGAAATCGCCGTGAAACATACACAATAATATTTGCTAAAATTTGACCGCCATTTCTTAGAAATGGATGCTCTTTCTTCTCTATTCGTGCTTGTATCAAAGAAGAAAACTCCAAATATCTGCATTGAGACATGTATTGGTTTGATAATACGACTTATTAGAGAATACTCCAAGTTAGGTCTCGTGTCTCTGATCGAAACCACTTTGTTTCCTAAGCGGATACTCTTTGTTGAGTGCATACCAATTATTCCTACCACAACTTATCTAGCTTTCCAGAACCACTGCTATAGTATCCACCACCAGTAGGATTGTCCTACGGTACGGTCTATCTAGCCACCGCTACTTTATCCACCAACAGTAGGATTGTCCTACGGTACGGTCTATCTAGCCACCGCTACTCTATCCACCACCAGTAGGATTGTCCTACGGTACGGTTTATCTAGCCACCGCTACTTTATCCACCACCAGTAGGATTGTCCTACGGTACGGTTTATCTAGCCACCGCTACTCTATCCACCACCAGTAGGATTGTCCTACGGTACGGTTTATCTAGCCACCGCTACTCTATCCACCACCAGTAGGATTGTCCTACGGTACGGTTTATCTAGCCACCGCTACTTTATCCACCACCAGTAGGATTGTCCTACGGTACGGTTTATCTGGTCACCACTAATCCGGCTGTCCCACAATACGGTTTATCTAGTCACCACTGATCCGGCTGTCCTACAGTACGGTTTATCTAGTCACCACTAATCCGGCTGTCCCACAGTACGGTTTATCTAGTCACCACTAATCCGGCTGTCCCACAGTACGGTTTATCTAGTCACCACTAATCCGGCTGTCCTACAGTACGGTTTATCTAATCACCACTAATCCGGCAGTACAACTAATATGGCCTTCCTGACCCGTAGCCATTAACGCTTTCTCCACATTCATTCATTTTTTTTGATAAGGCCGCTGACGATTGGATCCTCAAGGCTCCTAACATATCATAAATTAATAGTCCATTGTTGTGACGTCGTTTTTTAAATATTGAATATGACGCATTTCACATCAATAACAGTGCCTGTGTAAATACATATCCTGTCGATAGTCCGTCAATCACAATTGTTTCCCATTGATAATGTTTTTAGTCGATCAGCATTTTTTATAAATAGACGTAACTATTGTTGAATGCCACTTTACTTAATGTCGTTTCTTTGTCTCGTAGTTACGGATCCATTAGAGCTATCTGACTTCACCGTGCCAAAGTTACTGATAAGTCACGATAGTCGGAACCATCTAATGTGTTTACATGTAATTCTCTAGAGCAGAGATATTTCTCATTTATATCCCATCGTTAATATAGGTTATCATATTGGGAATGATGATGAGCTTTTATGAGGCTTAAACCACTGATGTATTACCATTCTACAGTTGACATACGACTCTGTTAAGTAATTTGTTTTATAATTGTAATGTTTACTCGTAGATAAGACAGAAAACAAACGGGTATCGATGACTAATATCCATATTCTTGTTAATACAGACCCAGACAGCATTAATTTCCCAGGTGTATGTAGCCTACATTAAGTAAATGTTAAATCACGTTACCAACGCCTCCGCTAGGTGATTGAAATGTGATGTAACCATTTAAGCGTGATGGTAAACAGTGATAAAGTATCAAATACACAGAAATATAGTTATTAACAATATTGAACCGATATTAAACAAAATTTAACGGGATGGTTGTAACTTCAGATCAAAGACGGCGTAATGTAATGGATAACATATATTAACAGATGAACATGACGTCACCAATAGGACCTCCACAATTTGATTCGACGTTGCGGACGTTTCTCCAACAGAACAACATTTCTCGCACCTCAGACAGTGATATCCCACGTCATACCCCGTCCTAGATTTTTTCTATCTCGCCCGATCTGTATCCTTACGTGCTCTTTCGCTGTTGTTGTCGGCGTCGAAGTTATTGTTGTTGCTGTTGTTGTCGGCGTCGACGTTGTTGTTGTTGTTGCTGTTGTTGTCGTCGGAGACGTTGTTGTTGTTGTTGTCGTCGGAGACGTTGTTGTTGCCGTTCTCCTGATGTATTGTGTATAGTTATTGTCCTTGTTGTAACGTCCATCTGCTGTCTCTGCTGTTTAAAAGTCTTCAAATAAAAGACCACAACCACATAATGAAATAACGTTTATTATTGTATATCCATATACCTAGGAGATAACAGACTTACACCATGGGGTGTGTTGTTAGGCTGTCAATGTTAAACCTTGTCACAAACAAGTATTACTTTTTACACATACACATATACCTAGGAGATAACACCATGGGATGTGTTGTTAGGCTGTCAATGTTAAACCTTATCACAAACAAGTATCACTTTTTACACATATAACTAGGAGATAACAGACTTACACCATGGGATATGTTGTTAGGCTGTCAATGTTAAACCTTGTCACAAACAAGTATCACTTTTTACACATACACATATACCTAGGCGATAACACCATAGGATGTGTTGTTCAGCTTTCTTCACTTTTTACACATACACATATACCTAGGAGATAACACCATGGGATGTGTTGTTAGCTTTCTACACATACACGTATACATAGGAGATAACACCATGGAATGTGTTGTTCAGCTTTCTACACTTTTTACACATACACATGTACTTGATGTTGCTTTGAAATCGTCTACGAATGAAAACCACCAAAATATCAAATTAACGGGTCACTGCATCTCCGTTTGGTTTCTAAAAAATCTATTTCGATCGATTTTAATTTCCCAATTCATCTTATACGTTTGAACGCTTAGGCCAATATCATCACAAACAAGTCTCCATACAGATTTGAATATTTCAAAATATGAACTGATGTTTAATGTAATATTCACCTGTGTCTTCTTCCTTTACACGATAAAGACTATAGTCACGTGAAGGAGTACCATTGCGACAAAGGAAACATTGTTGTGCACCACGATGTTGGTGCTGTACGTCTCTATAACATGCTTAGATGTTAAACTGGAGCAACAAAAAGAAATAAGTCAGAACAAGTCCCGCCAGCTGTAAAAAAAGGAAAGTTAGGATTAGGACAAGTACAACTCAGACAAAAGGTAACACGGGATTAGGACAAGTACAACTCAGACAAAAGGTAACACGGGATTAGGACAAGTACAACTCAGACAAAGGGTAACACGGGATTAGGACAAGTACAACTCAGACAAAGGGTAACACGGGATTAGGACAAGTACAACTCAGACAAAGGGTAACACGGGATTAGGACAAGTACAACTCAGACAAAGGGTAACACGGGATTAGGACAGGTACAACTACAACAAAAGGTAACACGGGATTAGGACAAGTACAACTCAGACAAAAGGTAACACGGGATTAGGACAGGTACAACTCAGACAAAATGTAACACGGGATTAGGACAGGTACAACTGCAACAAAGGGTAACACGGGATTAGGAAAGGTACAACTCAGACAAAAGGTAACACGGGATTAGGACAGGTACAACTCAGACAAAAGGTAACACGGGATTTGGACACTTACAGGAACCATTACAACACAAGAAACATGTTCCCATAGCAAGCACGTGGTATGTGTATAAGCACCCCTACATTGGCGGGGTACTTTATAGCACTGACTTCAGAATGTCATCAGCCTGACGTCAGAAGAGTTTTTTTATAACCCATTTTATAGATTATCAAATCATAAATGAAGTGAGAAATGGTACTGAAAATATAACATAAAACTCACTGTCAGAATGAGCTCTTTTGTTATGGTAACCATCCCCATCACTGTAAACCCTATAGCAGGTCCGTTCAGTTTCGCTAGGAACAGCTGCAACTAGAACAGAAATTATATTTTTAGAAATTGAAATAGAACAAATAATTTTAAACACAATATTAGATAAAATTAACATGATAGGTATCAATAAGCTTATATCTATTGAAATATACAGATAAGCTTTAAGGTTGCGTGACAACAAATGAGAATACATATTGTATGTAATACATGTAGCGTTGGACGATACCAACTAATAAATCTCTTCATCAAAATAAAAAAAGTCTTAAAATCCAATCCTTATGATAATGATTTTTTGTACATTTGAAATCATTGTAACATATAGGTCTGTGTGATGTGTGTGTAACAACGGGTAACATGTACGTCTGTGTGATGTACGTGTAACAACGCATAACATATAGGTCTGTGTGATGTGTGTGTAACAACGGGTAACATATAGGTCTGTGTGATGTGTGTGTAACAACGGGTAACATATAGGCCTGTGTGATGTGTGTGTAACAACGGTTAACATATAGGTCTGTGTGATGTGTGTG
The DNA here is from genome assembly GCF_031769215.1 of Ylistrum balloti. NCBI lineage: Eukaryota > Metazoa > Mollusca > Bivalvia > Pectinida > Pectinidae > Ylistrum > Ylistrum balloti. Next base: position 1,098,962 of record NW_026782140.1, on the reverse strand, counting down.
TAACAACGGGTAACATATAGGTCTGTGTGATGTGTGTGTAACAACGGGTAACATGTACGTCTGTGTGATGTGTGTGTAACAACGCATAACATATAGGTCTGTGTGATGTATGTGTAACAACGGGTAACATATAGGTCTGTGTGATGTGTGTGTAACAACGGGTAACAAATAGGTCTGTGTGATGTGCGTGTAACAACGGGTAACATATTGGTCTGTGTAATTTGTGTGTAACAACGGGTAACAAGTACGTCCGTGTTCTATAATGCGATACTAAGTTATGCCTTACCTGGTGATGAAGCGATACTAAGCTATGTCTTACCTGGTGATGAAGCGATACTAAGCTATGTCTTACCTGGTGATGAAGCGATACTAAGCTGTCTTATCTGGTGATGAAGCGATACTAAGTTATGTCTTACCTGGTGATGAAGCGATACTAAGCTATGTCTTACCTGGTGATGAAGCGATACTAAGCTATGTCTTACCTGGTGATGAAGCGATACTAAGTTATGTCTTACCTGGTGATGAAGCGATACTAAGTTATGCCTTACCTGGTGATGAAGCGATACTAAACTATGCCTTACCTGGTGATGAAGCGATACTAAGCTGTCTTACCTGGCGATGAAGTGATACTTAGCTATGTCTTACCTGGTGATGAAGCGATACTAAGCTGTCTTACCTGGTGATGAAGTGATACTTAGCTATGTCTTACCTGGTGATGAAGCGATACTAAGCTATGCCTTACCTGTAATGCCTCACTACGAGATACCTGGTCCATCTCCACATCAAATATATACTCTAGTGGGGAGTGTGCCTGAAATTAACAAACGTATAGGTATTTCTACAATAAAGGTTTACATCTGGAAATCTTAAAAATCATACGGTTGATATCTTGATAAATGGTTTGGTAATTTTTCCATTTCGCAAAGAAGCGAATATCAAATCAGCTGGTTTTTCATCGATATGGTTTCGTTTTAATAACGAGTTTACTCTTATTTGGTATTCAAAAACAAATTTTAAAAAGGGACAAATTCTAAATTGTTCAGCGTAATGTTGTAGAAGTCAAAGAACATGCTTACGTTTTTGAAAACCGATATCTTTTATATTTGGGTCTTTTTTTCTACTTTTTTCTTTGAAATGTCATGACAGGAAAAAATAACGGTTTCCAGATAAATCTATATACACCGGTATGAAAGAATATAACTTGTTTTTTTTCACTTAGGCTTCGTAGTCGTCAGGCAGATACAAATACAGATATTCTGTCATATTCGTGAAATGTATATGATATTCTGTCTCATTCGTTTGTAACAGAGGTCTTTTTCATCTCAATGCCTCCGCTAGGAATCGAACCCCTGGCTTACTAGTCTGACGCTCAATTAATCGAGCTAAAGAGTTCTCTCTAGCCGATTTTGTGTGTATTGATATGCTGTCTCATTCGTTTGTAACAGAGGTCATTTTTCAGTATTTTAATCGAGCTAAAGAGTTCTCTCTAGCCGGTTACACGTGAAATGTATATGATATTCTGTCTCATTCGTGAAATGTATATAATATTCTGTCACATCCGTGAAATGTATATAATATTCTGTCACATCCGTGAAATGTATATGATATTCTGTCACATTCGTGAAATGTATATGATATTCTGTCTCAGTCGTGAAATGTATATAATATTGTGTCTCATTCGTGAAATGTATATAATATTCTGTCACATCCGTGAAATGTATATAATATTCTGTCTCATCCGTGAAATGTATATGATATTCTGTCACATTCGTGAAATGTATATGATATTCTGTCACATCCGTGAAATGTATATGATATTCTGTCACATTCGTGAAATGTATACGATATTCTGTCTCAGTCGTGAAATGTATATGATATTCTGTCTCAGTCGTGAAATGTATACGATATTCTGTCACATCCGTGAAATGTATATGATATTCTGTCACATCCGTGAAATGTATACGATATTCTGTCACATTCGTGAAATGTATATGATATTCTGTCACATCCGTGAAATGTATATAATATTCTGTCTCAGTCGTGAAATGTATATAATATTCTGTCTCATTCGTGTAATGTATACGATATTCTGTCACATCCGTGAAATGTATACGATATTCTGTCACATCCGTGAAATGTATATAATATTCTGTCACATCCGTGAAATGTATATGTTATTCTGTCACATCCGTGAAATGTATACGATATTAAACGAGAAACCATTAGATTTTTCTAGAACAATTTCTTCAGGTTGGTAATGTCAATAGAATAGTTTTTCATGATACAACCAGTAGATTTTATTTTGACGTTTCGATGACTAAACGGTCACCTTATAGGTCTTATAACACAACCAGTAGAGGATTAGACTGTGATTTTCGGTGACTACACGGTCACCATCATCATACACATGACCAGACCTTACTGTACAGCTGGTCGACTCCTTACCATCCCGTACACTACTAGTGCTAGTACGCGCCTCACAAGTCATTTGTCTGATGAAGGTGTGTGGTCATCGAAACGTCACAATTTGATTTCTACTGGTCAGAAAATAGCCTGTATCAATCGAACTTGTGGTAGTTTACCTGTTCGTTGACCTGTGCCGCCGTGATTGATAACGAGGTTATGAAGCTGAAATTAGTAATGAGCCAGAAGGAAAATGTGACGTAACCTAGGGCAGATATTGAGGAATTCGAGCCCACTATCTGATACAGAATGAAACAGATGAGGAAGATATTGGTGATGAAGTTGACTGATATTAGGTATTTAGTGTCCTGCTCCAGAATGGACAAAGCTTTACATAACTGTAGATGTTTCAGTCTGATATCCTTCATCTTCTGCCAAAGGTTGATGCCTTCCTCTTTCGTTATTTTACGAAGAACATTTGTATAACTGGAAAACTGATCTCGTAAAATTCTGAACAATACAACCTGAAAAAGAACGGGGAAAATCCAAGCTCCTGTTTCAATGGTATGGATAACAAGGACTAAAATTTTCACGCCTAAAATTTTCGCCGGGAACGGATTGCAGATGGCGACCATGAAACCTGGATCAGTATTGGTGATCATATAAAATATGTTAGAGCCAGTAACGAGAAGGATGACGAGCCACGCTATTGTAACACCAGCGATCGAGTACTGTCTAGATCTACGGCAGGAGGGTTTGATGTGCACGCAACAGATGTCGGTCATCAGGTTGTCGAAATAGTTGAAATATTCACTCAGGTGACTTCGTAACCAGCACGCGCGAAGAAGGAAAATCCGATTAAAGAAACATTGTAGAATCCAGAAAAGTGTAACGATTCTTGATACTGTCAAGTCTGGAACATAGTCTAAACCAACCCAAAACGAAGGAAGATATCTTACAACGTTTAAGCCTGACAATACTGTGAGACACACACAGTACCACTTGACGAAAGCGATCTTTGGCTTACGTTGAGAATCACGCTCTTCTGTGTCCGATGTGTTGTTTACCGCTGATTCACGGAAAAATATTCCAAACAACTGCATCATATACAGTATGGGTTTCATCACGTGTGAAAGTAAGGAGTATTTCTGACAAGAAACGTTCTCAACATCTGGAGGGGTTTTAAACTCTGTCACGTATGTAATCATATTGGTAGAGTTATGTAATCTCAGTGTGGCGCTGAAACAATTTAGAAACGGCTGACCACCAGAATACCCCTGGAAACTGTATTCTAACCACCAGGATACTCCCGGAAATTATCTTCTCACCAGCAGAATACTCCCAATAACTGTTTATCACTCTTGTATAAATGTTGTCCTTTCACCTAAACACCCTTTGAAATTATGGTCCTTCCAACAGAATACTCCGCATAGTTTTGTCGGTATATTCTACTGTCAGTAAAGCCAAGACAAAGCGATCACGTGGACTGAAAAACAACAAAACTTTGTTTAAACCATACTCAGGACGATGATTGTGGTTGATGGCTCGATCAATGTGACACTGATAAAAAAAGCAATACTGCGCTCAGCGTACTAGGAAGGTTTAGAAGTCTCATGATGCCGGTGGTTAAATCTATCGGAAATCAAAAACACATTAACGTAATTACTTAAAGCAAACATGACATACATAAATATTTCTATAGTTCAAACTAAGGTACATTAAGTAATAATAATAATGCGCGGACCGAGATATTTCTATTAACAGCAATTAATTACGAAACAAGCAAATAATAAACAAGGGGGTCGTACTATGGAAGTTTTCGTGAGGAAAGCCCACCTTTTCAGGGTTGTGACTCAATGCCAATTTAGTCCGGTCGCAGAATCGAACCTTATTCGCCTGGGTGCACAGCACTTCGACTATGCCATCCGACCACCGAAAGCATATATTACTGTTAAAAGTGACGTAATACCTTACACGGAATTTGAGAGATCTTGTATCAGTGGTTTAAGGCCAGTCTTGTTTACGTTGTAAACAATGGTTCAAGTTAGGACAAGTTGCAATACCAAATCTTTTTAATCAGTATGACTTTTATCGATTTTTAGCTGTTTTAGGAATGATTCATCAGAAAAAAAAAAGAAAAAAAATCAGCTTCGCTAACTCCCTTCAGTATTCAAATAGACTGAAAGATTTTACCATACAACTGAAAAGATATCGAAAATCCCACAATATATATACCATAGCTCGTACTTTTCATCCAATACGCCCCAGTTAAAGTCATAGTCACCTTCTTCAAATACCAACAGGAGAATAAACATACACGGAGGAACAAATTAACATACTTACAGAGTTTTGTCAGGAGCGCATATTTGGGATTCAATATGAATGAGATACCCAGTAAAAGCTTCCTTTCCATCTCGTACACTACGTACGTCAGTGCTAGTACGCTCCACACTGGTCATTTATCTGATGACGATGACTGTAGATTTCCCACACTACGTACGTCAGTTTACACTGGTCATTTATCTGATGAAGGTGACCGTGTAGATCTCGTACACTACGTACGTCAGTGCTAGTACGCTCCACACTGGTCATTTATCTGATGAAGGTGACCGTGTAGATCTCGTACACTACGTACGTCAGTGCTAGTACGCTCCACACTGGTCATTTATCCGATGAAGGTGACCGTGTAGTTATCGAAACATCACACTTTAATCTATTACTTGGTGTGTTATAAGATGAAGGTAACCGTGTAGTCATCGAAATGTCACAATCTAGTCCTCTACTGGTTGTGTTATAAGATGAAGGTGACCGTGTTGTCATCGAAACGTCACACTCTAATACTCTACTTGGTTGTGTTATAAGATGAAGGTGACCGTGTAGTCATCGAAACGTCACATTCTAATCTTCTACTGGTTGTGTTATAAGATGAAGGTGACCGTGTAGTCACAAACGTCACACTCTGATCTTCTACTGGTTGTGTTATAAGATGAAGGTGACCGTCACACTAATACTCTACTTGGTTGTGTTATAAGATGAAGGTGACCGTGTAGTCATCGAAACGTCACATTCTAATCTTCTACTGGTTGTGTTATAAGAGGAAGGTGACCGTGTTGTCATCGAAACGTCACACTCAAATCTTCTACTGGTTGTGTTATAAGATGGAGGTGACCGTGTTGACATCGAAACGTCACATTCAAATCTTCTACTGGTTGTGTTATAAGATGAAGCTGAACGTGTAGTCACAGAAACGTCACACTCTAATCTTCTACTGGTTGTGTTATAAGATGAAGGTGACCGTGTACTCACAGAAACGTCACTCTCTAATCTTCTACTGGTTGTGTTATAAGATGAAGGTGACCGTGTAGTCATCGAAACGTCACATTCTAATCTTCTACTGGTTGTGTTATAAGATGAAGGTGACCGTGTAGTCATCGAAACGTCACATTCTAATCTTCTACTGGTTGTGTTATAAGAGGAAGGTGACCGTGTTGTCATCGAAACGTCACACTCAAATCTTCTACTGGTTGTGTTATAAGATGGAGGTGACCGTGTTGACATCGAAACGTCACATTCAAATCTTCTACTGGTTGTGTTATAAGATGAAGCTGAACGTGTAGTCACAGAAACGTCACACTCTAATCTTCTACTGGTTGTGTTATAAGATGAAGGTGACCGTGTAGTCATCGAAACGTCACACTCTAATCTTCTACTGGTTGTGTTATAAGATGAAGGTGACCGTGTAGTCATCGAAACGTCACACTCTAATCATCTACTGGTTGTGTTATAAGATGAAGGTGACCGTGTAGTCATCGAAACACCACACTCTAATCTTCTACTGGTTGTGTTATAAGATGAAGGTGACCGTGTAGTCATCGAAACGTCACACTCTAATCCTCTACTGGTTGTGTTATAAGATGAAGGTGACCGTGTAGTCATGGAAACGTCACACTCTAATCTTCTACTGGTTGTGTTATATGATGAAGGTGACCGTGTAGTCATCGAAACGTCACACTCTAATCTTCTACTGGTTGTGTTATAAGATGAAGGTGACCGTGTAGTCATCGAAACGTCACACTCTAATCCTCTACTGGTTGTGTTATAAGATGAAGGTGACCGTGTAGTCATGGAAACGTCACACTCTAATACTCTACTTGGTGTGTTATAAGATGAAGGTGACCGTGTAGTCATCGAAACATCACACTCTGATCTTCTACTGGCTGTGTTATAAGATGAAGGTGACCGTGTAGTCATCGAAACGTCACACTCTAATACTTTACTGGTTGTGTTATAAGATGAAGGTGACCGTGTAGTCATCGAAACGTCACTCTCTAATACTCTACTTGGTGTGTATTGAAAACTTCCATGCTGTTGACATTACCAACCTGAAGAAAATGTTCCGAAAAAAACTTCTCGTATGAATTTAAATCCGACAAGACAGGAGCACACTTCTTTTCTTCTCATATGTATGAAGATATATGTTAGAGAATTTTACCTACAAAGTGAAGAAGGATACTGTAATATGGTGAAGTAAACATTTGATTTGAGCCGTCGTTGTTGTGTTGCAGACAGAAAATAAAGCTCTAAAATTTTGGGAATGAATACGTTTCTACATTTAAAAATAATGCTAGGGTATGGAAGTTTACTGAACTAAGGTGGAAAATTTCAGATTTTCCATAAAGAGCAGAAGTGCATCTTTTAAAGCCTGGGAAAGATTTAATGATTCAGATACAGTAACGGAAAAAAGAAAAAAACTCCATATTGACATTGCCATTATGGTATAACAGAGATCTACTTATTGGGAAAAAGTCTATTTTTTATAAATCGTGGTATAAGAGAGGAATAAAAATAATTCATGATTTGATAAAAGATATTGAAACATGCTCGTTCTACACTCTTCAAGAATTTAATGAGATTTCTCAAGTTAATACAAACTTTCTTCAATATAATGGTGTGATCTCTGCTATTAAATCATATTTAACAAAGATAGGCTATAGATGGCAGTTAATCTTTCACCCTATCATCCCAAGTGACATTTTTTTTTTCGTGAAAAATACAAAAGGGACTAAGGATCTATGTAATTTTATGGTTAAAAATGTACTGTATCTATAGGTAGGAAGAAGTGGGAAGACATATTTGAAGATATTGAGTTGACCTGGTCCGATATTATAAAACTCCATTTAAGGTTACAAATAACACAAAGCTACAGTGGTTTCAATACAGAATAGTGCAACATATTTTAACAACAAATACATATTTGTTTAAAGCTGGATTAGCAAATAGTCCTATCTGTCCTCTCTGTAACTTGGAGAGAGAGACAATCATCCATACTTTGTGGGAATGTTGAGAAACTCAGAAATTTTTGGTTAATGTTAAAACTCTTCTTGATGCACTATTGATTCCATTTTCTTTTAATAAGAAAAGCTTTATTTTTGGGGTAACTTCAGATTATGACAATGCTATAGGAAACTCAGTAGATAATGAAATTTTGATCATGATTAAGTTATAGATATATATATACAAATCAAGATGTATACATAAAATCTTAAATCCAAATATTCTGATAAACTCAATCAAAGAGTATTACACATTTCAATAATATATTGCTAACAGCAAAGGTGATCTTGCACAGCAGAATTTAGAAAATAAATGGAAAAAATGGAGAAGATTATTAGACTTAATTGATATTTAAGCTTTAATCGGTACTGATATGATTAGCCATCAAGTTTGTCTTACACTCATGAAATAAATACTAGTTCTCTTTCTTAAATATATACATATATATATCATTATTTCTCTTCGGAGACAAATTTCCTTTTTTTATGATTGGTGAATTCACTTTTGTATTTTTTTATTATAACATCTATGAAAAAGAAAATATTTCTATCTACTTACATATATTTTAGTTTCATCTGTAGCCCAGCCATTTCTCTCTCTCTCTCTCTCTCTCTCTCTCTCTCTCTCTCTCTCTCTCTCTCTCTCTCTCTCTCTCTCTCTCTCTCTCTCTCTCTCTCTCTCTCTCTCTCTCTCTATCTACTTACTTAATATTGACTGACTTAATCTATTGGATTTCTTTTTGTTTTTGCAGAGAGCATGAAATGCGTGTGTGAGGATGTGAGTGATGCATGTACAAAGGTATGCATGTCCATATGTTGATAGAAATAGCTGATGATGATATCATTATCATTATACAATTGTTTTTGCGTTTATTATGGTAATGATAATCGTGTGTGAGGGTGTGGAAGATGTGTGACGGTAGGATGATAAATGACGAGTGTGTTGATAACTATACCGTGAAGATAATGACTTCTACTGGTGATGATGTTGATGGTTGATGGTTGATGGTTGATGATGATGATGATGATGATGATGATGATGGTTGATGATGAGGATGGTGATGGTTGATGTTGAGGATATTGTGGTTTAATGAGATACAGATGGTGGTGGTGGTGGTGCTGCTGCTGCTGCTGATGATGATGATGATGATGATGGTTGATGACGACGATGATGATAATGATGATGATGGTGGCTGATAATGAGGATGTTGTGGTTTAATGATGATGATGATGATGATGATGATGATGATGCATGGGAAAGTGTGTTGCATATGTAGATGTCAGTATCTGTAAAAATTATGAAACTTTTCAAAAAAAAAAAAAAAAAGAAGTGCATCTTAACGTTAAAGTCGGTAAACGCGTGGTGGTAATAACGTAAAAACTTTTTGCAAACGCAAGACATCCCCCCCCCCCGCCCCCTCTCCCCGTTTTCATCAGAAAGTCTAGCATTCAGTTTAGTTTATCATTGATTTACGTCCTATTTATGGCTAGGGTAATTGAAGAACGTACTGTTGCTCTGGGATACGATCAAAGGGACAGTGTACTGTTAGCAAACAAACGCCGACCTATAAGCAATTTAGCAATAGGATTTAATGGACACACTAATCTATATAATGGTCTTTCATCATTCTGACAATGGCGCTGTTGTCAATAATGAACAAAAAATTAAAGAAAACAAATAAACAAAGAAAATAATGAATATCGGCCGACAATCTAGGCCAAAACCAAAATATAGTAGTAAAGCGTGTAGGATGAAAACATGTTGGTCTTAATATGGTACAGTGATGAGTGTGTAAAAGGATATCTGAAAACAGAACATAAAACGATAATAGCAGAACTAGGTGTTCTGGAGGATGCAATACAAAAGCAAAGGTCAATCCAGATAATGAAAGGTGCTCAAAAAGAGAACCGAAACAATAAGTAAGTTAAGAAAGCATTTTAGGTCTCCCGACTATTTCAGCATCAAACGTCTTGCAGATTAGTCCCCTAATCCGTCTCTCATTCCTGAAGATATTAATCACTTAAAGTATCAATACTCAATAGTTATCAAAGACATATATGAACAAAACAAAGACAGTTCCCCCTTTAACTCGGAATACAGGATCTACATTTAGTACTGTCCATTGTCACATGTATACATCTGACTGATTGATTGTCCAGTACTATTGTGAAAATGTTTAAATATTTGGTCAGGTATCTAGTTCATATTTGAATGTGTTGTTTAGTGAATGGGAAGTTGAATCTAACTGATTGTGTTTTCCGCCACCATTATTCTACATCCTATACGTGTCACTTCTCTTGTAATCCAACGCGTTGCTGCCTACAAAACAGATAAAACCGAAATAAAGTCGTCAGATCATTAGAATTATATTAGGATATTTACATAAACCAACGCGCACTTTGTGCTTGCCGTATATAGAACCTGATAATCCCATATTTCCATGCATGCAGTGCAGTTCTGACGAGCAGTGGTAAGGGGGCAGACCTACAGACGGGTGACGTGCCCGCAGGCCAACTTCCCGTAATCGTTTCCTTACAGTTTTTGCATGAACAGAACGGTTATGATTACCTATGGTATGAAGGGCAGATTCAGTTGCAGTAAGGTTCCGATTACGCAAATGCGCGAGACGAATAAACCTGTCCGGCGTTGTGACTTTACATGTGGACACCTAGGTCTGTCAGCAAACCCGCCCAGTTTCCCTAAGACGCGTAACAATACGTTCTATAGTGCAAATAAGTAACACTAAAATGCCCAGCTACCTGTATTTACCTTTGACCTTGCATAATCATCGCGATGGCCTGTACCCTGAAGAGCTGCTTCACCGTTTTTCATTGTTTTTTAACAACGCTATCACAAGATATTGGAAATAATGTCACCCTGTGTTTATTTATCTCTTGAGTACATGTTGAACGGTGAAGATAATCCTTGGTGCATAGGATGTGATGAGCTATTCAACGTTTAACTTTATTATTGGACTAAATTGACCATCTGCCTACTCGAGATTTTTTTTTTTTATCGTAACTTTACTAGTCTAAAGACTCTTTTTGAAACTGTCGAGATTCCTAAATGTCTATGTTGGTCTATATTATAGAATATGACTTACCATTTTAATCTTTTGTGATGATATGCCCATTGATTATTTTTAGCATTTGTCTTTTACATTTTAGTTCGTTTGATATTATTTCCTTTTGGATCGCTGTGTGTTTTACCGGTTGATGGCCCTAATGACCTTTTTATGTTTACGTGCCATTAAGAACGTGATAATTATAATAATTTCTTGGTGTTTTTTGTAAGTCCATAGTACATTTTTTTTAAGTACTTTCTCTTTTCATTCATCTATAAGCCAAATTACAACATCGTTGTTATTTTCTTTCTTGTATTCTGTCACGATAATAGATCTTGAGAACAACTGTTTTCTTGAGAAAATCGGGGACGTATGATATACATGTATGTTTTATCCAATGACGCCTTGGTTTATGTCTGATCTTTTCCTGGTGATAAATCCCATACCATGCGATATTTCAGATATCACATATGTGATATCTAAAAATATCGCATGGTTCTCTCTGATTGGTCCACACCTCATTAGGGAGGTGGTGCCCATTTCCAAGTGGGCGAGACAGATAAACAAAGACATAGGACAGATTTCGAACAAATCTTTAATACATAAAAAAATATATAAAAAAAACAAGAGAGATTTGTTAAATTGATATTCGTCGTTTTGACGTTAGTTAACACATTCAAACAGTTCTGTAAAAAAGTACAACACGTTACTTACGCGAGAGCAGAGATCAGCACATGAACACTGTATAGCCCTACATTGAATAAAAGTTCACATTGCAGTTGTGTAACTGATACTGAGCACGGCCTATGCATTCCATAGCATTCCTATCATTTTCCTTGTTCTCTTCTGTTTTGAACTTCTTATATCACCGAGATCGCCGGAAACACCGGCGTCGATGTTTCTAAAGTCTTTCCATACGTTGTCCAGCTCCGACATCTCTGACATCTACTAATGAAATTAATTCTTACTGTGACAGAAAATGGGATGGGTAAGAAACAGCGGGAAAATCATCGACTTGACACTCGACACTAATTGGCTCCTAATAGGTTCTAGCTCCGCCCCTTGACACGTGGATGAGTAAACCTCGGTGGTCATTGGATAAAAGAGATACATAATTGACACTGGTAATGTATCGGATATATCACACGAGTCCGATATATCCGATACTCGTACACATTATGTATTTAATACGTAGACACGATTCATGTTGTAAGTGATGGGCCGACGTCTCAATATCGGTCCAGATTTGTTCAAATCTCGCATTCATTCAGTGTATGGCTTTAAATACGCTAGTTGGAATTTTTCTGAATCTGGTCTTGGAAAAGGCGCTCCTGATGGCATCGGAGCAACCATTAAACGTTTTGCTGATAAAGTAGTTGGTTATGGCAGATATATCACCGATGCAGATGTTCTTTTTCATGAATTATCCAAACTTGATTTGTCAGTTAAACTGTACATGATTACCGATGATGCTATTCACGCAATCAATGTTACCATTCCAAGTATAGTTGAAGCAGTCCCCGGTACAATGTCCCTGCATCAGGTTTTAAGCGATCGGGGAACAGCCTCCATTAAGGTAAGATGCCTTTCATGCTTTTGCAAAAGGCCACGTGAATGCGAATGTTTCGAGCCGATAAAGGTTCACATTACTGAAGAAAATGAGGTAGAGCGTGTAAATGAAGGTCCTACCAATATAGAAGAGGTGGCCTTTAGAAGTGACAAAGGCAGGTCTGCTGAAAATCAGGCAAGTCATGTGGAAGTCTCAATATCTTCAGCTGGGCTCAGTTACTGCCAGAACCGGATCAAATTGGTAGGTGGTGTGTTGTTGAGTAGGATGGGAGACCATATCAAGGCATTATACAGGATATAGATCATGATTCTGTTGAGGTCAAAACGATGCACTGCATAGGAAAGAACAGGGTTTTTTAGTCGTTGATTGATGATGTTATTTGGTATATGTTTTCTAGCGTCATTACAATGACACCAGAACCCACCCAAGTAACCAAACGTCATTTCCAAGTAGATCCTGGTCTTTGGACTAACATTTGTAAACATTTAGAATTAGATTGATTTTTGGCAATGAATAAGTTTTTACGTACATTGTATGTAAACAATTTTTGTTGTTATTATTGATTCGATGTAAATACGTTTATTGTTTCCTTTTATTTTTCATACATTGCTTTAGTTCTACAAGTTGATAAATAAGATTTCTAAATTTAATCAAAATGTATAATTCATTGTATTCTGTCGTCCAATTGTCTACGATGACCACAAATATCAGTACCAACACACGCTTTCCATACCGTCACGATGGTGTCTTCACCGTCACAAATCTTAAAATTGTGCTGAATGAGACATTTGGATTTGCATTGTCTTAAAAACATATGTTGGACAATGCATCAAAATATTGATATTTAGCAAAAGCAATGGAATAGTTTAAGCTCTGATTTTTACGTAAATATCACTTTGGTAGATGAATAAAATTCTTATTTGTTGGTGACATTCCGTACCGCTACATAAAAAAAATAGTAAAAAATGTTAGATAAAGAAAATTTGAAAGAAATACTACTACTGTGGCTTTATTTATATCGTACATCAACAGAGGAACACGAAATTGGTTTGAATTTGTTTTCAATACCAGAAATATACCTTGCTTTCTTTTGTAATAAGATCGTGATGGTATGGAACTGCACTTGACCTTCAGCAGTGTTTAAAAGGACTCAGCATTGGCAATTTGTGTGCGTGGCCAACTATTGTAATTCATAATTGAATTATAGTTACATACATAAGATCCGAAATCTAGATGTTATGAACCAATGGACAACTGAATTTTTCTGGTAGCAAATTGTAAGACCTATTGGGAGAATAGGCCATTACTAGACTGGTTACAAAGTTGACATGGGGGTAACCATTTTAATCTCCCATAAAGCAAGCCGGTAGCGGCAGTGACTATTTTAACTAAGAGAAACGCTACTGTTGCTGGCAGATCATGTGTGGTGTTGCCGACCTAACAGATGTGAGCGTCTGAATTCGCTGTAAGATATATTGGACTTTATAGTGGACCGCCACAGGGACATCTTTGTCACTAAATTTCTTCTTCATTTCTAGTTTTTGTCTATGAAAAGAAAGTGTGCTGGGGAGTTTATCGGCATACTCTAACGCATCGCCAGTTGGGCAGTCAAAAACCCGAGTGACCGTTTTCCGGTCTAACCAAGCATTCTCCTCCATCAGTCGTTCGTGTTTCCCTGAATATATGTGATGCTGATGATGCCCCCCACCCGTCAACAATCAGAGCTGGAGTGACGGCTACTCCTTTCCTCTTTACGAAGTCGTCCAGATATACTAACAATATGGCTGTGTGGTATATGTGGGCTAGTGAGCTGCTTGTATTGGTTTCTGTCTATTGTATACGGACTGTATATATGCATTGTACTGATAAACGGTACGGTTTAAACTGCTTGTGGTTTACTCTTAGCTATGGGTAGTCCCTCGGGGTAAATGATTGTATGTGTACTGGAACCCTGGGACAGCCTCCTAGTTATCAGGTATTTACTAATTTACCCCCGGGCGACACTCTCCTCCTGTAAATTTGATTGGTCTGATTCCAAATTAAATATTCATTAACCTTAGGTAGGGGAGACCGGGGCACAGTGAATCATGGGGCACAGTGAATCATTGATCATTTATAGAATTTGGTTTGTGTTAATAGACTGATGACATCATCAGTATATGTGTATTGAAGAGTTCCTGCCAAATTGTCTTGCAGTATCAGTTATCTGGAGCCAGAAAAAAAATTGCAAGGTAAAGTATGTTTAACACCCCCAAAAGTAAATTTTTGTGCTCTCAATCCCTTTGAGATACTCACTTGATAGTCAGTTGATAGTCACTTTGAATAGTGATTCACTGTGCCCCGAGTAATGTTTTTTTTTATCTCAGCTCTTGGCATTGATTTCTTTGACTTTTCACTTACTATGCAGATAAAAGTTAATTAGTATAATTGCATATTATATTCTTTTTCAGCAACATAGTGCGTAATAGAAATAAAGAGGATAGGAAAGTTGGAAAGACTACCAGTACTAAAATGAAACAGGCCGTTCAGAAAGTTATCGGAGAACAAAGGAGTATAAGAAATGTCTGCAAGTCATATGATATTATTTTTTTCAACCTTGCGTCGTTATGTACAGAGAGCACGGTAACATGGAAACAGAGAATCTATGTCATATTCACCAAATTACAGCTGCCGTCAGGTTTTTACTGAAGAAGAAATACTTCTACAGGAATATCTTATCAAAGCCTCTAAAATGCACTATGGGTTGACACGACAGCAAGTGCGTGAATTAGCATTTGAATATGCAAATCGCAATGATAAAGTATTTCCGGAGTCTTGGAGGCAGAACAGACGTGCTGGTGAAGATTGGTTTGCTGGGTATATGAAAAGGTATCCTAACCTGTCCTTACGTCGTCCAGAAGCAACCTGCTTATCGCGTGCCACAAGTTTCAACAAGAAAAATGTAAAAGACTTCTTTGATAACCTGGAGAAAGTAATGAAGGAACATAATTTCAGTCCAACTGACATATACAATTCAGATGAAACTGGGTGCACAACCGTTCAGAAAGTTGGAAACACTAAAGTAGTTGCTTGTACAAGTGAAAAACAAGTTGGCAAAATCACTTCGGGAGAAAGAGGAACATTAGTAATAATGCTTGGCACAATAAGTGCTGCTGGGAATTCAGTACCGCCATTCTTGGTATTTCCTCGTGTGCATTTCAAACAATCCATGCTATATGGAGCTCCGCCTGGAACTGTTGGTGTAGCAAATCCATCAGGATGGATGACCTCAGAGAACTTTACTGTATATATGCAACACTTTATTTAGGCAACCAAATTTTCGAAAGAGCGTCCTGTTCTGTTGATATTAGATAATCATGAATCTCATATATCAATTGAAACAATTGTCCTTGCCAAGGATAATGGTGTTACTATGTTAACACTTCCGCCTCACTGTAGTCACAAAATGCAGCCCCTAGACCCTTCTGTGTATGGTCCTTTCAAGAGCCTCTACACCAAGGCAGCAAATGATTTTATGATAAGTCACCCTGGCCAGCCAATCACAATTCATATTGTAAGTCAGATTATCGGCAAAGCTTACCCACTGGCATTTACTCCAAGGAATATCAATTCCGGATTCAAAGTATCTGGTATCCATCCTTTTGACGCCAACATCTTCAGTGATGAAGATTTCATGGCTCATACGTAACAGATAGGCCAATAACTGAAAACGTGAAAGACATTGAAGGAACCATCATTGATCATGTTGTTTCAGCTTCCTCATCAGTTAACCCTAATGTGTCAACTTCCACAAATGTTGAACCTGTTGCATCAACATCTACCAACACTGATCTTGTTGCATCAATTTCGACAAGCGTTGATTTTGCTCCGTCAGCTTCCGCCAACGTTGATCCTGTGACTTCTCCCCATGCCAACACTCCAGCAGCAAATTTAATAAGTTCTGATTCTGGTTCAATGTCGTCTGAAAATAGGATATCTAGAGAAAAAATACAGGCAGTTGTTTTACCAGAAGAAATAAGTCCCTTTCCAAAGGCGCCACCAAGGAAAGGTAGAGGAGGTCAAAAGAAAGGAAAAACTCTAATTCTTACGGACACACCAGTAAAAGATCAGATCAAAAAGGATGCCGAGGAAAAGAAAAGAAAGCAAACCAAAGAGAGACAAAACAAAGCAAAAAAAGGTAAAAAGGGATTACGGTTTGAATTTCAACAGAAAGATAGTCAAGGTGATTCAAGTTCAGAAGAGGAAGTTAACGAAAAAAACATTTGTGAAGATGACGATGATTCCTTTGAATATGATGAATCTGCTGAGGAAGAGGAAATAGTACCGCCTGATTCTGATTCTCTCGTCCCTGAGGATTTTGTCATAGTACAATTTCTTACCAAAAAGACGAAAGTTATTTATATAGGACAAATAATAGGCTGCAATGGAGACATTGATGATATTGGTGAAAAAACCTTTAACATTAAGTTTATGAGACGTAATTCCTCATCATACAAATTTGTCTTTCCAACAGTTGATGACATATCTGATATTGCATTTACTGATATCATTGGAAAGCTGCCACAGCCTCTTCAGCATGGTGGCACTGCTCGTGTTGCCCGTCATTTAATATTCCCAGTGGATTTTCATGCCTGTTCAAAATTTCTTCGGTAAATGAATTTAAAAATCAGACAACCAGTCAAACATCTTGTCACCGGACAAAAGGATAGACAGTTTTGATGACTTACTTTTTGTTTACCCATTTCAATTTGTTTATGCGACTTTGAAAGACACTTAGTCACACATGTTGCTGTTCATGAATAGACAGTTCCTTTACTTACGATGTTTTAGTGGCAATTTTACTCGTGTGACTTTAGAAGACACCTAGTCACACATGTTGTTGTCAATGGATAGATAATTTTGTGGTCTAAATTACTGAATTTAGACTGAATTTGGTTTTTCTTAGTTATTGAATAAATAATTCTGTTTGCAAAACATTTATGTTTGTAATTTTTTATCCTTTTTAGAGAAAAAAAATCCACTGATTTCTCTGTCTGATTCACAGTGCCCCAGGTGATGGTCCACTGATTTCACTGTCTGATTCACAGTGCCCCAGGTGATGGTCCACTGATTTCACTGTCTGATTCACAGTGCCCCAGGTGATGGTCCACTCATTTCTCTGTCTGATTCACAGTGCCCCAGGTGATGGTCCACTGATTTCACTGTCTGATTCACAGTGCCCCAGGTGATGGTCCACTGATTTCTCTGTCTGATTCACAGTGCCCCAGGTGATGGTCCACTGATTTCTCTGTCTGATTCACAGTGCCCCAGGTGATGGTCCACTGATTTCTCCGTCTGATTCACAGTGCCCCAGGTGATGGTCCACTGATTTCTCTGTCTGATTCACAGTGCCCCAGGTGATGATCCACTATTCCCCGGTGCCAGGGCACAGTGAATCAGCTTTTTAAAAAAATTCAAACACTTGTATATTTAAAATTGTCAAAGTTGGCATGTAATATTTGACATGTTTAAACACTGACCATGGGTCAATATCGTTTGCACTTAAAAGACAATCAATTATGCCTTTGATAAGAAGTAATATTCAAAAACAACTTTTCGATTCACTGTGCCCCGGTCTCCCCTATAGCGCTTGCCTATATTGACACCTTTACATTCAGAACGAAAAAGCCAAATGGTTTGGTCGAAGAGGCGTTTTTCTCATAGTGTTTATGCTCATCTTTTAGTTCATATTTCATATTTAAATTCCTCTTTTGGATAATACAGTGTCACAAATCTTCTAACATCGTTACGATATTACATATATGTTACTTGTAAGAAGTTTGGAGTCGCTACACACTGTAGATGACAGTAAATCGTCGATGAATTGAGTATCAACGAGACACGTACCGCTGTCATTATATTGTTACATATATATCATCCTACCAATAGACCCATTATAAATATTGCTTCAGTATTGTAAAAATATCCTAAAACACAACGGCAGATACTCATAAAACCATTACACACATTCTCATTATGCAGTACCGTTTATCGTTCTGTCAACAGCCAGGGCCATTTTCAGACAGGGGTCTGCTTGTAGTAAATGCTTCCCTGAACAGCATAAGGGAGACCCGTCGCATTTCAACCAGAGCGATCGGACAAAGTGACTACATGTGCAAGCGTTGGAATTATATATATAGAAATATTTGGTCGTGATATTTTTTATGTAAATATGACTACTTGAATGATGTGGATTCTGAATTATTTGGTGCCATAATCGTGATGTTTTCTTACCAAAATGTCGTGTGTTGATTTATGCCTATCATCGAATAGCATTGACGTCGGTTAGCAATCGACAGTCCCATCTTATCTGTAGAAGTTTGTCGTGCGTTCGTGTATTCTATCATTACAAAAATACAACTGTGGGTCATATCATTCTGCCTTTCATATTACAGGATTTGAGTTCGAAATTAATTGGTATTTCGAATGATTTATAGTAGAATGAAAACTAAAATAAACTGTTTTAAAGTATCTAAAGTATCGCCAGCCTCTTATCTGGATTGTCTGTCATAGTTTTTTCTACTCACCACAAGAGTTCGATTCGGAAATACAATGAGCGCGATCTAGCGAAGGAAAGGTGTACCAAGGCAAGTAATCCAAGGAAACCAAATCTGTATCAATCGAACGCACCCAAAAATAACGCCATCTATGAAGAAAAAGTTCGTCTGCATTTCCCGGTGTCAGTTTCCGCAACATTCATCACATCCGCATTTTATCTAAGTTATACTAGTGATCAGAAAATTGTTCTTTCGCCATATTGTTTTGATCTGTATGCGGATAATTATACTCTTCTGCATCTTTCATGGAACGAATCATTTAATGTGTAAATTACCAATCGTGGGAAACGTGGACATCACTGGTATCACTAACATAAGGATGTAAACACACTACCAAATATTTACATTGAACACAACTCATCTGACACTGAACAAATAATTTAGACTAACATTGTCCCATGTTGACGTGTCACTGTTTGATATAATACATGTTACCCTAGCCATGCAACATTTGGCGAATGAAGTTGGCTGAAGATTGTACCTGAATGTGTTATCGGTTAAATATTTATTGTATACTAATAAGCTGTCATTGATAACTGCACATCCCGCGATTTACATCTACAAAGGCGTTTACATTGGCAGTTTTATGTTTTTAAAAATTTGGCCAAATATCAAATGATATCTTGTAAGTTAAGAAAATTGCATCCAATTTGACATATTTGTTTTTTCATTTCTTTTCTTTTTTGTTTCAGATGTTTTGTCAGTTGTTAATGTCCTTTTCTCACTGTTTACTGGGATGTATTCTGTTAAACACAGACAATGCTCTAGCAACACTTTCAGTTATGGAGACAGTGATTCACACTTGTGATGTGAAAACACATGGACAAGAAGGTGCTTTTAAAGATTTGTGTCAAGAAAAGGTTGACATTGTATTGAAGACATCACTGAAATTGGTGAGATTGGTTCAGATCTGGTTTTTAGATTTCATGATATTTAAACTGAAAAAAAGTTACTTCACCTCTCACAGATGTTTTGCAATTTTCAAAAATAAGCATAATTCTGATACCAGGATGCATATAATATCAAACTTGGAGTAATACATATTTTAATGAAGATAACTTCTTGATATGAAGAAATGATGAAGCTAAATCCCCCTTCTCAGTCATACCCACCACCATTTAACATCCACTGATTACCTTTATGTTACTACTTCCCACGTGCATGTATAATTAAATATTCTGTTTTTTGATATTTTTAGATGAAGGGGGAATCTCAATTTGTCACTGTAAATAAAGCATACTGTCCAGAGGATAGGGAAGATGTAAAACTGCTTAATCCATTAGTAATACATGTTTATGTAAAGGATGCAAGTCTTCTGTACCCACTGGAGTACGTAAAGGTCAGTCAATGAGCTGAGTAAAATGACATTAATTTCTCAGTCTACTTGTGTTAACATCATGTGTTAATTTATACGAAGATCTTTATTCAGAAGCTCGAGTTAGAATGTTTTTGAAATTCCTAAACAACATACTGATTAAGATTTACCATGAAATTTGTCTACCACTTTTTTTCTAATTCTTCAAACACAGACAGTTAACAACAAAGCTTATGAAGTTTTCTTTCACAAGGACAACACAAAAAACTATGAAGGTTGTAAGAAAAGTTCAATTTGGAAACTGTGTGGAAGAGCATCTGGACAAGGGTCTGATGCTGACAGAGTAAGTTGGTTTTAATCAGTTTTAAGTTTTATTTCAGGATTTTATTTCAGTGAATGCATATTATGTATGTTCCATCCAAGAATATTAATTATAACCTTGTTGTTCTGAAGGAAAATAACAGCCTTGAATTTATTTAATGTCATATGATAAATAACCTATAACAAGAAATCATTTTGGTCATATTTGGAGTTAATTTGGAGAAAAACACTTTAAGCCAGTGCTTTTAATATTTCCTCTTCAAAACCTTGATTCTTCAAAAGCCATAATTTTTGCTCAGTGTCAAGTGAATGTGCTATGAAGTCATAATATGCTTTTCAGTATACATGATAAATTATAGTTCCCTGACATGGAAATAACCTCTGGATATAGCATGGTAGCATGGAGGTGAGTAGTAAAGAAATAAGAAAAAAAATGTTGACAATTGTTTGATGGTGAGATAATTGTTTTAGCTGCTGCAACAGTTGCTAAAGAAAGCACCAATCTGTCCCCTATATGTAAGTGGTTATTGTGAGTCCTGCCTATAAAATGTTGACTAATTGATACATTATCTGTTCTAGTCTTTACATGGATTTTGCTGCTCTTGTGACGGCTACACTAGTGACATTTCCTACCATGTCCGCAGTGGACAGGATTGTAGTGACACACATACACCTCTACTGGAGGACTCCACTATCTACCATTCCAGTACTCATTGTCTCAAATTTGACTCTCTGTGGTACTCACTTTTATCAATGTCTTATCACTTTCTGTGTAAAGGATCTTGTGTATGTAGTTATATTGAAACTGTGAAATAGGATGTTAATAACTTCTACGATACTAGTGTATATGCTGAAGCCTCTTTGTAAGGCTAGAAGAAAGTAATATCTTTACTTTTAATTCATGATAAGAAATTCTGCTTTCAAAAATATACAACTTAAATCATTGTCTTAACATGTGATACATATATACAAAAAATAAAAGACATTATGAAGCAAGTTTGCTTAAAGATTTTTTCAGTTTTCTTGCAGAAAGTTTTTTTTTAAAATAGCTTTACAGTTTGAGGAATTGAAAAGTTTTGATGTCTAACAAATGTTCATTAATGGTATGTACTTTCCATATAGGTACCATGTTTATCAGCTGAAAAAGCCTTCCCTAGAATATAACTTAGCTGTGGAAATATATAGAGTGGATGGAGCAGGGGGTCTCATACCAGTGGTAGATGACAGCATAGTGATGGGAACATCCTCCCCTAATTTTGTCTCCAGTAACAACAAGGTAAATGTGTCTATAACAGGAGACAACATGGTGATGAAAACATCTCCCACCAGTGTTCTCTCTCTTATTAACAACAAGGTAAATGTGTCTATAACAGGAGACAACGTGGTGGTGAGAACATCTCCCACCAGTGTTCTCTCTCTTATTAACAACAAGGTAAATGTGTCTATAACAGGAGACAACGTGGTGGTGAGAACATCTCCCTCCAGTCTTCTCTGTCCAGTAACAACGAGGTAAATGTGTCTATAACAGGAGACAACATGGTGGTGAGAACATCTCCCTCCAGTCTTCTCTCTCCAATAACAACAAGGTAAATGTGTCTATAACAGGAGACAACGTGGTGGTGGGAACATCTCCCACCAGTCTTTTCCCTCCATTAACAACAGGACACATAGTATTCCCATATATCATTAGTAAGTAAAAATTCTTTTCAGTGTTTAAAAAAATTTGAATTCAATGAAAATTAATCAGATAAGACGTTTATTTAGATAATTATTTTACAATATTCTAAATCCATGATGAATTTACTGATTTGAGTTTTTCCTACTGAAAGGTCTTTGTCAGCATCTTGAATATACAGAACCAACCAAAACATGAGAATCCACTTGGCTACAAAAGAAATGTTCTTTTGATTCCTGAACAGCTTGGGAAGGAAGTGAAAAGTGAAGAACTTCCTCTTCAGTTGCAGGTTAGTATTATTAATCTGTGTGGATTTATCAATGATGCATGCTTATAAAAATTAAAACATGAATACAGTATATCCATTAATATTTTTCTTTTATTCCAATTAATGCAATTAAACTGTTGTTGGATAAATTTTCACAACTTTTATATGGTACTAGATGTGGTAAGAACAATGTTTACCTGTCACTGCAGGGAAATGCTTCCGAGTTTCTGGTGCTGAACAGAGACCATCTGGCTCTTAGTGGTGGTGTCTGTGATAAAGTGGGTGTGTCTTATAGGGCATTTGTTGACCAGAGACATCGATGTTTGAAGTCTGCTCAGAGGTAAGTATTGAGTTACAGGTGTTTACAGATGTCACTTTTACGTTGTTAATATTGACAGTTTTAATGATGATCTCACATGTTAAGATTAACATTGATTCAAAATATCTTTTTTTAATACTAATGAAGAAATTTTGAAAATTTTCACAAAAGGAATATTTTTTCTCGAACATCATCACTAGCATGGCCATTTCCACTTCTATTTTATTGTCAGTACAGTGTCAGTTGTCTGGCATTACAATAGGTTGAAAAACTGTCCTATATTCAAAACACAATACAAAATTAACACACCTTTCATTGCCCAAATGATGTTGATCTAATGTAGTATCATCTTTTTCACAGTTGCTTTAAAAATCAACCAATGCATTTTTGGCTCCATGATATTGTAAGTATATCAGTTTTTCCACAATTCAGACATTTAACCATTATATACCTGATTAAATGTCCAAAAAAGTGACAAAGATATATTTTATCACTACTTGAGATAAACAATTGTTAATTTGTTTGATGTTTAATCAGTACTGGAGATAAATGATCATTTATTTTTTATATTAAATCACCACTGGAGATAAATGATCATTAATTTTTTTTGGTATTAAATCACAACTGGCAGTAAATGATCATTAATTTGTTTAATATTTGACCACTACTGGAGAAAAACCACCGTTGACTTGTTTGGTATTTAAGCACAATTAAAGGTTAAGTAACATTAATTTGTTAAATATTTGACCACTACTGGAGAAAAACCACCGTTGACTTGTTTGGTATTTAAGCACAACTAAAGGTTAAGTAACATTAATTTGTTAAATATTTGACCACTACTGGAGAAAAACCACCGTTGACTTGTTTGGTATTTAAGCACAATTTAAGGTTAAGTAACATTAATTTGTTAAATATTTGACCACTACTGGAAAAAAACCACCGTTGACTTGTTTGGTATTTAAGCACAATTAAAGGTTTAGTAACATTAATTTGTTAAATATTTGACCACTACTGGAGAAAAACCACCGTTGACTTGTTTGGTATTTAAGCACAATTAAAGGTTAAGTAACATTAATTTGTTAAATATTTGACCACTACTGGAGAAAAACCACCGTTGACTTGTTTGGTATTTAAGCACAATTAAAGGTTAAGTAACATTAATTTGTTAAATATTTGACCACTACTATTTATTTAAGGTTAAGTAACATTAATTTGTTAAATATTTGACCACTACTGGAGAAAAACCACCGTTGACTTGTTTGGTATTTAAGCACAATTAAAGGTTAAGTAACATTAATTTGTTAAATATTTGACCACTTACTTGTTTGGTATTTAAGCACAATTAAAGGTTAAGTAACATTAATTTGTTAAATATTTGACCACTACTGGAGAAAAACCACCGTTGACTTGTTTGGTATTTAAGCACAATTAAAGGTTAAGTAACATTAATTTGTTAAATATTTGACCACTACTGGTGAAAAACCACCGTTGACTTGTTTGGTATTTAAGCACAGTTTAAGGTTAATAACATTAATTTGTTAAATATTTGACCACTACTGGAGAAAAACCACCGTTGACTTGTTTGGTATTTAAGCACAATTAAAGGTTAAGTAACATTAATTTGTTAAATATTTGACCACTTCTGGAGAAAAACCACCATTGACTTGTTTGGTATTTAAGCACAATTAAAGGTTAAGTAACATTAATTTGTTAAATATTTGACCACTACTGGAGAAAAACCACCGTTGACTTGTTTGGTATTTAAGCACAATTAAAGGTTAAGTAACATTAATTTGTTAAATATTTGACCACTACTGGAGAAAAACCACCGTTGACTTGTTTGGTATTTAAGCACAATTAAAGGTTAAGTAACATTAATTTGTTAAATATTTGACCACTACTGGAGAAAAACCACCGTTGACTTGTTTGGTATTTAAGCACAATTAAAGGTTAAGTAACATTAATTTGTTAAATATTTGACCACTACTGGAGAAAAACCACCGTTGACTTGTTTGGTATTTAAGCACAATTTAAGGTTAAGTAACATTAATTTGTTAAATATTTGACCACTACTGGAGAAAAACCACCGTTGACTTGTTTGGTATTTAAGCACAATTTAAGGTTTAGTAACATTAATTTGTTAAATATTTGACCACTACTGGAGAAAAACCACCGTTGACTTGTTTGGTATTTACCGGTAAGCACAATTTAAGGTTAAGTACCATTAATGTGGTTTTTATCTGTTGACTGATTCCTGTATTGTTATATTTTTGTGTATTTAAGCAAAAACAGCTACAAAGAAAACCCACCAAATACTTTCTCTCAGGGTTCACTGAGATTAGCAGCAATCCCCTGGTTAAAAAATCTGCAAATTTGTCATTATCTCTCCTCTCAAAAGGAAGGTTGTCAGCTAACCTCATCCTTCAAGCTAAAGTTGACAACATTTATCCAACCAGACACGGGTAAGTATCTATATTATAGTTACTTCTAACCAGCTAGTTTAGTATTTAAAGTGGTCTGAATGTAACATATAGGACAGACAAGTAAGATTACAGTGGATCCATAAGATGTTAACATGTTTAATCCCATTAGATAATGCAGCCTCCATGCTGAACAGATAATTCAACCTCCTCAATTCGCAGGAGGTAACTGAGCCATCATCATTTCCAGCAGATAATCCAGCCACCTGCATGCACCATAGATAATCAAACCTTGTTTCCCAGTAGATAATCCAGCCACCTGCATGCACCATAGATAATCAAACCTTGTTTCCCAGCAGATAATCCAGCCACCTGCATGCACCATAGATAATCAAACCTTGTTTCCCAGTAGATAATCCAGCCACCTGCATGCACCACAGATAATCAAACCTCCTTTCCCAGTAGATAATCCAGCCACCTGCATGCACCATAGATAATCAAACCTTGTTTCCCAGTAGATAATCCAGCCACCTGCATGCACCACAGATAATCAAACCTCCTTTCCCAGTAGATAATCCAGCCACCTGCATGCACCATAGATAATCAAACCTTGTTTCCCAGTAGATAATCCAGCCACCTGCATGCACCATAGATAATCAAACCTTGTTTCCCAGTAGATAATCCAGCCACCTGCATGCACCACAGATAATCAAACCTCCTTTCCCAGTAGATAATCCAGCCACCTGCATGCACCATAGATAATCAAACCTTGTTTCCCAGTAGATAATCCAGCCACCTGCATGCACCATAGATAATCAAACCTTGTTTCCCAGTAGATAATCCAGCCACCTGCATGCACCATAGATAATCAAACCTTGTTTCCCAGTAGATAATCCAGCCACCTGCATGCACCACAGATAATCAAACCTCCTTTCCCAGTAGATAATCCAGCCACCTGCATGCACCATAGATAATCAAACCTTGTTTCCCAGTAGATAATCCAGCCACCTGCATGCACCATAGATAATCAAACCTTGTTTCCCAGCAGATAATCCAGCCACCTGCATGCACCATAGATAATCAAACCTTGTTTCCCAGCAGATAATCCAGCCACCTGCATGCACCATAGATAATCAAACCTTGTTTCCCAGTAGATAATCCAGCCACCTGCATGCACCACAGATAATCAAACCTCCTTTCCCAGTAGATAATCCAGCCACCTGCATGCACCACAGATAATCAAACCTCCTTTCCCAGTAGATAATCCAGCCACATTCATCCACATTAGATGATCCAGCCACATTCATTCACACTAGATAATCCAGCCACATTCATCCACATTAGATAATCCAGCCACATTCATCCACACTAGATAATCCAGCCACATTCATTCACACTAGATAATCCAGCCACATTCATTCACACTAGATGATCCAGCCACATTCATCCACATTAGATAATCCAGCCACATTCATCCACACTAGATAATCCAGCCACAATCATTCACACTAGATAATCCAGCCACATTCATCCACACTAGATAATCCAGCCACATTCATCCACATTAGATAATCCAGCCACATTCATCCACAGTAGATAATCCAGCCACATTCATCCACACTAGATAATCCAGCCACAATCATTCACACTAGATAATCCAGCCACATTCATCCACACTAGATAATCAAGCCACATTCATCCACACTAGATAATTCATCCACACTAGATAATCCAGCCACATTCATCCACACTAGATAATCCAGCCACATTCATCCACGCTAGATAATTCAGCTACATCCATTCTTAGTAGATAATCCAGCCACATTCATTCACACTAGATAATCCAGCCACATTCATTCACACTAGATAATCCAGCCACATCCATTCTTAGTAGATAATCCAGCCACATTCATTCACACTAGATAATCCAGCCACATCCATTCCTAGTAGATAATCCAGCCACATTCATTCACACTAGATAATCCAGCCACATTCATTCACTAGATAATCCAGCCACATTCATCCACACTAGATAATCCAGCCACATTCATTCACTAGATAATCCAGCCACATTCATTCACTAGATAATCCAGCCACATTCATTCACACTAGATAATCCAGCCACATTCATTCACACTAGATAATCCAGCCACATTCATTCACACTAGATAATCCAGCCACATTCATTCACACTAGATAATCCAGCCACATTCATTCACACTAGATAATCCAGCCACATCCATTCACACTAGATAATCCAGGCACATTCATTCACACTAGATAATCCAGCCACATTCATTCACACTAGATAATCCAGCCACATTCATTCACACTAGATAATCCAGCCACATTCATTCACTAGATAATCCAGCCACATTCATTCACACTAGATAATCCAGGCACATTCATTCACACTAGATAATCCAGGCACATTCATTCACACTAGATAATCCAGCCACATTCATTCACACTAGATAATCCAGCCACATTCATTCACTAGATAATCCAGCCACATTCATTCACTAGATAATCCAGCCACATTCATTCACACTAGATAATCCAGCCACATTCATTCACACTAGATAATCCAGCCACATTCATTCACACTAGATAATCCAGCCACATTCATTCACACTAGATAATCCAGCCACATTCATTCACACTAGATAATCCAGCCACATCCATTCACACTAGATAATCCAGGCACATTCATTCACACTAGATAATCCAGCCACATTCATTCACACTAGATAATCCAGCCACATTCATTCACACTAGATAATCCAGCCACATTCATTCACTAGATAATCCAGCCACATTCATTCACACTAGATAATCCAGGCACATTCATTCACACTAGATAATCCAGGCACATTCATTCACACTAGATAATCCAGCCACATTCATTCACACTAGATAATCCAGCCACATTCATTCACACTAGATAATTGAATCTTTTCCTTAATTCTAACTTTATCACTTGATGAATATTTGTTTTAATCAGGAAATCAGCATTAATTACCAAGATAACTCACACCAAAGCACAGAAAATACACACAGTGACAGTGTCTGTGTACAACCCTGGTCTTGTGAGGGAGACCTACACTGTGTCTCTCCACTCCTGTAACACCAGTCAAATTACCTCCAAAAACACAAAGGTACAGGTAGATGTCCCAGCCCACCATTCTGCTGATGCGGTCTTCAAAATTCACAGCTTGGCTTCTCACCAAGTAATAACATGTACAGGTATGTCACCAGCATACATTGTAGTGTGATGTCCAGTTGATCATGCATGTCTATACATTTGGCCGAGTCTTGTGTAAAATCTGACTTAAATTTACCTTTTCTGAAATTTGTCTTGGACTCAGCAAATAAGGCAAGATCAGAATGTTTTCTAAAATGAAGAATCTCCTAGATTTAACATTGTTAGAAATAGATAGAATTTCCAGCAACTGGGTTGAAAGATGATAACCAAGCTTTCAGCAAATGAAAGGTTGCAGGGAAGTTCTTTAGACTTTGTTTTATACTAACCAACAACATTAATACTCTAGCCACATTATCAACTGCCACCATTTTAATCCTGAATTATGCTTCCTATCACAGCTTTACAACAGTTAGCATTGCCTTTCTACTTATTTTGATATACTCAGCACATTCTAATTTCATCACATTTCAGTGATTTACACTTGGTTTGTTATCTCATTTTGCCAGTTTCGGTCTCTAACTACCGTCTACACATTGTCAGTGAGCGCGGATTTTGGTTCAGAGAGGAAGAGATCTGTATATGTCTGGAAAATATCAGCTGTACAGTAAGTATAATATCCCTTTGAGTATGGAAGTTTTTATCTAATAATTATTTAATAAGGTGGGGAAAGGGGTTGGGGTAGTAAGATCCAACACCTGTTTAATTTCATTGGTTGATTCTGGGTTCCTAGACCTCTCATCTGGATACATGAAGGTACACAGTATGATTGATGGAGGAGTAATCATTTAGAAAATAAATCACAACAGGTGAAGAGGTTAAGTTCATCAATTTCCTTAGGAAGCCTGAGAAAGGACAAGACTAGTCAACAACATTGCTTGATTAACCCAGCATGTTAATCTATAGTGTTTGACAATGTGACTTATTTTAATTATAACCAAATATATGTAAATATATGTAAATATATGTAAGAAACTATAGGTTTTCAGGCTTATTTTGTAGGTTGGCTTATTCTGTAGTCATTTAAGGATGGTGATCAACACTTAAGTTCTGGTGAAAGCTAAAGAAACATTCTAAAAGACTGTGTTTTTTATTAAAGTGCAACATCATTGATATTGCAAGCCAGATAATGTTGTTTATACCATGTATGCCAAACAGTGTAATTATTGTATTGTTTTTGCAGTGCCAGAGTGAGAAGTTCCAGTCAAACTTTACTCTACAGACTGATGCCCTCCGTTTATCTCACCTTCACTCAGTGATAGTCCAGGGCTACTTCTCTGGACCGGGTGATCACAGATTTGTCCTTCTCATTGTTCTTGTGGTGCTCATCATTATAGGTAATTAACAGTGATTGGGAAAGTGTGCTTATCAAGCTGTTCTGCATTTTTTAAATGATACCCACATTATACTATCTAAGTCTACTTTTCACAAACAATCAGCATGATTTCAGTGAAATTTTGTACATACCGTAAGTAATATCATGAAATATCAATAGAAAATACATGTAGTGTAAAAAGATATAAAATAACATTTGTAACATCAATATTGTCACTCCAATGAAATAATAAGACAGCAATTTCTACTATACATCACAGGTGAAAATATCATCATCTTAAGTAACCAAAGCTAGCAGAAGAAATTATGGTGTTGTCTTCTGACTGGTCTATCCATCCACATCTGATGTTTTTTTTTTCAAGATAGTCATAGAATCATGACTTCATTGAATTTCAAAGGTCAAGGTCAATCACTTTCTAAAACTACTCAGTATTCAATATCAAATAAGGAGATGTGTAAGTACAGGAGATGTATAAATGGTCAAGTACACTGTTTGGCATTTGCTGACCTGTCTGTAATCAGTACTGCATAGCTTTTCATGAAAAGTAGAGTTTGTCTGTGTACTTGTTATTGTTGTGTCGCCTGCAGAGCTGGCGGACACTTAGGGATCACTTCGTCCTTCGTCAAGCGTTTTTCGGTAATGCTTTGAGTTATCAAAATGAAGTTTAGCATATGGCTTTTGGTTGCAAGGGTACAGATTGCGTTCGATTACCGGCTGTCTGTGACCCTTTTTGGCAGAGTTATGCCCCTTTCAACTTAGAAAATTTCCTGGGAATATTGTTTTCCGGATTTTTTTGGCTGATGCATTGAGTTATCGAAATGAAATATGGTATATGATTTTTTGTTGCAGGGGTACAGATTAAGTTTTATTCCTGGCTGTCTGTTACCCTTCTTGGCGGAGTTATGCCCCTTTGAACTCAGAAAATTCTCTAGGAATATTGTTTTCTTGACTTTCATTGGTTATGCTTTGAGTTATAGAAATGACATTTGCTATATGCTGTCTGTGACCCTTCTTGGCTGAGTTATGCCCATTTGAACTTGCAAAATTTCTCAGGAATATTGCTTTGCGCACTTTTCCCTTTATGCTTCAAGTTATAGAAATGAAATTTGGTATTACAACTTTATGGTTGATTGTTGCACATCCATTTCAATTTCTGGGTGACTGTGACACTTTATGCAGGCGACACATACAGTTCCGAGGAACTCTTGTCCCTGAAAATTTTCAGGTCACTTGAGACAAAGTCCCTGGGAGACCTGTTGTGATCCTCTTTTATCCAGCATCGTGCGTTGTAAACTTTTGTCATTTTTTATGTCTTCACGAAAATTTGTGAACTGATTTCAATGAAATTTTACAAAAACCTTAGGTCAAACTGATTGAAACTTCAAAAATCTTCTCAAATCCCAGGTATGGTAGAATCATGTACTCTTCATGGATGGAAAGGCCTTCAGATGCTTTACCAAAATGGTAAATTTCATGACCCCAATTGGAAGAATTAGTATTATTAAATCTCTTCTCATATTCCAATTTAATCACCTGTTTATCTCTTTACCTAACCCTGATGACAAGTTTCTCAAAAAGTTGAACTCGGTTCTTTATGACCATCTTTGGAATGGTAAGCCAGATAAGGTAAAAAGGGAGGTAATTACTCAAAATTATACAAGAGGGGGATTAAAAATGGTTAACCTTACTACTTTCATAGAAACATTGAAACTTACCTGGATAAGAAGAATGTTTCAAACAACAGAGAAATGGCAAGCTATTTTAAAATCCTATATCAATACAGATCTGTTGGTAACATGTGGTATTGATTATGTAAAATTAAAAATAAATTCTGATGTGCTAAATGCTTGGTATAAAGTTCAGTTAAAATATGATAACAAAGTCTTCCAGGAAAACATATACAAAGTCCCAATTTGGTATAACAGACAAATTCTGGTTGGAGGGAAAACACTTTTCTTAAGAAAGCGGCATGAATGTTACATAATTATTGTAAATGATTTGATGAAAAATCTGAACACTGGAACTTTTTGGTCTTTTGAAGAATTTATTCAAAAATACAGAGTAAATGCAAACTTCCTTAGGTATCAGGGTCTTATCTCAGCAATAAAAAAAATTGTCCCAAACAATGGTCACAGTTTTGTTGATATAAATAACCCATACATCCCAATTAATTTACAAATTTTCGATAGAGATAAAAAAGGTTCAAAAATATTCTATGATATCTTATATAATAATTCTGACCTCATTCCTTCTGGCACTAAAAAATGGAACACACTAATACAGGACAATGACCAATCATCCTGGACTTGATATTATAAAATGCCATTTCAGGTGACAAATAGTACAAAGCTTCAGTGATTTCAGGACAGAGTACTTCATCATATCTTGGTTACCAATTCTTTACTGTTTAAGTTAAGGTTAGTTATCTCCCCTTGCTGTGTTCTATGTAATACTGAAATTGAGACAATTACTCATCTCTTATGGGAGTGTCAAGAGGTTCAAAACTTACTTCAGTCATTTGAATCTTTATTAAAAGCTCTGCTAATCCCTTTCTTAATTAATAAAAAAATTGTTCTTGTTTGGCTTTCTCTTTCAAAATCTCCTTCCAAGTAACCGTGTTGGCAATGAAATAGTTATAATTATCAAACAGTATATTGGTAAAATGAGGTGCTTTCAAAACTCACTGAATATAAATGCACTTATAAACACAATAATGAATACAATAACTCAATCCAGAAATACATTCTAAATAATAAAGGGGACCTGAATAGAAGACTTAATGTAGGAAAATTCAAATCTTGAGTGTACACGTAATTTGTTTTAATTCTACCTTGGTTAGAAGCCTTAGTATGGGACAGCAGTTATTGTATACACAGTTAACATTTGCATTATATATGTACAATATAACTGAAGTAAATTTTTTTAACAAAATCAATACCATGACATGTTGCATGAAGAAGCATTGTGACTCAGGTGACCATTAAGGCCCTTGGACCTCTTGTTTACTCTCAGCTATTTTTGTTTTTTGGGGTTTTGTTGGTTTTTTTTTGTAATTTTTCCATTATTATTTGTTTTGTTTTTTAGGCTTTGTGAAAGGTTTACTGAGTTTGGCCTTTCCAATACATGTTGGTCAGTGGGGTCTTTGTCTCTTGCTCAGAGACAAACCTTTGTATACATACTATGAACGGGAGTTAGAACCATTTGATGTAACATACAATGAAGATGGAGTACCAGTTCATCCTGTCAAGTAAGTTTGTCTCACAGTTAAACAGCATTAAGGAAAGCATCATTAATGCTCTGTTGTACAAAGGCAATCTGTGTTAATCTTATTGATTGTTCTTCAGGTTATACATGCTTGAGAAATAATATGTAACTCAATGCTCTGTGCTGAGCTATGTATTCTCATCCTTGATACTCCAGGAGTTAAGATCACTTTCTCTCTGCACCCCTGGAACATGTCGTGACAAAATTGAAGGTTCCATGTGCGGTACCCTGTGGACAAGATGAAAAAACTAGGACAATCCTTTGGTAAACATCAGACAAATCTCGAGGTTACATAACAGTATATTGTAATAGCTGTGAAGCTGGGTGTCACTCCTTTGTAATCTTCAAAAGGAGTGTATTGGGCTGTGAAAGGTCAGTTTTTTTCTCCTGGAACCAATGAAATTACTTCTTTTCTGCCTTAGATTTTGCCATGACAGAGAGTGAAAGTGATCAAATCCCCAGGAGTCTCGAGGATGACTATGCTGAGCTTCTATTCTTCCGCATTACAACAGTTATTCTTTCTTATGGGTGAGATTTGGGTATGATTAATGATATACAAACAATGAAAACAAATCATGGGTTATACTCAATATGTTTGAATATCACATGATTAAACCATTTAGTCACTATTTTTTTTTTAAAAACCCGGTATAAATCCAGTCCAATATTGATGTTTCTCAGTACAACCTTTTTATATCCACAGTCATAATCCTGTACAGTTACTTTCCAGATGTGAGCTGATGTTCCTCAATACAACCTTTTTATATCCACAGTCATAATCCTGTACAGTTACTGTCCAGAGGTGAGCTGATGTTCCTCAATACAACCTTTTTATATCCACAGTCATAATCCTGTACAGTTACTGTCCAGATGTGAGCTGATGTTCCTCAATACAACCTTTTTATATCCACAGTCATAATCCTGTACAGTTACTGTCCAGAGGTGAGCTGATGTTCCTCAATACAACCTTTTTATATCCACAGTCCTAATCCTGTACAGTTACTGTCCAGATGTGAGCTGATGTTCCTCAATACAACCTTTTTATATCCAAAGTCATAATCCTGTACAGTTACTGTCCAGAGGTGAGCTGATGTTCCTCAATACAACCTTTTTATATCCACAGTCCTAATCCTGTACAGTTACTGTCCAGAGGTGAGCTGATGTTCCTCAATACAACCTTTTTATATCCACAGTCATAATCCTGTACAGTTACTGTCCAGAGGTGAGCTGATGTTCCTCAATTTGTTTTTCGGTTTCTACATGATCTTTATCCTTCCACATTATCTTTTGAGCCAATGCCGACAACACAAACACCATCCTAAGAGTGAAAAGGTAAGCGAGATTCAGAGTAACAGCATGTTATTGAATATGATCAAATTTAGGAGAGATGTCTCCTTTCATGATTCAGAGGTCCAGGTCAAACAGTTGTTAAAATTGGTTGACATGGTGAAAAAATCATACATGGCAGTACTTGCTAATCTTCATAAGAGTATCAAGTTTTTTCAGTCGATGGTCAAAGGCTTAAGGTAATATGGGTCATATGATTGAATGCAAAGTTCAGAGAGAATTTGTAATGAGAATGGCATATATGTTCAATGGGGACAACCTACATCACCAGAAAAGATAACATTCACTTTGGGTAAGTGTTATTTTTATAGGCATGTAAAAAATTTTGATGGGACCTATGGTAGTATGGCATCTATCCGTGGTTAATTTTTATTTTTTGAGAGATCTCCACTCGCATATTTCAACTGATCATTTTTAATTATGGTTCACGTAGGATTAATCACCATGACATGAAGTTGTGTTTCCTTTAACAACATATTCAATCAACTGTAATTGGAGGAGTTACTGCCCTTCTTTGTTTCTTAATATTAATCTCATCTGAAGATCTCAGTTTTAACCAATTTCTATTGAACTTTCTATCATTATCACAATGACATGAAGTCATTTTTCTGAAAATCAGTTTTCTTTGTCTTTATTTGGAAAAGTCACTGCCATTTGTTATTTTCATGATATTAATCTTTGCTGCAGATCTATTCTCAGTTCAAACAATTCCTTTTAAACTTTTGCAGGCTTAATTACCATGACAATAAGTTGTGTTTTCCTACAAAGAAATTGATTCAACAATTTTTGATAGAGTTATTGCCCTTTTGTTATTTTCAGCTTTTTTATTTTGTATTGAGGTCTCCTTCCTCAGTTTTTTGACCAATTTCTCTGAATCTTGAAAATTGGTAGGTGTAATAATCATTACATGAAATGGTGTTTACCTTCCTAGCATTGTGATTTTACAATTTAGGAAATTTCCTTTGATTTGTTTTTTGAACATTCTTGTCTTGTCCAGGTATTGCCT
This sequence comes from Ylistrum balloti, assembly GCF_031769215.1. Classification (NCBI taxonomy): domain Eukaryota; kingdom Metazoa; phylum Mollusca; class Bivalvia; order Pectinida; family Pectinidae; genus Ylistrum; species Ylistrum balloti. Next base: position 1,063,522 of record NW_026782140.1, on the reverse strand, counting down.
CCATCAGTTTTCATCAAATTTCTTTGAAACTTGGTAGGCTTGAAAACAACAACATGAGATTGTGTTCTCCTGAATAACATTTCAATTCAAGTACATGTAAAAAGTGATTGCTCTTTGTTCTTTTCAGCATTTTAATCTTGTCCAGAGATTTTTTTCATTTTCCTCATATCAATGACATTGGACAAGGTTACAGGGATCAAATATGTCTATTAACTTTGAGAGTTTTCTACTTGAGTTCCATAAGATCAAAGACAATCTATGTAGGCAATAAGTACCTGAGGTGTAGTACTATTTCCCTCATGAAAATAAACTTTACTTTTGTTCTAAATCACATGATTCAAATATGTTAAAGTCATTTTAGAATCATCTCAAATTTTAGAAGACTCGGGACCTTGAAAATTTGCAATCAGGTACTTGGGATGGAGAGTTTTTAGGGGTCAGATTTGCTAAAAAAAAAAATTTTTCTTGAGGTCCAGTTTATCAATAGAAATAAGTGTATGTTACATATGTTACCACAGTATATCATTTTTGATGTATGTTGGCACCTTGAACAAGGATTAGAAAACACAAAATTGTGTCATTTATTTACATAGAGTTGTTTTTAGTGTTAGTAGATTTATTGATAATTATTTGGATTATAAATACAGAATAGTAAAGAAGCTGAAGTAGATTCATCAGAGAGAGCTGAGAGACAATCAGTGATCATACCTCAGAATGATTCACCCCAGATCACTTTCAACACCACCACTTCTCTCATGTCAAAATCAGAAAAGGAGTTGGTACTGGAACTATACAAGAAACAAAAACAGAAACTATTGGTATGTTATTGTTTGATTTAGCACTTTCGTGTTCAATGTAGATGTCTCAACTTCCTGTTGTTATTTATACCAACACATGTTTTATATTGATGACTAGTAATATTTTTATTTTAGCATCATAAAGAAGTTAGCCAATCATTGTCTAGAAATGAGACCGGATCATATCGATATGACATCACATCTCCAGACCCAGGTATGTTCACTACTGTAGTCATTATATATTATCTGTGTTCATAAAGTGGATTTGTTGGCATATTAAAATAATTTGGATACAGAAATAAAAAGTTGTTTTCTTGAGAATTGGTTTTATTTTCAGAAAGTGATGAATCTCCTAGTAGAAGGATGACAAGGATCAAAGATAGCTCAGGTAGTCCTTTACTTTGGTCACTTATGTATAGGTTTTCTTCACAACAACATAATTATGTATGTTTAGTATACATAATCTTTTGTAGTAGATAAAACTCTTGCCATTGAAATTATTAGCTACTCAAAGATTGATATACGATTTGCCTTAGTGAAGCCAAAGCCCTATTATAATCCCCAGATCTGTATAAGTTTGTGGAAAAACAAAGAAAGCACTATTTACAGCTTTTTATATGTTTCAGGACGGCAAGCTGGATCTGATCTTTTCCTTCACAAGCAGACACTAAACACTTTACTACAAACAGACCCTGTATACTGTAATATAGAAAGTGGGCCATCCATCTACATTAAGGTAATAACAGGTTCTGTCTGTGCTACCAAATCATTGTTAATTTCTCTGTGAGAGATGACTGAAATAAGTGCTCAAACTTGGACTTCTCAAGAAATATGAAAGTTTTTTTTTTAACTTTGATAATAACACATGAAGAGTCTGTTTATACCTGTAGGTGTGGCTATATTTTTGCAGAATTCTGGGAATAAGTACAGTCTATGTGGTACCCTTGCAAAAGAAAAAAGAAAATTTGTCTTCCAGCTCGGTGATTACACCTTACAGGTAATGGTTTTGTTTCATTAAGCTTTAGTATACATAACATTCAATGCCACTAAGTTTTAGAATTTGATGGACATTTTTAGCCCACCATCTGCCCTACGTGTGTGGTTCATTGTCCGTCTCTCTGTAAACAATTTCTGTTGTCGCTACTTCTTGAGAAGTACTGGATGGTTCTTTCCAATTTCATATTCCCCTTGGTCCCTAGTTGTGCCTGTTTGATTTTGGGACTGATCAAAAAAACAAAATGGCCGAAGGCAACCCTCTTGGATTTTTCAATGAAGATTGTTATAGCTATTTGTTGGAAAGTACTCAATGGATCTCTCTATAATTTCATATGTGTGTTTTCCTTGGTCTCTAATGTGCCCATCTAATTTTGGAACTGATCAGGGAAAAAAATGGCTGACAGGCAGCCATCTTGGCTTTTGCTATGTAAAGTTTGTTATTTGTTATTCTTGAGAAATACTGCATAGATGTTTCTCAAATTTCATTGGTAGGTTCCTCCTCTTTGTCCTTTGTTGTGCCTGTTTGAGTTTGGGACTGAACAGAAAAACAAATGGCTGACTTCTTAAGAAATATCAAATGGATCGCTATCAAATTTCATACATATGTTCCCTTTGGTCTCAACTTGTGCCTGTTTGATTTTGGAACTGATCAGAAAAAAAAACAAAATGGCTTCCTGGTGACAATCTTGGATTTGGCAAGTAAAGATTATCATTGCCATTTCTGCAAGGGAATGTTCAAATGTCTTATCATTAAGAGCTAAAAAAGGGAAGAGAAAAGAAGGGAAAAGATTCAACTTTCGAAGGGCAAATAAAGCTCAAACAATGGTGGATGCCAAGATCCCTCTGGGATCTCTTGTCTGTAATGCTCAGTTAAATTTTGTTGCCATTGTCATGTTCTGGAGTGGATTTATGGCATTACCAATGTCTTTCCATCCTTTCCAAATAAAAGTTATTTCTTAAGAATCTGAGAACCTCTCATCAGATTTGGTTCATATCTACCCCATGGTATCATTATGAATAAGTTTCACACCTCCTAGTTCTTCTTCTTCAGTATTAGAAGGCAAAGAGTCATAATGTTTAGATTGTAGTTTCCTTTGACAAAGCCAAGCAAAAGATGGTGGGCTTATCAAATTATCCTTCATCAGTGTTTATCCATCCTTAAACAATTCTGTTATCATTATTTCTGGAGAAGCACTGGATAATGATAATTAATTTGTATATTTCTGGGAAAGTGTTGGATAAATCTTTTTCATATGTAGGTTTACCTTAGTATGTAATGATGCATATTTAATTTTGGGACTTATCGAATGACAAGATGGCCGTCGGGTGATTACCTTTGAGTTTGACAGTCATAGAAGCACTGGAAGGACCACTCTCAAATTTCATACGTTGAATTTTCTTGGTTCCTAGTTATAAATATGTAGTCCATTTTGGGATTGATTGGAAAAACAAGGTGGTTGGCAGGTACCAATGTTGTATTTTGATAATGAAAGAATGTTTTTTGAAAAAAACATAAGATGGATATTTCTCTGATTAGGTCACCTGAGGTAAAGTCTCATGGTGATCTATAGCAATCACCTCCTGCATTGTGCATCCCTAAACAACTTAACATTTTCAACTTCTTCTCAAAAACCCCTGAACCAATTTCAATGAAATTTTGTAGAAACCTTCCCTGGCCTATGATGAACAAAATAGTGAATTAGACAGTCCCCACCCCACAGGGTGGTTAGAATTATAAGTGAAGGATGATGGCTTCATGGTATTCATATATTGATACTATCTGACCCCCAGGGGCTGATGGACAGGGCCAAAAAGGGGTCAAACTGACTCAGATTTCAAAAATCTTCTCAACAGTCAGATGTGGTAGAATAAATACTCTTCATCATTGGAAGCATCTTAAGGTGCTTAACCAACAATGTGAATTTCATAACAATGTAGTTCATACTTTGTTTAATTTCCATTGGAAATATTTTAAACTTGGTTAGAGTTATGAGTGAAGGATTACGGCTTGATGATATGCTTATATTAATCCTGGTTTACCCAAAGGGGCTGATGGGCGGGGCCAAAAGGGGTCAAATTGCTTTCAAAAGTCTTCTTTTCAACAACCAGGTATGGTAGAATCAAATGGATGGAAGCATCTTAGGGTGCTTTAATTACCAAAATTGGTCTCAACCTTTAACCTTTTGTGATAAATATTGCTTATCTCAGGTGACTGCTTGGCCTCTTGTTTCATATGAAGGCTTCCTTTAGTCCCTAGCTGTGTCCTTTTGATTTTGAGACTGATCAGAATAACAAAGTGGCTGACAGACGGCCATCTTTGATTACCTAATTATGGCTATTTCTCAAGAGGAATTTTCAAATTTCACAAAATGATGAACAAAAACAGCAAAGAAGAGAAAAGTAGAGAAAAGATCCAACTTTATAGAACAAATAAAGATCAAACAACAGTGGTTGCCAAGATCCTTCTGGGATATCTAATTTCTTCTGTCAAACCATCCATACAGTGCAAATTTATGTTAAAGAATTACCTGATAAACTTGGCCACAAGCTTAAGGAAGGTTGGAACCAGTCAATATTTTTATTATGTAATTGTCATTGTCTGTTACTCTGTTAATAGTGTTTATTTGAGACTATATCTCTTATTCCAGACTTATGAAAATGTTGGCTTCCCAAAGTTGTTGTCAAGACCACAGAGAATCCTACATCCAATAAGTTTTACACTGTGCCTCACATCAGTGGGTGTCCACAAAACGATTACAATGGAACCACTGCATCCCTGTCTGAACAGGAAGATCTGAAGAGTTCCACCACCACCACTGTATCCCTGTCTGAACAGGAAGATCTGAAGAGTTCCACCACCACTGTATCCCTGTCTAAATAGGAAGATCTGAAGAGTTCCACCACCACCACTGTATCCCTGTCTAAACAGGAAGATCTGAAGAGTTCCACCACCACTGCATCCCTGTCTAAATAGTAAGATCTGAAGAGTTCCACCACCACTGTATCCCTGTCTAAACAGGAAGATCTGAAGAGTTCCACCACCACTGTATCTCTGTCTGAATAGGAAGATCTGAAGAGTTCCACCACCGCTGTATCCCTGTCTAAATAGGAAGATCTGAAGAGTTCCACCACCACCACTGTATCCCTGTCTAAATAGGAAGATCTAAGAGTTCCTACACCAATGTATCCCTGTCTAAATAGGAAGATCTGAAGAGTTCCACCACCACCACTGTATCCCTGTCTAAATAGGAAGATCTGAAGAGTTCCTACACCAATGTATCCCTGTCTAAATAGGAAGATCTGAAGAGTTCCACCACCACTGTATCCTTGTCTAAACAAGAAGATCTGAAGAGTTCCACCACCACCACTGTATCCCTGTCTAAATAGGAAGATCTGAAGAGTTCCTACACCAATGTATCCCTGTCTAAATAGGAAGATCTGAAGAGTTCCACCACCACTGTATCCTTGTCTAAACAAGAAGATCTGAAGAGTTCCACCACCACTGTATCCCTGTCTAAATAGGAAGATCTGAAGAGTTCCACCACCACTGCATCCCTGTCTAAATAGGAAGATCTGAAGAGTTCCACCACCACTGTATCCCTGTCTGAATAGGAAGATCTGAAGAGTTCCACCACCACTGTATCCCTGTCTAAATAGGAAGATCTGAAGAGTTCCTACACCAATGTATCCCTGTCTATATAGGAAGATCTGAAGAGTTCCACCACCACTGTATCCCTGTCTATATAGGAAGATCTGAAGAGTTCCACCACTGTATCCCTGTCTAAACAGGAAGATCTGAAGAGTTCCACCATTGCTGTAACCTTGTCTAAACAGAAGGATCTGAAGAGTTCCTACACCACTGTATCCCTGTCTAAATAGGAAGATCTGAAGAGTTCCTACACCACTGTATCCCTGTCTAAATAAAAAGGCATGAATATTCCTACCATTACACTGCTGTATCCTTGTCTGAATAGGAAGGCCTGAATAATACATCTATTGAACCACTGTATCCAAGTCTGAATAGGAGGGCCTGAACGCTTCCATCGCCGAAACCAAGTCTGAACAGGAAGGTCTGAATAGTCCCACCATTGAAAAGCTGTAACCAAGTCTGAACAGGAAGGCCTGAATAGTCCCACCACTGAACCGCTGTAACCAAGTCTGAACTGGAAGGTCTGAATAGTCCCACCATTGAACCGCTGTAACCAAGTCTGAACAGGAAGGTCTGAATAGTCCCACCATTGAACCACTGTAACCAAGTCTGAACAGGAAGGTCTGAATAGTCCCACCATTGAAAAGCTGTAACCAAGTCTGAACAGGAAGGTCTGAATAGTCCCACCATTGAACCACTGTAACCAAGTCTAAACAGGAAGGTCTGAATAGTCCCACCATTGAACCACTGTAACCAAGTCTGAACAGGAAGGCCTGAATAGTCCCACCATTGAACCACTGTAACCAAGTATGAATTGGAGGTCTGAAAAGTCCCACCATTGAAAAGCTGTAAACAAGTCTGAACTGGAAGGTCTGAATAGTCCCACCATTGAACCACTGTAACCACGTCTGAACTGGAAGGTCTGAATAGTCCCACCATTGAACCACTGTAACCAAGTCTGAACAGGAAGGCCTGAATAGTCCCACCATTCTAAACTGTTCTAGACAGTGCATAAAGCCAAGCCAGTATTGTTTTTAAACTATGTAAAGTAATACCCAAGACGAATGTAATACTGAGTATATTCATAATTATTTTAGTCTTTTCTCTTAGAATTTTGTTTGGTGATGAGAATTGTGTTTACAACAATGGATTATGTAATAACATTTTCATAAGTCAATTATTATTTGATTTAAGATGACACATGAATTTACCATTTTTATTATTTTCACACTTTGAAATTTTTTTTTTTACTTGTGTTTTCTGTTGAATTTTTCTTGGTGGAGAGACTTTTATTCATTTGTTAAATTTGATAATTAATTAAATATGTGAGTGTAAGATGTTTAATAGTTCTAACTTAATTGATTTATAGTTACTCAGGACAAGTTTTTATTCATTTAATAGTCAAAGAAATATGTCAGACATCCATATTCCTAACAGATGTATTTTGAATGTTGCATTCTGCAATGCGTGTAAAATATTTTGTATATTTGTAATGTTTTTGATTGAATTTTACAATCCCTTGTTATATCCTTAACCATTCCTTATATGTTAATCTAGTCGATCCAAATCCACTTATGATATCTGTGTACAACTCTTAGTCCAGATTATTTCTTGAACATTCCATAAGGTATCAAAACCATAGTATTACATTCCTAACCCTTTCAAAAATAGCACTCCTATAATAATGTAACAGTACTGCTGAAACAAGGTTGGGGGTAGATATCACAGAAATTATTTATACAATCTAGGACAGTACCTACCCTGTACATAGATATAGATGGTAGAGCTATCACAGAAATCATTGATAGTCTGGGACAGTACCTACCCTGTACGTAGATATAGATGGTAGAGCTTTCACAGAAATCATTGATAGTCTGGGACAGTACCTACCCTGTACGTAGATATAGATGGTAGAGCTATCACAGAAATCATTGATAGTCTGGGACAGTACCTACCCTGTACGTAGATATAGATGGTAGAGCTATCACAGAAATCATTGATAGTCTGGGACAGTACCTACCCTGTAAGTAGATATAGATGGTAGAGCTATCACAGAAATCATTGATAGTCTGGGACAGTACCTACCCTGTAAATAGATATAGATGGTAGAGCTATCACAGAAATCATTGATAGTCTGGGACAGTACCTACCCTTTAAATAGATATAGATGGTAGAGCTATCACAGAAATCATTGATAGTCTGGGACAGTACCTACCCTGTAAATAGATATAGATGGTAGAGCTATCACAGAAATCATTGATAGTCTGGGACAGTACCTACCCTGTACGTAGATATAGATGGTAGAGCTATCACACAATCTTTATCCTTCATTATCTGAATGTACTTTTACAAAAAGCTGTCCTTTAGATGTTTTTATTCAGTTTCTTAAAAAACATGCCAGGAATATACCAACTTATAATTGACATTGTGTGTATTTGAACATATCTTGGCAATAAGGTTTCCCCAAAGAATTGCATAAAGGCTTTATTTTTGTATTGGGGTCTTAGGGAATGGGGAATGTTTGATGTCAGTCTCTGGATTAGTTGTGCCATTTGAAATTTCAATTCAACTTAGTCATATTGTTACTTTTACAAACACATTGTAAAGGGATATATGTTTTTGATTAATAAACTTATCAAAGTAGATGTCTTTATTGTACCTTGGTTTTGTCTAATGAACCTTAAACAAGATGAGTCTTTGAGATTTCCCAGTTGGCAGATTTTACACACATCAACCTGTGGTTAAGGTCCGAAGTGTGTGGTTTCACCTCTACCGGAGGTAGTTTTTGTGTCTGATGAAGCTGAGGTCACAGATCGTCCTCTGGTATGACACTGTACGGAAATTGCTCAAGATAGCCTTTGATGGGTGGGCTCTTACACATTATTTTCAGTGAGGTACATTGTAGCCACCACCAACAAGGAGACCCTGCCTCAAAATGAGCTGTTCACAGGACGATAAACCCAGAAAATGAATTTAACAAGTCACAGCTGTGAATATCTCATTCTGCTTATAATTAGTGATGACAGTAAAAGCAAAAACAACAAACAAGAGATAGTATTATCAAAAGTGTATTTAGGTACCATGGTCAACATATAAATCACCATTATATATCTAACAAGTGTAAGTGTATGACTTAGAAATGTAACTGACTTTTTTAACAGGATTCTCAGAAATATTCAAACTTTGACTACCATACTCTGTAAATATCTGTGCATTTGTCACTAAATATCAACAGCTCAATAGATCAAAAAAAATACAGAGCTACATATGCATAATTACATGGAAAAAAAATTTGCATGATTTACAGATTTTGTTTACTAATAAATGTAATCCAGAATTTCAATAGGATTTCTCCATAATACTTTTCTATGTTTAAGAAAACCAACAAAACCATGAATTAGTTGAGTCCTGTTTGAATACCCTATAAAAGTCTGTCAAACAATGGTACAAAAATGTAACGTTTTATTACCTCTGACGAATTAGATAATGATATGTTATTGTCCGTTATAAATGTTTGCCTATAATTATAACTTGTTGATCCCCGACCTGATCAGTTTGGTCAATGTTAACTGACCAAGTCTAGATCAGGAGCACACAATAATACTCAAAAACCAGGAAATCCAATTATACTTATGTAGAATAAAAACAACAAATGTTGGATAAATGGAATGTTAGAAGTAAACAAATCCTTACCTTTAGTGACAAACTGATCTACAAGTGTATAAAATATTAGTAGAACAATGGACAGGTAATGCTGCTCTTACTAAAATGTTAAAGTGTAGTTGTTAACAATGTCTCAGGTTTTTAATATATAATACCTCATGTAAACAACTAAATACTGGTGTTAAGGAAAATCTGAGATGCAAAATAAAGGTCCTCCTAAGACAATGGTTGGTTAGGACTGATAAATACGAGATCTAAGGTTAAGGTAAGACAGTGATTGTGGGATGTTGTGCCTCCACCCCCTGGTGAATGACACCGACGGTGATTGTGGGATGTTGTGCCTCCACCCCCTGGTGAATGACACCGACGGTGATTGTGGGATGTTGTGCCTCCACCCCCTGGTGAATGACACCGACGGTGATTGTGGGATGTTGTGCCTCCACCCCCTGGTGAATGACACCGACGGTGATTGTGGGATGTTGTGCCTCCACCCCCTGGTGAAGGACACTGACGGTGATTGTGGGAGGTTGTGCCCCACCCCCTGGTGAATGACACCGACGGTGATTGTGGGATGTTGTGCCTCCACCACCTGGTGAATGACACCGACGGTGATTGTGGGATGTTGTGCCTCCACAACCTGGTGAATGACACCGACAGTGATTGTGGGATGTTGTGCCTCCACCCCCTGGTGAATGACACCGACGGTGATTGTGGGATGTTGTGCCTCCACAACCTGGTGAAGGACACCGACGGTGATTGTGGGAGGTTGTGCCTCCACCCCCTGGTGAATGACACCGACGGTGATTGTGGGATGTTGTGCCTCCACCACCTGGTAAAGGACACTGACGGTGATTGTGGGATGTTGTGCCTCCACAACCTGGTGAATGACACCGACGGTGATTGTGGGATGTTGAATGACACCGACGGTGATTGTGGGATGTTGTGCCTCCACAACCTGGTGAATGACACCGACGGTGATTGTGGGATGTTGTGCCTCCACCCCCTGGTGAATGACACCGACAGTGATTGTGGGATGTTGTGCCTCCACCCCCTGGTGAATGACAGTTAAGTTTCGTTGGGTTTGATAATGCTCATTAACTCATGTAATATTAAAACCTTATCAAAATGTATCAAAATATATTAACAAATATTTGACATCAATCCAGCACCATTGACTTACATACAAACAAATATCTTCATAATATGAACTTCTTAGGGTACAAATAATAAAGTATCTGTGATTAAATGGATATCATTAAGTATAAATGCACTGATGACACATATATAGATTAGCTATCAATCACATATTATAAATATATAATGATTTTTTTTTTACCTATTCAGTATGTTTTCCTGAATACTTCCATTTGGATCACAGATCAACTTGTTAAAGAAGAACCCTTGAGGAACAGCATAATTAACGTTATCATGGCGGAGAATGAATTCAGATTGGGAAAAAAAAGATCAGAGAGATTTCAGCTGAATACAACAAATACATTATGTGCATCAAGCTTGGAGATTCTGACATAAAAATCTTAACCAAAAGGATATAATTCATTAAAAATTAAAAACCAATTCTCAATTCTTCCCATCTGTTTGGCCAAGATTGACATTCTGGCAACCATCTCGCCAACTAGCATCATTTTATTGTAGTCAGTCTGGCCAACTATCATCAGTTTGTTGTAGTCAGCCTAACAACCTCCTCACCAAATATCATTCTATAGTATAAATATATTGCACTCTGAACTTCCTTACATACTCAAAAGCCCTTACTTTATATTTCTTTATCAAAAATCATTTGTCACCTAGAATTCAGTCATGATAATTCCACAATCGTATAATTACATACATCAGTTTTAATAACATCACAATTGTGTGGTATAAATAGAATTTGTATACAAAAAAATAAAATTCAGTTGTGAAAAAATAATAGATATTGCATAGCATTTAACAGTCTATAAATCTTCTTTAAACCTGTCCTCAAATGTTTTTTCTGTGTAGGAGTCAATAAGATAGTCCATGTAGCCAACCACAGGGTATTTTTTCTTGTAGGTACCAAGAAATACATCGTCTAAACCTTTCAGGGAATCATCACTCAATCCAGTCTAAAAATACACAACATACAAAAATAATGAGATATAAAGCATAAATGTGGTCATTAAATTATTCACAATTCTAATATATTTTCTAATATATTTCTTTCTGATATTTTATTTTCATTATAATTACTACTTGTCACAAAAGAATCTTTTCAAAATGTGTTCAGAGTGTAATAATACATCTACACAAACAAAACAATTCTCTTAATATATAATAGAACTCCATAGACATAAAAGTTGTCTTACATACACTTTCATGTAAAAGTTAAAAAAAAAGTTTTTAAAATATTTCACACACCAGATCATGGACCATGTCTTTTTCCTCCAGTGACCACAGGGCTATTGCACGGCTGGCATCACGACCTACAAGGGCATGGTAACCTGCATCTGGTCCATAAAAATCTGGCAAAAGAAGGGACAAGTTACTAGTTCTTCGTATTTCAAGTATATGTGAGGTGGCTGTTTTGTACCATAGGTAAGTCACTCTCACCCACATTTTGACCTTTTACCTACATGCAAAGAAATGTTTGTCTGAACTCTAATCTACTCTGCTTCTAGACACTGGAACTTCATACTTGGGAAGTAGATCAATCTGACCTACATTTTGACCTTTTAACTACACCACCGAAAATAATTGTCCATGCTCTATCTCCTACACTACCAGTCTCTGAAACTTCATTTTTGGGGTATGTGCTCCCCTATGTGAGGTTATATTTCATGTACCAAAAGTATGTTGCTTTGATCTACATCTTGACATTTGACCTTCATTAAAAAAAAGTTTGTCTGGACTCTATCGCCTTCTCTACAAGTCACTGGAACTTCACACATGGGGTATGTAACCTACATTTTGATCTTTGACCTACATGAAAAAAAAGTCTGGGCCCTATCTCCAGCACTATTAGAAACGGGAACTTCATTCTTGGAGTGTCACGATTTAATACATATCTATCAAATTACACCCCTCTATATCTCTGCAACTACAATGTCTCTATCAAAGTATGACTTATCTTCAATTTACTCTAAAACCACGATGTGAACTTAAACATCTGTCAGATAATTTGACATTTTATAACATGTCGCTCTAATGCCAAGACTTGTCAAACTGAATTCATCTATAAAATTCCAAATGGGTATTCAACTTTGCTAAACTGTGTACCTGAACAAACTTCTAACATCTATCAGAAATAATATTGAAGTGACATCAACTACAGACTAAGGTATACCTTTCAGGTTCTTTGTATTTTGTTTGTTTCTATACATTAAACCATACTTAAGAATAGATACAAATATTCAAAGCCGATGTTTGGTTTCCTGAATTTTGCTTTTCAAAAGAAAACATGACAGTTACAAGCATAATACCTAGTTCAGGAAAACCTAAGCGAAGTAACTCTTATTTCATTCTCATATTTTTACCTTTTCCCTCTGACACATCAAACACAACACCTCGCACTGCCATCAAAAGGGGCTTTTTTGACTGAAAAGAGAAATAAATTAGGATTAAAGCAAATAAGCTTAAAACTGAAAATTGAACATAATTCACAATCCATCTTTATCACTAACAAGATCTTGTATAAAAGGTATATTTATATTCTGTTGTACAGTCAATATCAAATTTAGATGTGAAACCAGCCTGTTTATTGTAAGTATTGTAACTTTATCTAAGTATAGTAGATAACATCTGTTACATATGTATGTATATGTACTGAACCACTGATCTATAACACACACATGAGAAGTAAAGAAAATAGATTCCTTCAAAATTGAGATACACAATAATTGTTTTCCAATAGATAAAACTGTATCTTTATTGAAACTTTTAAGATGCCATTAAATGTGAAGACAGCTACAGACCAAAATGTCTGGTTCAGTATAAGCCATTAAATGTGAAGACAGCTACAGACCAAAATGTCTGGTTCAGTATTGGCCATTAAATGTGAAGACAGCTACAGACCAAAATGTCTGGTTCAGTATAAGCCATTAAATGTGAAGGCAACTACAGACCAAAATGTCTGGTTCAGTATTGGCCATTAAATGTGAAGACAACTACAGACCAAAATGTCTGGTTCAGTATAAGCCATTAAATGTGAAGGCAACTACAGACCAAAATGTCTGGTTCAGTATTGGCCATTAAATGTGAAGACAACTACAGACCAAAATGTCTGGTCATTAAATGTGAAGGCAGTCTGGTATAGTATAGGCCATTAAATGTGAAGACAGCCATTAAATGTGAAGACAGCTACAGACCAAAATGTCTGGTTCACCATTAAATGTGAAGACCAAAATGTCTGGTTCAGTATAGGCCATTAAATGTGAAGGCAACTACATTAAATGTGACCAAAATGTCTGGTTCAGTATAAGCCATTAAATGTGAAGACAACTACAGACCAAAATGTCTGGTTCAGTATAAGCCATTAAATGTGAAGGCAACTACAGACCAAAATGTCTGGTTCAGTATAGGCCATTAAATGTGAAGACAGCTACAGACCAAAATGTCTGGTTCAGTATAAGCCATTAAATGTGAAGGCAACTACAGACCAAAATGTCTGGTTCAGTATAGGCCATTAAATGTGAAGACAGCTACTGACCAAAATGTCTGGTTCAGTATAGGCCATTAAATGTGAAGACAGCTACAGACCAAAATGTCTGGTTCAGTATAGACCATTAAATGACCTTAACCCAACAATATCTCATGATACATGTCAACCAATCAGGGTTAGTAAAATATGTTAGCACAGTCATCGTAATCCTGTCAGTCACTGTCACTAGCACAAGGTGTTTAATCATTGCCTTTGGTCACCATGACAAGCTATACATATTTGGTACACTAATGCCTTCAGGCAGTCATCATATATTTTTGACCTAGACGTTATACTTCAGTAATTTTCTGATTATTTTTTTCCTTTACACATTTGTTTGTCCTGTATTTTTAAAATTCAAAATGTTTCCTATGAAGAGAACCTTCATGTTGTCTTGTAATTTTGATCATCATGCAACAGATTTTTAAATGCTTATCAAATATGCATCATAATCTTTCTGTTCATCAAACTTTTATTTGTCTGGTAGAGATTTCCTCCATCATTTTACCAGCAATCTCTTTGAAACTTGGTAGGCTTTACAAACATGACATGAACTTATGTTTTAATGAATGGCATGTTGTTTCAATAACATCTTGAAGAGTGGTTACATTTTGTATATACGGCAGGTTTTAACTTACATCTCTCCCGTCATATCCACGAAGTTCTGCTGCAGTAAATCGCTTTGCCTCTGCTCCATCAGGACCAAGGTCTATTTCTATTTTGATCTGCTTGTAAGCACCTATTAAGAGTACCATTTAAATATGTTATATAGGACAATATTGAAAACATACTATGATGAATGTTTAAGCCTTTAGTTCTAAGTTTGAAAACAGACAAAATATAAAGCCATACATTACATGTAAGATTTAGTATGCCTCAAAAGATGACGAAAAAGACAGACACTCTATGTGTTAGTAGTTTTCATAAATTCAAAACAAATAAAATGATTCATTTAAGCCAAATGTTGTCTAAAAGGAGCAGGTTGGTGTGGATTTGCACAGTGGTAAATAAGGCATCTGGAACTAAAATGATGGAGCCTGTTTCTTTGGATTAGTTGGTAGAACTTTAGAATAATAATGTGTTTTCCCAGCTCTTTCACATCGGCACCAAAGGTTTAACATTTAGAGTATCAGATTTAAAATTAGGAAATCTCAAAAACAACAGAGAATGTTGCAGCAGTGTAAAATTTAAAAGGAGTTGGTCAGTGTTGTAAGTACACAGGTACAGTGTTAAAAATGGTCTTATGTAAGTCATCTGACTGAACTTGGTTCTTTAGCTCATTTGGTAGAGCAATGATTCAATTCCTAAGGGGGTGCTCAACAAGAATTTTCCCTGATCATTCACATTTTCAGCTTTTGTGCTGATGCGACTGGCAGCACAAACCCTGTCAGTTGTTCAAAAATGTGCCATTTAAACAAGTAAGCTGTGTAAACATTACATATAACTGACTATCCATCCCACAGGTTAAGCACAACCCTGTATATGGGTACAATAGTACTGCATTTGAGGGATAGTTATTGCTTTTGGTAATCAATTACTTACTGAAATGCAGGACCATTTGAAATAGAGATCTACATACCCGCAGTAAAGTGCTAATAAAAATTTGCTACCAAAAAAAGGCTGTTATCTTTTAAACATGACCTAATAGCAAATGTGACACTGTGTATATTCATATAAATATATATTTCTCTTATCCAACTTCTGCTAAAACAACAATTTACATCACTGACTGCAAGTGTATACCACTGCCTTTGCAGGAATCTTATTCAAATGTCATAGATGAGCAGGAATTTACATGTGTTCTTTCCTTAGCCACATCATAAACTATGGAGGTTACAGAGTTTGTTTTAGGGTTGTTGTTTTTTACGAAATTACTAAATTATTCAGTTTTATGTAAAAGAAGATGTCTAAAAGAATGTGATTTTATTTCAACTGATCTCGCATTATGGTAATTAATGTATTGTTCAGAGCAGTAACTTTCCCTCCAGTCTATTTAGTTAACCATACATGGTTGTACCCAACCTGCCAACCGGTAACATCCTAAAATAATATTTTGAAAACATGTACACAGGCATATGCGTATCATGTCGACAATCTTCTTCTACTTCTTCTTCACTTTAACCAACTCCGTCACGTATTAATGAATCACTCAAAGAATTCGAACAACGTAATTGAACAGCTGTTAGCTGTTATTTTTTGCTGTTTTCGAATGAAAAAAACTACTGCATATAATGATGATTTCGTAATAGTATGCAAATATACTGTTATTGCATTGATATGTCTTCTTACCTGATTCTGAAGCCTTCTTGCTATGACCAAAGGACAATAAAATGGAAAACACAAGAAATAGTAGTCCTACATTCGTCGTCATCCTGCCGGCGTCGGCCATATTTGATAAGTGCTTACCGCAAATAGCTGCAACCAACCCTTTGATTGGTTGAAAATTACTATTCATCCAATAGGATATTTCGTTTGATGTTAGGGGTGTAAGCTTCCGGTCCGGTTGATTCCGATGGTCTGAGAAAGGCCGACTGAGACAGAAAAATCCTGCATCATCGATCATGGATGCTCAGGGAAGAAAAGTTGTTGTTTGCGATAATGGCACTGGTGTAAGTTTCGTCTGTGTTAATCCCAAATTTAATCGTTAATTGTCCTCCTGTTGCAAATATTTTGCTTTATTCACTTGACAGATAGATACCCGGAAGAGAAACAGATCCAATATACAAACACCACACAGGAAGTATTTTTGTCATCATAATTTAATGGTTTCATTCTGATCGGATACGTTTTATTTTTGGTTTAAATTCATTGCAATTCGAATACAAGTGTGTATATACGTATCACCTATGCTAGTCACAACTGGAAACCTGCGGTTGGTCCAAATCTGTAAGCTTCACATATCCTCATTTGTAGTGAATGTTTTGGTGACAAACTCCAGGTATTAATGACTAACCGTACACCCAAAAATATTTGAACACCAGAGATCAACGAGACATTGCATATTCATTTCGCTTGTGGCCAGTGCTGTACAATAAACTTTACAATTTACACATATATTCCAGTAGTTTTTCAATGCAAAATATTCTGTGTTCCATCAATAAAGCAGCTTGATAACTGACCAGTTTATACAGCATGAAGTAAAATTATTACCAGTTTGAGCTAGTTTCTTTTTCTGTGTTTCAGTTTGTCAAGTGTGGGTATGCAGGAGCAAACTTTCCTGCTCATATCTTCCCATCTTTAGTAGGAAGGCCTATCATCAGATCTGCAGAGAAACATGACAACATAGAAATCAAGGTAATATTAGACAAAGATAACTAGAACTATTAAGGAAGTAGCACAGGATTCCCAACATAGTTATAAATAGAGATAGCATTATCACACAGTTCTAGAGCTTCCTGGTAGTTTTTTATCAAAGGATGAAAGTTAGATGTAGATACTTTGGATGGATTGAGAGGTGGTCCATTACCCAAATAATGATATGATACTCTGATCATCTAAATGAAAAGGAGTCAATTTCATTTCAGGGCTTAATGTTCTTCAAAGAGGCCTAAATAACCAGGGATCAATTTCATTTTAGGGTAAATGTTTCTCCAAGAGTGACTTTACACAGATCATGTGACTTTGTGTTCTTGTAATATAGGAGAGCCATATTCAAATCACAATAATTGAGGTGATTTGAGTATTGCTGTAGATGAAGAATTTGACAAGTATTTATTCATTACATGTACTTTTAATAGTATTATTGATTAATATAATCAGCAATATATGAACCCTGACCCATTTAATGGTTATTTTGTTGTACAGGATCTGATGATAGGAGATGAAGCCAGCCAGCTACGTGCTATGTTGGAAGTAAACTACCCTATGGAGAATGGTATGGTACGGAACTGGGAGGATATGGAACATCTGTACAACTACACATTTGGTCCAGAGAAACTGGATCTGGATGCTAGAAATTGTAAGATTCTGCTCACAGAACCACCAATGAATCCTACTAAGAATAGAGAGAAGATGGTAGAGGTAAGCAAAATCTAAAATGTCAGGACTGAAGTAAGTGCATGATCATCATTGTATGTGAATTGTGATTGGTATCGATATTGATAAGGATTTAGAAATAGGATATTCACTGTATAAATGACTTAATTTTAACTTCATTTTCACAAAAGCAAAATCTCAAAATTGATAATTTTTTGTTGAAATCATAGTTTTTTTAATTAGTTATATTGCAGCTTTTACTAGGACTGATGTAAGTTTATGATCATCATTGTGTGTGAATTGTTGATTGTCATTGATAAGGACTTAGTTCATTTGATACTATCAGCATTATTGTTAACACTAAATGAAAATTTGTTCAATTCCAGGAAGCTAACTTCATTGATTTCTTCTATTTTCAGTATATGTTTGAGAAGTATGAATTTGCAGGAGTGTATATAGCTATCCAGGCCGTATTAACTTTGTATGCACAAGGTAACAATGCTTTATCCCTCTAAAATCAACACAGTAACTATTTTTAGCCTTTTTCCCACTTTGTCTCCTGATCAATTTTTGTGGTCACTGCCTTGCCAGGATCTATACATTAAAAATTAAGTTATACCTACAAATTCTGTATGTAAACCAAAACCATATACAAACATATCTTTGTATTTTGAAAAAAAACTTGACAATTTGCACAGAATTTTTGACATATAGACATAAATACAAACACTGCTATTCATGTGTAACAATTATTATTTCCGTTCTAAACCATTCTCTCCGCTTGTTTCAGGTCTGTTAACAGGAGTAGTTGTAGATTCTGGAGATGGAGTTACCCACATATGTCCAGTATTTGAAGGCTTTGCTCTACCTCATCTAACAAAACGACTTGATATTGCTGGTCGTGATATAACAAGATACCTTATTAAGGTATAAACCCACAAAAATTGCCGTCTGTTAGGACTTCAATTTCAGAAGGGTCAGGGTATTTTTCCTTTTAGCCATTGTAGTACATCGTGTTTCATTTTTCACCAATTACAATTAAAAATAGGATATCCAATATATGAGAGACTTAATTTAAATTTCATTTTCACAAAAGCAGAATCTCAAAATTGATAATTTTCTGTTGAAGTTATCAATATATTGAATGATTTATATTGCAGCTTTTACTATTGCGAGGGTATGCATTTAACCACACAGCTGACTTTGAGACAGTGCGAATGTTGAAGGAGAAGTTGTGTTACGTTGGATATGATATTGAACAGGAACAGAAGCTGGCGCTGGAGACTACAGTATTAGTAGAAACTTACACAGTAAGTGCACAACATATAGTAGACCAGGTTTTGATGTAGGTGATATACTGAGGCTTACTTCAATCTACTGATGGTCCAACCTTTTCCCTCTAAGGAGTACTTAGCGGACATAATTGTTTTCAATATTTTTCACCCCAACCAACGATACAATAAAATTTGTTACTTCAAGCAACCCCCAAATAATTTTATTTTCCATGTAAACTTAGTGCCAAACAGCCACAACAGCCAAATACAAATACGTGTTGCTTCCCTGAGCAAGAATATAGTCAGTTTTCCCAAATAATTGATTAAAACTTTCAAAATTGCATTAGTTCTCACATCCACTGAGAGTTTCAAAACCAACACAAGTTATCTCCCTTGAACTTTTGGAATGAAAAAAACTTGCATTTGGAAGAATAAACTGATGATTTAATTTTGATCGCTTTAACAAAAACAACAGAATTGTGTGACCCACAAAATCTGATTTTCTGTATCAAATTTACCCCCATATTTCTATTTTGTGGAGGTCACATTTAGTCACCAATATAATTCAATTTGAAACGGCACCAATCGCACGTAAAAAAAATTTAATGTTGTCCCAATCGCCAACAAGAAAACAAATTCAGCTGCCACCCGATGTCCCCACATATTTAATTCTGGAACCGCCCTAATGTTAAAGCTGAATTTTGGTTTGACAGTATCAGATGCAAATTAATATTTGTTTTTGTTATATGTCATAAACTTTTTTGTGTGAAGATATTGCAAAGTGAGGAATTTGATAAAAAAAAAAAGTCAAAAAGGATAAATAATATACCTAAATAAGGAAGGAGTTCCATTGTGTTAGGTGTTTGTAAATATGTATGTTTTTCTTAAATTTCTGATCACCATGTACCATATCATATAACCAGGTAGATTAACATTGTAAAGACTTAAGTACCTCCAGAATTGTTGTCAGTGGTGATGATGTCTTCAGACTGATGTGTGCTGATGTTTGTATCTATAACCTCTAAGAAGTACTGAACTGACACTATTCTGTTGAATTAAATGATAATTTGTGGGTATCAAAAACATCAAATTTAAAATCCTGTATCTTTTTCATCTGAAAATATTGCTATGAGAAGTAAGTGTAAAGATATAAAAAAAAAGATGAATGAATGAAAGATTTACAACAATAGGAATTAACCACAGGAGCTGAGCTAAAGTTGAGAAACAAATGTTGTGTGTAGTGTGTCCGTATGTTATTCTTCAGATGGCTATGAGAGATATTGACTAGATATATCTTGGGTCCTGTTTTGTATTTGTGCATGGTAACAGGTCCTGGCTTGTATTTGTGTATAATAACAGGTCCTGGCTTGTATTTGTGTATGGTAACAGGTCCTGGCTTGCATTTGTGTATGGTGACAGGTCCTGTTTTGTATTTGTGTATGGTTCCAGTCCTGGCTTGTATTTATGTATGGTAACAGGTCCTGGCTTGTATTTGTGTATGGTAACAGGTCCTGTTTTGTATTTATGTATGGTAACAGGTCCTGGCTTGTATTTTTGTATGGTAACAGGTCCTGGCTTGTATTTATGTATGGTAAAAACAAGATATACAGAAGACCTTCTGAATTGATGTCAGTGATGATGATGTCTTCAGACTGATGTCTGCTGATGTTTATATTTACAACCTCTAAGAAGTACTGAACTGACACTATTCTGTTGAATTAAATTAAAGTTTATTGGCATTGAAAAAAAAAATCATATGATTTGTATTTAAGTTATACATCGCATAGAAAATTTTCATCTCAAAATATTGCAGAGAGTGAGATAAATTAGGAAAATAAAATGAATGAATGATGTATGTAACTGAGAATTAACAACAGGGGCTGATGGGAAACAAATGTGTGGTATTTCTGTACATTATTCCTGAGGTAGATATAAGGCAAGTTGATCTTTCTGGGTCCTGCTCTGTATTATTGCTACATTGTAAAGACTATAGGTATGCAGAATACCTCCAGAATTGTGTTGTCAGTGGTGATGATGTCTTCAGACTGATGTCTGCTGATGTTTGTATTTACAACCTCTAAGAAGTACTGAACTGACAAGCAAGACTCTTAAATCTTATTGATGTGTTTCTGTTAAGTTGAGAATCCAAATCAAGTGGTATAAAGTAGATAAATGCTGATTTTTATGGTACTAGTACTGGTCCCACTGAAGAGATAGTGTCTTGTTCTAATGTGTCCCGGGCCAGATTCAGGGTTATCTATTAGGTTTGTTTCTGTATGTACCATGATATATATTAGCTGGCTATGTCAGTGGTGATGGTGTGTTTTAGACTGACTTCTGATGTTCTAATGTGTCTCGGGCCTGTATGTACCATGATATATATTAGCTGGCTATGTCAGTGGTGATGGTGTGTTCTAGACTGACTTCTGATGTTCTAATGTGTCCAGGGCCTGTATGTACCATGATATATATTAGCTGGCTATGTCAGTAGTGATGATTTGTGCTAGACTGACTTCTGATGTTCTAATCATTTGTCCTCTAAGAAGTGCTGAACTGATATAACCATAGAAATTACCTGGACGTTTGATGTTATCTATGCAACACTTCATCAGATTTCATTTTTGAAATGTGACTTGATTCCTATTTGTCAAGTAATTGGTTTCAAGCGAAGGGTTGCTTGTTGTTGTGTAATGGTATGTTATACACTGTGTTATGTACTTTTCATTCCAAGTTTTCTGATCAGCATGCTTCAGTGTATTTGTTGCATCATCTTTTATCATTGGTTATTTTTACATAAAAACAAAAATGATGAAGGAAGACAATGTTGAACTCGCACTCTGATAGGACCTTTTATATGTTGTAGACAAATGGTGATACATATGTTTAACAGACTTAAAGTTCTATGAAAAAGTATAATTCATGTCGAAGTGAAGTAGATCAACAACATAAGAAATATTTGTATTTCTGGTAATTATCCACAATGAACTGACACCTTATAATCAACATTCCAAACTCTTAAGAGGTTCCTCGAAAAGGCTTTTGAAAAGCAGCAATGCTGATCTATGAAAAACAAAAATACCCAATTGAAACAAAAAAAAGTATTGTTTATGTTGAAGTTTGTTTACAACTGAAAATATAGCTGAAAGGAAGAGAGATTTAAACATGTTTATAAGGAAATACTTCAATAGGATTGAACAAGAGAAGTATGTATGTTGTGTGTAGTGTGTCCGTATGTTATTCCTAAGATGGCTATAAGAGATGTTGGCTAGATATATCTTGAGTCCTGGCTTGTATTTGTGTATGGTAACAGGTCCTGTTTTGTATTTGTGTATGGTAACAGGTCCTGTTTTGTATTTGTGTATGGTAACAGGTCCTGGCTTGTATTTGTGTATGGTAACAGGTCCAGGCTTGTATTTATGTATGGTAACAGGTCCTGGCTTGTATTTGTGGATGGTAACAGGTCCTGGCTTGTATTTATGTATGGTAACAGGTCCTGGCTTGTATTTATGTATGGTAACAGGTCCTGTTTTGTATTTATGTATGGTAACAGGTCCTGGCTTGTATTTGTGTATGGTAACAGGTCCTGGCTTGTATTTATGTATGGTAACAGGTCCTGGCTTGTATTTATGTATGGTAACAGGTCCTGGCTTGCGTTTGTGTATGGTAAAAACAAGATATACAGAATACCTCCTGTGTTGTCAGTAGTGATGATGTCTTCAGACTGATGTCTGCTGATGTTTCTATTTACAACCTCTAAGAAGTACTGAACTGACACTATTCTGTTGAATTAAATTAAATTGGCATTGAAAAAAAAATCATATGATTTGTATTTAAGTTATACATCGCATAGAAAATTTTCATCTCAAAATATTGCAGAGAGTGAGATAAATTAGGGAAATAAAATGAATGAATGATGTATGTAACTGAGAATTAACAACAGGGGCTGATGGGAAACAAATGTGTGGTATTTCTGTACATTATTCCTGAGATAGATATAAGGCAAGTTGATCTTTCTGGGGCCTGCTCTGTATTATTGCTGCGTTGTAAAGACTATAGGTACGCATAATATCTCCAGAATTGTGTTGTCAGTGGTGATGATGTCTTCAGACTGATGTGTGCTGATGTTTATATTTACAACCTCTAAGAAGTACTGAACTGACACTATTCGGTTGAATGAACAATGATTTGTGGGTATTTAAAATATCATGTATTGTAAGTTGTGTATATATCACATAAAAATTCTTTCATCTAAAAATTTGTTTGTGAGAAAATGAGGAAGATTAAAAAAAACAAAAGAATGAATGAAGGATGGCAGAACCGGAAGTGAACTAAAGTTGTGGTGTATTGTGTGTATGTTATCCCTCTGAAGGATGTAAGAGATTGTGACTAGATCTTTCTCAGGTCCTGTATTGAATTAGTGCTGTAAGGTAAAGACTAGTTACATCTTGACTTGTGTTGTCAGTGGTGATGATGTCTTCAGACTGATGTCTGCTGATGTTTGTATCTATAACCTCTAAGAAGTACTGAACTGACAAGCAAGACTCTTAACATCATCAGAAATTTTCTATGTGTTTATTAACCTGTTTATGATGGGATATAGCTTCACTGTATTCTCTAAACCTACATTTCTGTCCAATTTTGTATTGACATCAATATTTACAATTGTTCTTATAATACTTTGAAATATCAAATATCATTATATAAGGGTTCTGTAAGTAGGGGTTACACATGTATTTTAGATTTAACTCATTTTTATATTTGATCATGTTATTTAAACCAGAGAAAGTTTATGTGATTATATATTTGTATGTTACAGCTGCCCGATGGTAGAGTTATAAAAGTGGGCGGGGAAAGGTTTGAAGCACCAGAGGCCCTGTTCCAGCCTCATCTCATCAATGTGGATGGAGTGGGTGTGGCTGAACTTCTTTTTAACACAATTCAGTCAGCTGATATGGATACACGGCCAGACTTCTACCGTCACATTGTTCTGTCAGGTGGCTCCACAATGTACCCAGGCCTGCCTAGTCGACTTGAGAGAGAGCTAAAACAGCTGTACTTAGAAAGAGTACTGAAGGGAGACACCAGTAGACTGTCGGTATGTATAGCTATCAGAATATAGTGACTACCTTGATAGAGTACTGTAGAGAGACACCAGTAGACTGTCAGTATGTATAGCTGTCAGAATATAGTGACTACCTAGATAGAGTACTGTAGTGAGACACCAGTAGACTATCGGTATGTATAGCTATCAGAATATAGTGACTACTTAGATAGAGTACTGTAGAGAGACACCAGTAGACTGTCGGTATGTATAGCTATCAGAATATAGTGACTACCTTGATAGAGTACTGTAGAGAGACACCAGTAGACTGTCAGTATGTATAGCCGTGTGTCAGAATATAGTGACTACGTAGATAGAGTACTGTAGAGAGACACCAGTAGACTGTCAGTATGAATAGCTGTCAGAATATAGTGACTACCTAGATAGAGTACTGTAGAGAGACACCAGTAGACTGTCAGTATGTATAGCTGTCAGAATATAGTGACTACCTAGATAGAGTACTGTAGAGAGACACCAGTAGACTATCGGTATGTATAGCTATCAGAATATAGTGACTACCTTGATAGAGTACTGTAGAGAGACACCAGATGGCTGTCAGTATGTATAGCCGTGTGTCAGAATATAGTGACTACCTAGATAGAGTACTATAGAGAGACACCAGTAGACTGTCAGTATGTATAGCTGTCAGAATATAGTGACTACCTAGATAGAGTACTGTAGAGAGACACCAGATGGCTGTCAGTATGTATAGCCGTGTGTCAGAATATAGTGACTACCTAGATAGAGTACTGTAGTGAGACACCAGTAGACTGTCAGTATGTATAGCCGTGTGTCAGAATATAGTGACTACCTAGATAGAGTACTGATAGGAGACACCAGTAGACTGTCAGTATGTATAGCCGTGTGTAAGAATATAGTGACTACCTAGATAGAGTACTGTAGAGAGACACAGTAGACTGTCAGTATGTATAGCTGTGTGTCAGAATATAGTGACTTCCTAGATAGAGTACTGATAGGAGACAATGAGAATTTGTGTTAAATACTTATAGACTGCTTGTTTGAGAAACTATAAAGTAAGCTTGGAAACTATTGTGGTAGTGTACTTGGTCTAGTGGTAATGACATAGTGTTTAAACACTCAAAATTCATTAAGCAACTGCAGATACAAAAATCCTTGTAATGTGGTGATGACATCACAAGTAGTATCATCAGGGCTACCTACCCTGGTATTGGAGAGGCAGCTGTGGCTGAATGGTCGAGGTTTCTGACTGTCTTTATATCACATGCCATTTACCTCTGGATTGCAGATGTGAGGCCACAATTGGGCAGTTGCCAGGTAATGACCACTGACCTGGCTATAGGTCGGTGGTTTTTCACTGGGAACTCCAGCTTTCCACCACCACCGAAACCTGGCCCATCCTTTAATAACCCTGGCTATTAATAGGTTGTAAAGTAACAACAAATTAAACAAACTTATATATTTACAACAGGTCTTTTTAATATTTCCTTTACAGAGCTCCTGTTTATAATAGCTTTGTGATGTACATCATTGATCTGTTAAATATTACATGTTAGATCTATAGAGAAGCATTCTCCATCATGTTACTAATAAGTAGATTACATCATTGTTGTAGTGTTAGATAATAGCATGACTGCTATAGACAGTCTTCAGTGTTATATGAAGCTTATAGAATAAATTGTGAATGAAATGAAAACAAGATGGATATTTGACACCAGATCAAATTGTTGTAATTTCATGTTTTGACGACAGAGTGTACAGTGTGTCAGTGTTTGACAGTTTGTTCTGACTATCACAGGCTACAGTGTACAGTGTGTCAGTGTTTGACAGTTTGTTCTGACTATCACAGGCTGCAGTGTACAGTGTGTCAGTGTTTGACAGTTTATTCTGGCTATCACAGGCTGCAGTGTACAGTGTGTCAGTGTTTGACAGTTTATTTGACAGTTTATTCTGGCTATCACAGGCTGCAGTGTACAGTGTGTCAGTGTTTGACAGTTTATTCTGGCTATCACAGGCTGCAGTGTACAGTGTGTCAGTGTTTGACAGTTTGTTCTGACTATCACAGGCTGCAGTGTACAGTGTGTCAGTGTTTGACAGTTTGTTCTGGCTATCACAGGCTGCAGTGTACAGTGTGTCAGTGTTTGACAGTTTATTCTGGCTATCACAGGCTGCAGTGTACAGTGTGTCAGTGTTTGACAGTTTGTTCTGACTATCACAGGCTGCAGTGTACAGTGTGTCAGTGTTTGACAGTTTATTCTGACTATCACAGGCTGCAGTGTACAGTGTGTCAGTGTTTGACAGTTTGTTCTGACTATCACAGGCTACAGTGTACAGTGTGTCAGTGTTTGACAGTTTGTTCTGACTATCACAGGCTACAGTGTACAGTGTCAGTGTTTGACAGTTTGTTCTGACTATCACAGGCTACAGTGTACAGTGTGTCAGTGTTTGACAGTTTGTTCTGACTATCACAGGCTACAGTGTACAGTGTCAGTGTTTGACAGTTTATTCTGACTATCACAGGCTGCAGTGTACAGTGTCAGTGTTTGACAGTTTGTTCTGGCTATCACAGGCTACAGTGTACAGTGTGTCAGTGTTTGACAGTTTGTTCTGACTATCACAGGCTACAGTGTACAGTGTGTCAGTGTTTGACAGTTTGTTCTGACTATCACAGGCTACAGTGTACAGTGTGTCAGTGTTTGACAGTTTATTCTGGCTATCACAGGCTGCAGTGTACAGTGTGTCAGTGTTTGACAGTTTATTCTGGCTATCACAGGCTGCAGTGTACAGTGTGTCAGTGTTTGACAGTTTATTCTGGCTATCACAGGCTGCAGTGTACAGTGTGTCAGTGTTTGACAGTTTATTCTGGCTATCACAGGCTGCAGTGTACAGTGTGTCAGTGTTTGACAGTTTGTTCTGGCACCACTATCACAGGCTGCAGTGTACAGTGTGTCAGTGTTTGACAGTTTGTTCTGGCACCACTATCAGAGGCTGCAGTGTACAGTGTGTCAGTGTTTGACAGTTTATTCTGGCTATCACAGGCTGCAGTGTACAGTGTGTCAGTGTTTGACAGTTTATTCTGGCTATCACAGGCTGCAGTGTACAGTGTGTCAGTGTTTGACAGTTTATTCTGGCTATCACAGGCTGCAGTGTACAGTGTGTCAGTGTTTGACAGTTTGTTCTGACTATCACAGGCTGCAGTGTACAGTGTGTCAGTGTTTGACAGTTTATTCTGGCACCACTATCAGAGGCTGCAGTGTACAGTGTGTCAGTGTTTGACAGTTTGTTCTGGCACCACTATCACAGGCTGCAGTGTACAGTGTGTCAGTGTTTGACAGTTTGTTCTGGCACCACTATCAGAGGCTGCAGTGTACAGTGTGTCAGTGTTTGACAGTTTATTCTGACTATCACAGGCTGCAGTGTACAGTGTGTCAGTGTTTGACAGTTTATTCTGGCACCACTATCAGAGGCTGCAGTGTACAGTGTGTCAGTGTTTGACAGTTTATTCTGGCACCACTATCAGAGGCTGCAGTGTACAGTGTGTCAGTGTTTGACAGTTTATTCTGACTATCACAGGCTGCAGTGTACAGTGTGTCAGTGTTTGACAGTTTATTCTGACTATCAGAGGCTGCAGTGTACAGTGTGTCAGTGTTTGACAGTTTATTCTGACTATCACAGGCTACAGTGTACAGTGTGTCAGTGTTTGACAGTTTATTCTGACTATCACAGGCTGCAGTGTACAGTGTGTCAGTGTTTGACAGTTTATTCTGGCACCACTATCACAGGCTGCAGTGTACAGTGTGTCAGTGTTTGACAGTTTATTCTGGCACCACTATCAGAGGCTGCAGTGTACAGTGTGTCAGTGTTTGACAGTTTATTCTGACTATCACAGGCTACAGTGTACAGTGTGTCAGTGTTTGACAGTTTGTTCTGACTATCACAGGCTGCAGTGTACAGTGTGTCAGTGTTTGACAGTTTGTTCTGACTATCACAGGCTGCAGTGTACAGTGTGTCAGTGTTTGACAGTTTATTCTGGCTATCACAGGCTGCAGTGTACAGTGTGTCAGTGTTTGACAGTTTATTCTGACTATCACAGGCTACAGTGTACAGTGTGTCAGTGTTTGACAGTTTGTTCTGACTATCACAGGCTGCAGTGTACAGTGTGTCAGTGTTTGACAGTTTATTCTGTCTATCACAGGCTGTCAGTGTACAGTGTGTGTGTCAGTGTTTGACAGTTTATTCTGGCACCACTATCAGAGGCTGCAGTGTACAGTGTGTCAGTGTTTGACAGTTTATTCTGACTATCACAGGCTACAGTGTACAGTGTGTCAGTGTTTGACAGTTTGTTCTGACTATCACAGGCTACAGTGTACAGTGTGTCAGTGTTTGACAGTTTGTTCTGACTATCACAGGCTGCAGTGTACAGTGTGTCAGTGTTTGACAGTTTATTCTGACTATCACAGGCTACAGTGTACAGTGTGTCAGTGTTTGACAGTTTGTTCTGACTATCACAGGCTGCAGTGTACAGTGTGTCAGTGTTTGACAGTTTGTTCTGACTATCACAGGCTGCAGTGTACAGTGTGTCAGTGTTTGACAGTTTGTTCTGACTATCACAGGCTGCAGTGTACAGTGTGTCAGTGTTTGACAGTTTATTCTGACTATCACAGGCTGCAGTGTACAGTGTGTCAGTGTTTGACAGTTTATTCTGGCTATCACAGGCTGCAGTGTACAGTGTGTCAGTGTTTGACAGTTTGTTCTGACTATCACAGGCTGCAGTGTACAGTGTGTCAGTGTTTGACAGTTTGTTCTGGCTATCACAGGCTGCAGTGTACAGTGTGTCAGTGTTTGACAGTTTGTTCTGATTATGACAGACTGCAGTGTACAGTGTGTCAGTGTTTGACAGTTTGTTCTGACTATCACAGGCTGCAGTGTACAGTGTGTCAGTGTTTGACAGTTTATTCTGGCTATCACAGGCTGCAGTGTACAGTGTGTCAGTGTTTGACAGTTTATTCTGGCTATCACAGGCTGCAGTGTACAGTGTGTCAGTGTTTGACAGTTTATTCTGGCTATCACAGGCTGCAGTGTGGCATAAAACATGTATTTTAATGATTGATATAGTAGTTAATGTTTTGTGGAGAGAGAAAATAAACGTGTAAGCAGGGTTTTTTTGGATAGTCATATATTTGTTCACTTATCTAAGATATTTGATAATTACTTTTATTATTGAGGATATTTCTCCCTTTTAACAATAATAATAAAAACTTTTTTGATATGAATAATGTTTTAGATAATTGACTTTTGTCCTAGTTTCACTTTCTGACCTGTATTTACAGTTGTTACAAGAGACTAGCTAAACAGACAACATCTGCTTTTGTTCTTCCTCTCTGCTTGTATAAATGCTGATCGTATTGATTTCTCTCATGTTTTTTCTTTGCTGTCTACTTGCCAGTCAAAGGTAACTT
This sequence comes from Ylistrum balloti, assembly GCF_031769215.1. NCBI lineage: Eukaryota > Metazoa > Mollusca > Bivalvia > Pectinida > Pectinidae > Ylistrum > Ylistrum balloti. The sequence continues at coordinate 1,033,954 of NW_026782140.1, read as the reverse complement.
TACTTTTTTCATTATTAGGCATGTATTTTCTGTGATTAATTTGAATTTTTTTTCATTATTTACAGATATTTTGTGCATGTGAAGTGTGTTACGTTGTGCTGTGTGTTTTTGTACCACTACTTGCACTTTCGATGTTGAAATTTAATTACCTTAGAATAAAATTTTACATCCTTTATTGATTTGATTTACAGAAATTTAAAATTCGGATAGAAGACCCCCCAAGAAGGAAGCACATGGTGTTCTTAGGTGGTGCTGTATTAGCTGATATAATGAAGGATAAGGACAGTTTCTGGATGACCCGAGAAGAATACCAAGAGAAGGGTGTGCGATGTTTAAATAAACTCCTGTCTCCTGTCACGTAGATGGAAGATTCTCATCTAGTGCCAGAATAGATCACCATTCCAATCTCCAGCTGATCTAGCGTGAATGCATGTATTCAACTTGGCATGCATGTTTCAGATGTCATCTTCTTTAACCCAAATTTTTACCATATCTATGATGAGTGCTGCAGTCCAGAAACTGAAAGTACTCTTCATTGTCAGGGACTTTTTTCAGAAGAATCGTGTAATTATCTTTATTTTAAATGATAGCCATGAATGATTGGAAATTTATGTTTGATAATGGAAAATTAATTTTCAATAGTTCTACAAAGTATCAATGACTTGTAGGGGTGTAATCCTGCTGTATCTTCAATGTGTATGATGAACTAGATATTTCAAGTCACTTTCCTTCTCCTCAAAGTTATAATCAAGCAAATTTTAACGTCAATCTTCAACACATATTTAATACAATAAGTCAGTGTCGCCTATAGTTGCTGACATGCTGGACTAGGTTTTAAAGCATTGCATGTATTCACTTTGTCCCAGCCTCTCATTGTTCATTTTACACCATGATATTAATTTCTGTCAGAATGAATGTGTTTACATGTGCATGTGATTATGGAGACCACAGCTTCTTTTTGTTTTTTTTCCATTACATGTTTCTTGAACAGCAAATTTAGGGCATGTGAGCAACTGGTTTATTTGGATCTGCCTGCATTGTAAAAAACCTGGTTGCAAAAGACAGAATATTCAATATTTTCTAACCTTTCAAACATCAGACATTTTTGTATTAGAAGTATTGTAAACAAACTTCTAAAAGATAAGATTTTATATGGCACACAACTTAAAATGACTCCTGCTATCAGTTCATGTTTCTGCTTCTAGAGGAGAATCAGAGATGACCATACAGTAAAGTTTTCCTTTGTAGAATCGATCTAAATATAAAGTTCTGTTGCATGATGTCAAAATTAAAACCAAAAAAAGATGATAGGTCAGTCATATGATCCAAAGCAATAACGCAATACTTTGGCAATTTGATAAGGGCATTCAGTAAAACCCCTGTCCATAGGATTATATAGAGATTTTAACACCATAACCAAGCCATTGCCAATAAAACCACAATATAGGGATTATTTCCAGGTTTTTATACAACCAGGCTCCATATGGGAAGCTTACATGCTATAATTTCCTCTCAGCGTCATTACACTTCACTCTAATTACTACATCAGTGAGAAAATCTTTTGTTTTGTTTTCATGTGACAATCTTGTTTACAGAGCATTTTGGGTAAACATACTAAAAGACAGCAGAAACATGTAGTAATTATTGATTGGTGTAATTCAAGTTTTTTCTTTGCTTTTTTAAATTTTTTTTTCTGTTTTGTTTGGTGCAACTATTTGGTGCTTCCTGTTGCTTAGTTTTGATATTTGAAACATCAGCTGTATGCTTGCAGCAAAATCAGCGGAAGATTTATAGGTTCCATAGTGTATTTGTGTCAAGGTAAATGGTAACATTGCCTAGTGCCTTCATGTAAGGGGAATTCTCACCAATCTACATTACCCTTGCACTGCTGTTTAAGATGAGGATAATACCAGTTTTATATTTAGTATAGAACCTTACCAAGCATTCCTCCTACAATTTCTGTCTATAACATGAAGTCTTGTTGTTTCATTGTCTATGTAAACAAACAATTTTCATCACTTTACTTTGACATAAAAGTTGAACTGATTAGTCTATTAAACGTTCGATCTATCAGTGCTAACAGAGTTACATATTTTTACGTATATTGTCTAACTGTACCAATTATTTCTCCATATCTATATAACTGTATTTAATGTTTATTAATATTGTCTGGTTTGTTTTTCAGCTTATTTAGGAACTTTGTAGTTCTGGGGTGGGGGGGAAGTTTGGGTTAGAAGAGTTGAACCACAGCAGTTCTTTTGATAGCATTGCTCATTTCTGTGTTTAACCCAAGTGTTATTAGTGTCTTAGGAATACTTTGGAATGGGATACAGGAAGTAATTTATATATTTTAGAAAAACATTGAAATGTTGTGAATTCAAGACCATGATTTAAGGTTCTCTGTGGATTCCAAACTTTATGGATATTATAGGTGATTTTACCAGTCTTATTGACTTGTCTTCAGGTGATTTCTCTTTAGCATGTTAAATGTGATTTGGGGAACACTCTAGATATAGTTGGCAAGGGCAAGTCAACAGGAGGAAAACTCAAACACATTTTGTTCTCATTAGGAAAAAAACTACACACTATTAAATTTTAGAACATTTACCTGTTTCTAATGGTGAATCGTGACTTGTTGAGTATCTGCTTAATCTTTGATTAACAAATAAAAATAAATGGGGAAGAAACAAGTGGAATGGACCATAAGAAGATATGTGTATTACATCACCAAACAACCAGTTAATGTGCAATGTATACGTCTCGTTTTATGTGTGATTATTTAAAGACATTACATAGATAGTGTATGGAAGAATGAACACAAGTTCATCTCTGTGATATGTTACCAAGGCCATATGTCTATATAGTAGGCCAGGATTTTTGTTGCCTATTTTAAAGAGAATGAAGACTGTATGACATATTAAGTACATTGATGTATATATAATTTTTGTATCATTATGAACAAATATATAGTGTACAAGAACCATAGATAATGGCTTAATGTATAAACAATAAGGACAACCATCAGGGGGTGTATATAAATTTTGTACATGTATTAAAATCCTTGATGGAATTGTCTGAAGTTGTTAAAACTGTAACTTTGGTGAAAACTTCATCAAAATTAAAAATATGCTTTTATTAATTTATAAAGTTGTTTTCTTTTTTGTATTGAACATAATTGGCATCCCACAGGAGTAGGTCAGCAGCACTACATAACAGGAGCCTCTTGGATATCGCCTTGGAAAGTTGGTCACTAGAGCTTTGGGGCATCACCTACAAAACAGAGGCAACTTTCCCTTAGGAAATTGGTCACCAGCTCTCCAGGACACAACCTGGTCCCTAAGCTCTCTAGGACACCTCCCGGTCCCTTAGCTCCCAAGGACACCACCTGGTTCCCCACCACTCTACGACACCACCTGGTCCCAAACTCTCTAGGACACCACCTGGTAACTAAGGTCTCTAGGACACGACACCTACTGGTCCCTTAGCTCTCTAGGACAGCACATAGTCCCCAAGCTCTTTAGGACACCACCTGGTAACTAAGGTCTCTAGGACACGACACCTACTGGTCCCTTAGCTCTCTAGGACACCTCCTGGTCCCCAAGCCCTCTAGGACATCACCTGGTCCCCATGCTCTCTAGGACAGCACATAGTCCCCAAGCTCTCTAGGACACCACCTGGTAACTAAGCTCTCTAGGACACCTCCTGGTCCCTTAGCTCTCAAGGACACCTCCTGGTCTCCAACCTCTCAAGGACACCACCTGGTCCCCATGCTCTCTAGGACAGCACATAGTCCCCAAGCTCTCTAGGACACCTCCTGGTCCCTTGGTTGTCAAGGACACCACCTGGTTCCTCCCCTCTCTAGGACACCACCTGGTCCCCAAGGTCTCTAAGGCACCACCTGGTCCCCAAGCTCTCTAGGACACCTCCTGGTCCCTTAGCTCTCAAGGACACCACCTGGTTCCACACCCCCCCCCCCCCCCCCCCTCTCTAGGACACAACCTGGTCCCCAAGGTCTCTAGGGCACCGCCTGGTCCCCAAGCTCACTAAGACACCTCCTGGTTCCCAATCTCTCTAGGACATCACCTGGTCCCCCAGCAGTCATTCATCGGAAAATTTACCCCTCGGAACAAATGATTTTCAGCACTGTAAAACTTTTTATAACGGGTGCATCTACTACCCTTTGGGAAAATAGCGTTGTTTAAATAACAGTCAGTATCGTGATTATTGTGAGGACAGCTGTTGATAGGGACCAGGAATAGAATACATAGAAAGAATATACGGATATTGTGATCCGACTGTCCGTTTGAGTTTGCTATATTGTGATCCGACTGTCCGTTTGAGTTTGCTATATTGTGATCCGACTGTCCGTTTGAGTTTGCTATATTGTGATCCGACTGTCCGTTTGAGTTTGCTATATTGTGATCCGACTGTCCGTTTGAGTTTGCTATATTGTGATCCGACTGTCCGTTTGAGTTTGCTATATTGTGATCCGACTGTCCGTATTTGCTATATTGTGATCCGACTGTCCGTTTGAGTTTGCTATATTGTGATCCGACTGTCCGTTTGAGTTTGCTATATTGTGATCCGACTGTCCGTTTGATATTGTTTGCTATATTGTGATCCGACTGTCCGTTTGAGTTTGCTATATTGTGATCCGACTGTCCGTTTGAGTTTGCTATATTGTGATCCGACTGTCCGTTTGAGTTTGCTATATTGTGATCCGACTGTCCCTTTGAGTTTGCTATATTGTGATCCGACTGTCCGTTTGAGTTTGCTATATTGTGATCCGACTGTCCGTTTGAGTTTGCTATATTGTGATCTGACTGTCCGTTTGAGTTTGCTATATTGTGATCCGACTGTCCCTTTGAGTTTGCTATATTGTGATCAGACTGTCCCTTTGAGTTTGCGTTACACTGAGGTAAAATTGTATCCCCAATTTGTATGAGCGTCCCACCATGTTTAGTCATAATTATTCCTTTTTACTGAAAGTATATACACCTGTCACGATAACGATGTTAACAGACGAACTGCTCCCTAAGACTACGGCGTGTACGAATCTGATATGATTTGAAAGTATATTATTGAACGCCCGAGATAATGGCACTATCGTGTGTAGACGCTTTCTTCATAACCTCACATACATAACCAATGAATGAATAAACCATCTTCTCAAAGAAGACGAAATCAAAGGAGAGCCTATTTTGTTGACGCTAGGCTGTACTGATACGTGGATAACATTTGAGTTATTCCCCTTGTCATATACTTTTCCTTTATCCGCGATCAGAGAAAACTTACATCACAAATTTTATGAAGCACGGTCAGTTTCTCCACATCATACTGTCAACAGAAACTGATTAATTACAAACAGAGGAATTCAATAATAACCGCTGTTACTCTTGATCAGTATACTCCTCAGCTGGTTAGCATTTCAGATGTCCGAGATAATGCCTCTGTTGTAATAAACTACATACTGTAATAATTACGGTTAGGGTTATTACTTTGTGTAATAATTACGGTTAAGGTTATTACTTTGTGTAATAATTACGGTTAGGGTTATTTCTTTGTGTAATAATTACGGTTAGGGTCATTACTTTGTATAATAATTATGGTTAGGGTTTTTACTTAGTGTACAATTCCTTCAATGGTAGTGATGGGACAATTTCAGCGAATATGCACAATGACTTCAATGGTAGTTATGGGACAATCCCAGAGAGCGTGTACAATGACTTCAATAGTACTGATGGGACAATCCAAGCGAGCGTGTACAATGACGTCAATGGTAGTGATGGGACAATCCCAGACAACATGCACAATGACTTCAATGGTAGCTATGGGACAATTCCAGCGAATATGCACAATGACTTCAATGGTAGTTATGGGACAATCCCAGAGAGCGTGTACAATGACGTCAATGGAAGTGATGGGACAATCTTAGAGAGCGTGTACAATGACTTCAATGGTAGTGATGGGACAATCCCAGTGAGCGTGCACAATGACTTCAATGGTAGTGATGGGACAATCCCAGTGAGCGTGTAAAATGACTTCAATAGTATTTACGGGACAATCCCAGAGAGCGTGTACAATGGCGTCAATGGTAGTGATGGGACAATCTTAGAGAGCATGCACAATGACTTCAAAGGTAGCTATGGGACAATTACAGCGAATATGCACAATGACTTCAATGGTAGTTATGGGACAATCCCAGAGAGCATGTACAATGACGTCAATGGAAGTGATGGGACAATCTTAGAGAGCGTGTACAATGACTTCAATGGTAGTGATGGGACAATCCCAGTGAGCGTTCACAATGACTTCAATGGTAGTGATGGGACAATCCCAGCGAGCGTGTACAATGACTTCAATGGTAGTTATGGGACATTCTTAGAGAGCATGTACAATGCCTTCAATGGTAGTGATGGGACAATCTTAGAGAGCATGTACAATGCCTTCAATGGTAGTGATGGGACAATCTTAGAGAGCATGTACAATGCCTTCAATGGTAGTGATGGGACAATCCCAGCGAGCGTTCACAATGACTTCAATGGTAGTGATGGGAGATTCTTAGAGAGCACAATGACTTCAATGGTAGTGATGGGACAATCTTAGCGAGCGTGTAAGATAACTTCAATGGTAGTGATTGGACAATTCCAGCGAGCATGCACAATGACTTCAATGGTAGTGATGGGAAATTCTTAGAGAGCATGTACAATGCCTTCAATGGTAGTGATGGAACAATCTTAGCGAGCGTGTACAATGACTTCAATGGTAGTGATGGGATAATCCCAGCGAGCATGTAGAATGACTTCAATGGTAGTGATGGGACATTCTTAGAGAGCACAATGACTTCAATGGTAGTAATGGGACAATTCCAGCGAGCATGCAAAATGACTTCAATGGCAGTGATGGGACAATCCCAGCGAGCATGCACAATGACTTCAATGGTAGTGATGGGACATTCTTAGAGAGCATGTACAATGACTTCAATGGTAGTGATGGGACAATCCCAGAGAGCGTGTACAATGACGTCAATGGAAGTGATGGGACAATCTTAGAGAACGTGTACAATGACTTCAATGGTAGTGATGGGACAATCCCAGTGAGCGTGCACAATGACTTCAATGGTAGTGATGGGACAATCCCAGCGAGCGTGTACAATGACTTCAATGGTAGTTATGGGACATTCTTAGAGAGCATGTACAATGCCTTCAATGGTAGTGATGGGACAATCTTAGAGAGCATGTACAATGCCTTCAATGGTAGTGATGGAACAATCTTAGCGAGCATGCACAATGACTTCAATGGTAGTGATGGGACAATCCCAGCGAGCGTTCACAATGACTTCAATGGTAGTGATGGGAGATTCTTAGAGAGCACAATGACTTCAATGGTAGTGATGGGACAATCCCAGCGAGCATGCACAATGACTTCAATGGTAGTGATGGGAAATTCTTAGAGAGCATGTACAATGCCTTCAATGGTAGTGATGGAACAATCTTAGCGAGCGTGTACAATGACTTCAATGGTAGTGATGGGATAATCCCAGCGAGCATGTAGAATGACTTCAATGGTAGTGATGGGACATTCTTAGAGAGCACAATGACTTCAATGGTAGTAATGGGACAATTCCAGCGAGCATGCACAATGACTTCAATGGTAGTGATGGGACATTCTTAGAGAGCATGTACAATGACTTCAATGGTAGTGATGGGACAATCCCAGCGAGCGTGTACAATGACTTCAATAGTACTGATGGGACAATCCAAGCGAGCGTGTACAATGACGTCAATGGTAGTGATGGGACAATCCCAGACAACATGTACAATGACTTTAATGGTAGTGATGGGACAATCTTAGAAAGCATGCACAATGACTTCAATGGTAGCTATGGGACAATTACAGCGAATATGCACAATGACTTCAATGGTAGTTATGGGACAATCCCAGAGAGCGTGTACAATGACGTCAATGGAAGTGATGGGGCAATCTTAGAGAGCGTGTACAATGACTTCAATGGTAGTGATGGGACAATCCCAGTGAGCGTGCACAATGACTACAATGGTAGTGATGGGACAATCCCAGCGAGCGTGTACAATGACTTTAATGGTAGTGATGGGACAATCCCAGCGAGCGTGTACAATGACTTCAATGGTAGTTATGGGACATTCTTAGAGAGCATGTACAATGCCTTCAATGGTAGTGATGGAACAATCTTAGCGAGCATGTACAATCACTTCAATGGTAGTGATGGGACAATCCCAGCGAGCGTTCACAATGACTTCAATGGTAGTGATGGGACATTCTTAGAGAGCACAATGACTTCAATGGTAGTGATGGGACAATCTTAGAGAGCATGTACAATGCCTTCAATGGTAGTGATGGAACAATCTTAGCGAGCATGTACAATGCCTTCAATAGTAGTGATGGGACAATCCCAGCGAGCGTTCACAATGACTTCAATGGTAGTGATGGGACATTCTTAGAGAGCACAATGACTTCAATGGTAGTGATGGGACAATCTTAGAGAGCATGTACAATGCCTTCAATGGTAGTGATGGAACAATCTTAGAGAGCGTGTACAATGACTTCAATGGTAGTGATTGGACAATTCCAGCGAGCATGCACAATGACTTCAATGGTAGTGATGGGACATTCTTAGAGAGCATGCACAATGACTTCAATTGTAGTGATGGGACAATCTTAGAGAGCATGTACAATGCCTTCAATGGTAGTGATGGAACAATCTTAGCGAGCGTGTACAATGACTTCAATGGTAGTGATGGGACAATCCCAGCGAGCATGTAGAATGACTTCAATGGTAGTGATGGGACATTCTTAGAGAACATGCACAATGACTTCAATGGTAGTGCTTGGACAATTCCAGCGAGCATGCAAAATGATTTCAATGGTAGTGATGGGACAATCCAAGCGAGCATGCACAATGACTTCAATGGTAGTGATGGGACATTCTTAGAGAGCATGTACAATGACTTCAATGGTAGTGATGGGACAATCCCAGCGAGCGCGTTCAATGAGTTCAATAGTACTGATGGGACAATCCAAGCGAGCGTGTACAATGACGTCAATGGTAGTGATGGGACAATCCCAGACAACATGTACAATGACTTCAATGGTAGTGATGGGACAATCTTAGAAAGCATGCACAATGACTTCAATGGTAGCTATGGGACAATTACAGCGAATATGCACAATGACTTCAATGGTAGTTATGGGACAATCCCAGAGAGCGTGTACAATGACGTCAATGGAAGTGATGGGGCAATCTTAGAGAGCGTGTGCAATGACTTCAATGGTAGTGATGGGACAATCCCAGTGAGCGTGCACAATGACTTCAATGGTAGTGATGGGACAATCCCAGCGAGCGTGTACAATGACTTTAATGGTAGTGATGGGACAATCCCAGCGAGCGTGTACAATGACTTCAATGGTAGTTATGGGACATTCTTAGAGAGCATGTACAATGCCTTCAATAGTAGTGATGGGACAATCCCAGCGAGCGTTCACAATGACTTCAATGGTAGTGATGGGACAATCTTAGAGAGCATGTACAATGCCTTCAATGGTAGTGATGGAACAATCTTAGATAGCGTGTACAATGACTTCAATGGTACTGATGGGACAATCCCAGCGAGCATGTAGAATGACTTCAATGGTAGTGATGGGACATTCTTAGAGAGCATGCACAATGCCTTCAATGGTAGTGATGGGACAATCTTAGCGAGCGTGTAAGATAACTTCAATGGTAGTGATTGGACAATTCCAGCGAGCATGCAAAATGACTTCAATGGTAGTGATGGGACAATCCCAGCGAGCATGCACAATGACTTCAATGGTAGTGATGGGACATTCTTAGAGAGCACAACGACTTCAATGGTAGTGATGGGACATTCTTAGAGAGCATGCACAATGACTTCAATGGTAGTGATGGGGCATTCTTAGAGAGCATGTACAATGACTTCAATGGTAGTGATGGGACAATCCCAGCGAGCGTGTACAATGACGTCAATAGTAGTGATGGGACAATCTTAGAGAGCGTGTACAATGGCGTCAATAGTAGGTATGGGACATTCTTAGAGAGCATGCACAATGACTTCAATGGTAGTGATGGGACAATCTTAGAGAGCACAATGACGTCAATGGTAGTAATGGGACAATCCCAGCGATCGTGCACAATAACTTTATTGGTCGTGATGGGACAATCCCAGCGAGCGTGTACAATGATTTCAATGGTAGTGATGGGACAATCTTAGAGAGCATGTACAATGCCTTCAATGGTAGTGATGGAACAATCCCAGCGAACATGCACAATGACTTCAATGGTAGTGATAGGACAATCTTACAGAACGTGTACAATGACTTCAATGGTAGTGATGGGACAATCTTAGAGAGCACAATGACGTCAATGGTAGTAATGGGACAATCCCAGCGATCGTGCACAATGACTTCAATGGTAGTGATGGGACAATCCCAGCGATCATGCACACTGACTTTAATGGTAGTGATGGGACAATCTTAGAGAGCGTGCACAATGACTTCAATGGTAGTGATGGGACAATCCCAGCGAGCATGCAAAATGACTTCAATGGTAGTGATGGGACAATCCCAGCGAACATGCACAATGACTTCAATGGTAGTGATGGGACATTCTTAGGGAGCACAATGACTTCAATGGTAGTGATGGGACAATCCCAGCGAGCGTGTACAATGACTTCAATGGTAATGATGGGACATTATTAGAGAGCATGCACAATGACTTCAATGGTAGTGATGGGACATTCTTAGAGAGCATGTACAATGACTTCAATGGTAGTGATGGGACAATCCCAGCGAGCGTGTACAATGACGTCAATGGTAGTGATGGGACAATCCCAGACAACATGTACAATGACTTCAATGGTAGTGATGGGACAATCCCAGTGAGCGTGTAAAATGACTTCAATGGTAGTGATGGGACAATCCCAGACAACATGTACAATGACTTCAATGGTAGTGATGGGACAATCCCAGTGAGCGTGTAAAATGACTTCAATAGTAGTTATGGGACAATCCCAGAGAGCGTGTACAATGACGTCAATGGTAGTGATGGGACAATCCCAGTGAGCGTGTAAAATGACTTCAATAGTAGTGATGGGACATTCTCAGAGAGCACAATGACTTCAATGGTAGTAATGGGACAATTCCAGCGAGCATGCAAAATGACTTCAATGGTAGTGATGGGACAATCCCAGCGAGCATGCACAATGACTTCAATGGTAGTGATGGGACATTCTTAGGGAGCACAATGACTTCAATGGTAGTGATGGGACAATCCCAGTTAACATACACAATGACGTCAATGGAAGTGATGGGACAGTCCCAGTTAACATACACAATGACGTCAATGGAAGTGATGGGACAGTCCCAGGTAACATACACAATGACGTCAATGGTAGTGATGGGACAGTCCTAGTTAACATACACAATGACGTCAATGGAAGTGATGGGACAGTCCCAGGTAACATACACAATGACGTCAATGGAAGTGATGGGACAGTGCCAGGTAACATACACAATGACTTCAATGGTAGTGATGGGACAGTCCCTGTTAACATACACAATGACGTCAATGGAAGTGATTTAAGACTCGTTTACTCATTCTGTACAGAATTAAATCTTTAATTGTAAGAAGGTGGAGGTTAATTCCAAGCTGAAACCATTGAAGTTCAGGAATCTTTGTTATAGAGAAAGGAACGCAATATATTCCATGTTTTACTAGTGGCAGATATCTTCTTCTGTCAGGTTGGTATTTTTACTGAGCATTTTGTATATATTTTTAAGCTTCCAGACAAACAACAAATCTTTCTTTATTTGATGGTATGTAAGAGTATGGCAGAGCGAGAAAACAAATGTAGCTACACTTTCTATAATACTTTTTTTATGAATCCTTCATAGGTTAGAACATTTCCGTTTCCCCCAATACATCTACCATTCCTGAATTAGTTGAATGGTTAACTGATAGTTGGGGTTTTCGCTGTTGAACCGTGTACATGGTATGTATTTTCAGGTGTGAATTATAATTATCTAAACCACTTAGACAATGAGCCATTCTTTCAGAATATCTTTCTAGAATCAGTGTTTTCTTGTTTTAATTGTTTTTATACACCTGCTGACACAGTCAGTTCAACAATTAATTAACAGTTTTATTTGAATATTGGTCTATATCCTAGTTTTCCATTTTCTATATATAGACATCTCACCCATGATAACTTTAGTGCATTGATAAGCGATGCTAAATATATTGTATTTAGACCATCTATAATCCTTTACAATACTGCCTTTCTTTACTTTATTCGCCTTACTATGTCACCTTCTCTTTGTAATCTGACACATACAGACATGTTTGTGTCCGTTTTGGTTGTAGTATGACACATTCAGTATGACACATTCAGACATGTTTGTCCCCGTTTTGGTTGTAGTATGACACGTTCAGGCATGTTTGTCCCCGTTTTGGTTGTAGTATGACACGTTCAGGCATGTCTGTCCCCGTTTTGGTTGTAGTGTCTGTCCCCGTTTTGGTTGTAGTATGACACATTCAGACATGTTTGTCCCCGTTTTGGTTGTAGTATGACACATACTGAAATGTTTGTCTCCGTTTTGGTTGTAGTATGACACATACTGAAATGTTTGTCCCCGTTTTGGTTGTAGTATGACACATACTGAAATGTTTGTGTCCGTTTTGGTTGTAGTATGACACATACTGAAATGTTTGTCCCCGTTTTGGTTGTAGTATGACACATACTGAAATGTTTGTGTCCGTTTTGGTTGTAGTATGACACATACTGAAATGTTTGTGTCCGTTTTGGTTGTAGTATGACACATTCAGACATGTTTGTCCCCGTTTTGGTTGTAGTATGACACATACTGAAATGAAATTTGTCCCCGTTTTGGTTGTAGTATGACACATACTGAAATGTTTGTGTCCGTTTTGGTTGTAGTATGACACATACTGAAATGTTTGTGTCCGTTTTGGTTGTAGTATGACATATTCAGACATGTTTGTGTCCGTTTTGGTTGTAGTATGACACATTCAGACATGTTTGTCCCCGTTTTGGTTGTAGTATGACATATTCAGACATGTTTGTCCCCGTTTTGGTTGTAGTATGACACATTCAGACATGTTTGTCCCCGTTTTGGTTGTAGTATGACACATTCAGACATGTTTGTCCCCGTTTTGGTTGTAGTATGACATATTCAGACATGTTTGTCCCCGTTTTGGTTGTAGTATGACATATTCAGACATGTTTGTGTCCGTTTTGGTTGTAGTATGACACATACTGAAATGTTTGTGTCCGTTTTGGTTGTAGTATGACACATACTGAAATGTTTGTCCCCGTTTTGGTTGTAGTATGACACATACAGACAAGTTTGTGTCCGTTTTGGTTGTAGTATGACACATACTGAAATGTTTGTCTCCGTTTTGGTTGTAGTATGACACATACTGAAATGTTTGTCCCCGTTTTGGTTGTAGTATGACATATTCAGACATGTTTGTCCCCGTTTTGGTTGTAGTATGACATATTCAGACATGTTTGTCCCCGTTTTGGTTGTAGTATGACACATACAGACAAGTTTGTGTCCGTTTTGGTTGTAGTATGACACATACTGAAATGTTTGTGTCCGTTTTGGTTGTAGTATGACACATACTGAAATGTTTGTCCCCGTTTTGGTTGTAGTATGACATATTCAGACATGTTTGTCCCCGTTTTGGTTGTAGCACGACACATACTGAAATGTTTGTCTCCGTTTTGGTTGTAGTATGACACATTCAGACATGTTTGTTCCTTTGATTTGGTTGTGACATTACATGCACATATTTTGACATCTCTGTTTTGATTGTTGCATGAATCATACAGATTTATGTGATTGATACTATTGTATGGTTGTACAGAGAAAGTAGTGAACAAAGGGCTTGTCCAAATCAATACTGTATTTCGAATCCCGAAATTTGAACAGGTTTAAACATTTACATTGAGACAAATATATCGTGTACCCAGGAGATATAAACAGTTGTTTTCTCAAGATCGTCCAGTAAGATGTTTCCACACTTGATGGTTTATTTCAAATCATCAAAACATGTATCCCCCGACACGCCTGACCATGTTTATCATGACTCGCGGACATTTGGGACGGGCAGGTAACCAAATGACGTCACAAACTACGCAGTTGGCCCAGTCCACGTCCGACAAATACAGGGAACTCCGCTACAACATGAAGAATTGTCTTGCTTTGTGGATTAAAAGTTCAAACGTCATTCAAATATTCTCGGTGAAACCAAAATAACTATAAGGGCATTTTATTTGAGAGCTATTTCTATAAACTAACATCAAACTGCGTAGAAAGGCTGTTTTCTGCAGGCGACACTCTCACGGACAAAGAGATTAAATCTCCGGAGCTTCAACAGCTCAGACTAATTTCCGTCGTTTATTTGTAAAACATTTTCAAACCAGCTGATAAATGATTGGTAGGTGGAATTTGTTACTATTTGCACTAATGTTTCAGTATGTATTTAGATACTGTGGAGATAGCCATGTTACGCCATGTAAATCTATATTAGCTGAGGTATAAACCTGTCATCTATGACAACCAGCTGTTCATCAGGCTTATGATGTTCCATCGTCGTCATTGTTATTATCACTATCATCACCGATATCCTTGCCAGATTTGGAGAAATCGTAATACTATTTGTCGCTAAAATGCCATGATTGTAAGATCAGAATAAGATAACCCAAAGCTAACAAGCTTAAGTTCTATCATTCTGCTGCCCAAACTACATACTACATATATGTGTCGGCTACCTAAATCATGTTTTACCTACAAATCTACTACATATATGTGTCGGCTACCTAAATCATGTTTTACCTACAAATCTACTACCTTTATGTGTCGGCTACCTAAATCATGTTTTACCTATAAATCTACTACCTTTATGTGTCGGCTACCTAAATCATGTTTTACCTACAAATCTACTACCTTTATGTGTCGGCTACCTAAATCATGTTTTACCTATAAATCTACTACCTTTATGTGTCGGCTACCACGTGCTAACTACAAATCTACTACCTTTATGTGTCGGCTACCTAAATCATGTTTTACCTACAAATCTACTACCTTTATGTGTCGGCTACCTAAATCATGTTTTACCTATAAATCTACTACCTTTATGTGTCGGCTACCTAAATCATGTTTTACCTACAAATCTACTACCTACGAGTCAGCTACCCACAGCACGTGCCACCAACAAACTAGCTACTCGCGAGTCCACTACCCAAAGCACGTGCCACCAACAAACTAACTACTCACGAGTCCACTACCCAAAGCACCAACAAACTAGCATTTCCTACCTACATGTCCATTAGGGTCCGCTGCTTAGCTCATGTGTTTTCTACAAGTCAACTTCCTAATTCACCTGCAATTTACGGATCGATGACTATGTTAATGACCCCGGGCGACTTTCTGTAAATAATGGGCTAGTGACACCGACTCTCATCCAGTTTCTGCTTTAGTTCTTAGCCTCACCGAAGATCCCTACAAGAAGAATATCGTAAGACCTGTTCTGGTATTACATCAGAAATATCATTGATATTGCGACAATAGTGACCTACACCCTGAATAAGTTGTAGCGATGTCTTGGAGTATCGATGTTGTGGCTCTGTTTTTACTCTTCATCCATACACTGTAGTACAGATCCAATTTGGTCCTGGTAAAGTGTAGTTCCAACCTTACAATGTTCACAAGTGGCTTATATTGGATGGTTCATCCGAGTAGGCAATTTACAAGCTTATAATATTATGCTATTATAGGTTAATGATGTAGTGAATTATAAAGAATGGATTTTTGGTTGTTATATGACCCACTGGTCGGTCCATAGAGGCCGGGCACTAAAATAGAGACAAAGTGATAATATCCGTGATAAGCTATAAACGATATTAATTATTAACCGTCCTGAGTATTTCAACGCATACTTATTCAACCTATGGCCAATTCGAATTTAAAAATGGATTTTTAATCAGGAGATATTTTCAATATCTTTATAAATATTTCGATGAAATTGAGAAAATATCATAACATATGTGATTTCCATTAAATAAATTAATAATTGTGAATACTTCATTGAAAAATTGTTAAGCAGTTAAAGCGCTCGGGTATATTGAATTTCAATTCTTAAACTTTTTATCTACAGTAAGTTATTCTGTACTGTTGATAGTAGACATATTATTGCATATCCCATGGTGTCACAAAGGTATTGTTTATTTCTGGGGATGCAGTCGTATATTTGGCTGATGTTCATCATGAAGGGAGTGTTAGTCTGTACGATATCACAGCTCAATGAAACTCGTTTTTATATGTCTGATGGTTTCACTGCGCCTCCTACTAATTTTGAAATATTAACCAAGTTAAACATGGGACGATGCTTATCCTTACAAATCAACTGGCCTTGTTGTGACATGCCTGATGTCATTTCGATCTGGATAAAACTAGGAAGTAGTGAAATGTCACTGGTTTAAAAATAAACTGATTTATTTTCCCTTCCAAATTTGTGTTCTGTCTCTGTTTACACTGTACTGGTGCTGTGTCCCGTCCAAATCTGTGTTCTGTCTCTGTTTACACTGTACTGGTGCACTGTCCCGTCCAAATCTGTGTTCTGTCTCTGTTTACACTGTACTGGTGCACTGTCCCGTCCAAATCTGTGTTCTGTCTCTGTTTACACTGTACTGGTGCAATGTCCCGTCCAAATCTGTGTTCTGTCTCTGTTTACACAGTACTGTTACGCTGTCCCGTCCAAATCTGTATTCTGTCTCTGTTTACACTGTACTGGTGCTGTGTCCCGTCCAAATCTGTGTTCTGTCTCTGTTTACACTGTACTGTTACACTGTCCCGTCCAAATCTGTGTTCTGTCTCTGTTTACACTGTACTGGTTCACCGTCCCGTCCAAATTTGTTTCCTGTCTTGGACGTTTTATCTGTCATGACAAAGTCAGTAGATATGATATAGATTTATAATTATGAAAGCCACGTGTTATTTTTCTATTCTAATATATATTGACTAGTGCTGCAGAATGTCCCTTGATCTAAAGAGAAACCGATATAAATATATTGAGATGCCTACGGCGAGACTCGGCCGTTGGTGCTTATATACAAACTAGTTCCCCAAGTGGAAACTGACAAACGTTCTTTCATTTAATGGATAATGACAGACCTAGCCTTACTGTACCTAAAAGTATGAATATCTTAATCGGGTGCTTAAACCTCAAACCTTACATCAAGCAGAAGGATATTTATATCAACTACCTTTCCTCAACTACTGATGTGATTGTAACCACAAGTTACATAAAGCTATGAAACTAATTGTAATATTGACGAAATATCATTATATCGTTATTTTGGAATATTTTCTTCAGGTTGGCAATGTCAATAGAATGGAAGTTTTTTTATAACCAGTAGAGTGTTAGAGTGTGACGTTTCGATGACTACATGGTCACCTTCATCTTATAACACTCCAAGTAGAAGATTAGAGTGTGACGTTTCGATGACTACATGGTCACCTTCATCTTATAACACACCAAGTAGAAGATGAGAGTGTGACGTTTCGAAGACTACACGGTCACCTTCATCTTAAAACACAACCAGTAGAAGATTAGAGTGTGACGTTTCGATGACTATATGGTCACCTTCATCTTATAACACACCAAGTAGAAGATGAGAGTGTGACGTTTCGATGACAACACGGTTAACTTCATCTTATAACACACCAAGTAGAAGATTAGAGTGTGGTGTTTCGATGACTACACGGTCACCTTCATCTTATAACACACCAAGTAGAAGATGAGAGTGTGACGTTTCGATGACTACACGGTCACCTTCATCTTATAACACACCAAGTAGAAGATGAGAGTGTGACGTTTCGATAACTACACGGTTACCTATATCAGACAAATGACTAGAGTGAAGCGTACTAGCACTGACGTATGTAGTATATGAGATGGTCAAGAATCGACCAGCTTTTATCTGCTGTAAAGTAATCCTATGTCCTGTGTATTTTAGCGCATACGAAATCGGATGCCAGAACTACGGCGTACCGTATATTGGTGAAACGGGCAGAAAGGATTGCCAGCCTCAAGTCAATAAATCTGCACTTACAGATCATTCCACTCAGCAAAATCATACTACTGATTGGGAAACCCAAAATAGTAGACAGAAAAACAGGTGGCTGGTTTAGGAAGCCATCTGGATACGCCGCAATGGGTCGATTCTAAACAGGGATGAAGAGGGGCGCATATGTCTATGACCAAGCGTTAAAAAGCGTGACCGAATCGACTACAGTACAGTGTTGACTTTTTTGTAATTTGATTTCTGTAACCTTTTACCATCTCGTCACACATTTTCCTACCGTAGCATACAAAGGATTACAGCAAAGCCGAAAAAAATTGGTCGATTCCTGACCATCTCGTACACTACGCACTTCAATTCTGTTACGCTTCACTCTAGTCATTTTTTAGGAAGGTGACCGTGTAGTCATCGAAACGTCAAACTTTAGTCTGCTACTGTCAGTGTTTTATTTTGTCGTCATGCAGACGTGTCGTCTTCCTACGACTCGTCAGTGTTGTCATGAGCTTAAAATATGAAAATCTAGACGGCGTTAAAGAAAATACGAAATTGGTTTAAATAAATGTCGTAGGGAGATATAGCCCTAACTTCAAGATTCAATAAATTTCATCATTTTCAATAATGGGCGAACGTCGTCTTAACGGCACCTTGGGTGTGTCGTAAGGAAATTCACGCGGATAAACCTCCCTCCATCAGTAGTATTTCGCTGATGGTCCATCCTCCTCACCCAACAGAATATGAACCATTAATACATCTTGTTAAAAAAGTAGCCTGTATTGTAATAACCACCTGATATCGTGATAAACGTATTTATGTTTACAGGTCCCAAATATCTAAGTGGATTTCTGAGCCGACATCTTTCACGTTCAAGCTTCCAATGGGAGACTGAACATGTCTGACATTTAAAATCAGAAAATTGAATTTCTCTTTCACGTTGACCATTATTTATAGCTTGAATAACCTTTTTATTTTCACCTACGTGACAGATGACGTACTATGATAACCTGGTGCTAGCGGCTCATATCTCATACTCAAAAGTAATGTGTTCATCTGGTCGTAAACAAAAATGTTTCCCTAGGTACATCATAAACCTCGCTTGAGAAATCTTCCCCTCAATTCCGTATATATAGACCAACTAACTGTAATGATTAAAGTAAATGCTTCTTTCATCAAACAGAACTCTATGTATGATTAAGAAGTATTTAGCCCAGAACTACAACAGTAGTATGATGAGTCACATTTATCCCAACCAAAATAATGTTATTGTTTAGACGTTTAAAGTGATGTATTTTGTCCAGAAAGGTAATGGTTTTATTGTTAGCTTGGTACAGTTTTTACAACGGAGATATTATCAATTTTGTATCGATTTTTTTTAAATGTCAAGAACACTTGAAATATGTGAGGAATTTAAGAGACTGAATTGAAACTTCTTTTTCTGAAATGATAGGGAAAAAAAGTTGAAATCAAACCCAGCGATGTATCACAGAGACTATAATAAATTATATTTGACACTTTTTGAAACGAAACAGAAGAGCCGTATGCCTATTAAAGTTTTCACTGCACGATAAAGTTATATCTCCCCAGGTCCGTCAGAAGTGTCATGGACGTAAAATCTGAGCATGATAGAAGAATAAGTTTAGATAATCATTCGATCGGAAAGATGGAAGAAATCAATAATCCAGCGTAAGCGCATGATCGGAGAGAAGGGGCCCTATAATTCAGGAGAAATAAGCGTTAGGTGGGACAGAAGGAGGAACCCTATAATTCAGGCGAAATAAGCGTTAGGTGGGACAGAAAGGAGGAACCCTATAATTCAGGCGAAATAAGCGTTAGGTGGGACAGAAGGAGGAACCCTATAATTCAGGCGAAATAAGCGTTAGGTGGGACAGAAGGAGGAACCCTATAATTCAGGAGAAATAAGCGTTAGGTGGGACAGAAGGAGGAACCCCTATAATTCAGGCGAAATAAGCGTTAGGTGGGACAGAAGGAGGAACCCTATAATCCAGGCGAAATAAGCGTTAGGTGGGACAGAAGGAGGAACCCTATAATTCAGGCGAAATAAGCGTTAGGTAGGACAGAAGGAGGAACCCTATAATTCAGGCGAAATAAGCGTTAGGTGGAACAGAAGGAGGAACCCTATAATTCAGGAGAAATAAGCGTTAGGTGGGACAGAAGGAGGAACCCCTATAATTCAGGAGAAATAAGCGTTAGGTGGGACAGAAGGAGGAACCCTATAATTCAGGCGAAATAAGCGTTAGGTGGGACAGAAGGAGGAACCCTATAATTCAGGCGAAATAAGCGTTAGGTGGGAGAAAAGGAGGAACCCTATAATTCAGGTGAAATAAGCGTTAGGTGGGAGAGACTGTTGAACACCATGACTCTATTAATTCCATAAGGATGTTAAGTATATGAACTGAAGCGTATGAGAAATGACTACTGTACAGCAATACTTTGGACGTCCATGCAACAGTTCCTAGATTCGAGTGACACTCTACGTAATATTCAAGCTCGAATTCGATAGGAGATCTGAACCAAAGAAATATTGACACTAACACCATTAAAGGTTAATACATGTTGTAGAGATTGTTTTTGACGGGACTTTCCGATAGTTTCATTGATGTTGGCTCCTGTTTCGGATTCGTATACCTGTAAAATACGAAGTATTACGTCAATGTTTATATAGAAATAAAAACAAATTCAAGCTTTCGAATACATGCCACCAAGTATGAGCAAAACACTTCATTAGTGTTAGCAAATGCATATAGAGAGAACAAATGTTTAAAAACAATGTACAGGAAACCAGGAAGAAAACTCAGTAACACTGATAGTCTCTCTGTTTACAGAGATCTCTGCAGACTGATGTCACTACGTTAACACCGATAGTGTCTCTGATTGTAGAGATCTCTACAGACTGATGTCACTACGTTAACACCGATAGTCTCTCTGTTTACAGAGATCTCTGCAGACTGATGTCACTACGTTAACACCGATAGTGTCTCTGATTGTAGAGATCTCTACAGACTGATGTCACTACGTTAACACCGATAGTCTCTCTGTTTACAGAGATCTCTGCAGACTGATGTCACTACGTTAACACCGATAGTCTCTCTGTTTACAGAGATCTCTGCAGACTGATGTCACTACGTTAACACCGATAGTGTCTCTGATTGTAGAGATCTCTACAGACAGGTGTCACTACGTTAACACCGATAGTCTCTCTGTTTACAGAGATCTCTGCAGACTGATGTCACTACGTTAACACCGATAGTGTCTCTGATTGTAGAGATCTCTACAGACTGATGTCACTACGTTAACACCGATAGTGTCTCTGATTGTAGAGATCTCTACAGACTGATGTCACTACGTTAACACCGATAGTGTCTCTGATTGTAGAGATCTCTACAGACTGATGTCACTACGTTAACACCGATAGTATCTCTGTTTACAGAGATCTCTGCAGACTGATGTCACTACGTTAACACCGATAGTGTCTCTGATTGTAGAGATCTCTACAGACTGATGTCACTACGTTAACACCGATAGTGTCTGTTTTTAGAGATCTCTACAGACTGATGTCACTACGTTGACACCGATAGTGTCTCTGATTGTAGAGATCTCTACAGACTGATGTCATTACGTTAACACCGATAGTATCTCTATTAGTAGAGATTTCTACAGACAGGTGTCGCTACGTTAACACTGATAGTCTCTCTGTTTACAGAGATCTCTACAGACTGATGTCACTACGTTGACACCGATAGTGTCTCTGTTTACAGAGATCTCTGCAGACTGATGTCACTGCGTTGATGCTATTTCATGGTCGTATTTGTAACTTCATGTTGGAGAGTTTTTACAGCGTTCTTGGAAAATGGGACGGTTTCAACAGATTTTCTCAAGTGACCAATGATCTCCATTATTATTATACTTGAATAAAAAGTCATTAATATTCTTCTTTTTTCACGAAAATCCTACCAAAACCATTTTCCCCAAAGTTATAGACGATAAGTCTATATGCCCTTTTTTTCCTCGATTCCTGTCTATGAATGGCGACATTTAGGTCACACTCTCTAGGTTCCCGATCGACTATTGAAACGAGAAAAAAAAACCCAGACAGAAAGAGTAACCCGTACTAACAAGTGATAACGATAGGTGATAAACCCCACAGCGAACAGAAAGAGACATGTTCTGAAAGGTCACGTTTCTTGTAACACACGTGGAAGCTGTTCTCTGTCCAACCCAACATTTTGTATCAGCCATGAGGGAGGGTTAGGCGTCGTCGCTATCCGGCGTGAAACATCATACCAGAATTTACAAAATAAAACGAGATATAACGATCTTGAGATTGTTGTCGTTATTGTATGGGAGTGAAGTGATTAACGTTGTTACAATATAGTTAAATGTTGAACACAACTCTCATCAATGTCATTAACACATCAACACCGTCAAACCTGCTCTCACGGGATCTCTAATGGTTCAATCTTTATAACTTTGTTCACCAAGGTCATACATTTCGTATCGATGCCTTTTTTATTTTGTTTATAATCTCGGATTCAGCGTATGTTAGAACTACGTCTGGTATAGGGCTTAAAGTAAACATTCAATAGAGACTAAATGTTTACCTAGAATCAACATATACATCATCACCTTTAGCTGTGAACTGTCCCTGTATGTAGAAATGTTGTGAACTGTCCTTGTATGTAGTAATGTTGTGATCTGTCCCTGTATTTAGTAATGTTGTGAAATGTCTCTGCATGTAGAAATGTTGTGAACTGTCCTTGTATGTAGTAATGTTGTGAACTGTCCTTGTATGTAGTAATGTTGTGATCTGTCCCTGTATGTAGTAATGTTGTGAACAGTCCATGTATGAAGTAATGTTGTGAAATGTCCCTGTATGTAGAAATGTTGTGAACTGTCCCTGTATGTTGAAATGTTGTGATCTGTCACTGAATGTAGAAATGTTGTGAACTGTCCCTGAATGTAGAAATGTTGTGAACTGTCCCTGAATGTAGAAATGTTGTGAACTGTCCCTGTATGTAGTAATGTTGTGAACTGTTCCTGAATGTAGAAATGTTGTGATCTGTCCCTGAATGTAGAAATGTTGTGATCTGTCCCTGAATGTAGTAATGTTATGAACAGTCCCTGTATGTAGTAATGTTGTGAACTGTCCTTGAATGTAGTAATGTTGTGAACTGTCCCTGTATGTAGTAATGTTGTGAACTGTCCCTGAATGTAGTAATGCTGTGATCTGTCCCTGAATGTAGAAATGTTGTGAACTGTCCCTGTATGTAGTAATGTTGTGAACTGTTCCTGAATGTAGAAATGCTGTGATCTGTCCTTGAATGTAGAAATGTTGTGAACTGTCCCTGTATGTAGCAATGTAGTGAACTGTCCCTGTATGTAGTAATGTTGTGAAATGTCCCTGAATGTAGTAATGTAGTGAACTGTCCCTGTCTGCAGTAATGTTGTGAACTGTCCCTGTATGTAGTAATGTAGTGAACTGTCCCTGTATGTAGTAATGTTGTGACCTGTCCCTGAATTAAGTAATGTTGTGAACTGTCCCTGTATGTAGTAATGTTGTGAACTGTCCCTGTATATAGTAATGTAGTGAACTGTCCCTGAATGTAGTAATGTTATGAACTATCCCTGAATGTAGTAATATTTTGAACAGTCCCTGTATGTAGTAATGTTGTGATCTGTCCCTGTATGTAGTAATGTAGTGAACTGTCCCTGTATGTAGTAATGTAGTGAACTGTCCCTGTATGTAGTAATGTTGTGAACTGTCCCTGTATGTAGTAATGTAGTAAACTGTCCTTGTATGTAGTAATGTAGTGAACTGTCCCTGTATGTAGTAATGTAATGAACTGTCCCTGTGATAATGTTGTGAACTGTCCCTGTATGTAGTAATGTAGTGAACTGTCCCTGTATGTAGTAATGTTGTGAAATGTCCCTGTATGTAGTAATGTAGTGAACTGTCCCTGTATGTAGTAATGTTGTGAAATGTCCCTGTATGTAATAATGTTGTGAACTGTCCCTGTAGTAATGTTGTGAACTGTCCCTGAATGTAGTAATGCAGTGAACTGTCCCTGTATGTAGTAATGTAGTTAACTGTCCCTGTATGTAGTAATGTTGTGAAATGTCCCTGAATGTAGTAATGGTGTGAACTGTCCCTGTATGTAGTAATGTAGTGAACTGTCCATGTAGTAATGTTGTGAACTGTCCCTGTATGTAGTAATGTAGTGAACTGTCCCTGTATGTAGTAATGTTGTGAAATGTCCCTGAATGTAGTAATGGTGTGAACTGTCCCTGTATGTAGTAATGTAGTGAACTGTCCATGTAGTAATGTTGTGAACTGTCCCTGTATGTAGTAATGTAGTGAACTGTCCCTGTATGTAGTAATGTTGTGAAATGTCCCTGAATGTAGTAATGGTGTGAACTGTCCCTGTAGTAATGTTGTGACCTGCACCTGAATGTAGTAATGTAGTGAACTGTCCCTGTATGTAGTAATGCTATACCATAATGTGACGTAATGTAGTGACTATTGATGTCGTACTATACTATAATGTGACGTAGTGTAGTGACTATTGATGTCGTACTATACTATAATGTGACGTAGTGTAGTGGTGTAGTGACCATTGATGCCGTACTATACTATAATGTGACGTGGTGTAGTGGTGTAGTGACTATTGATGTCGTACTATACTATATTGTGACGTAGTGTAGTGGTGTAGTGACTATTGATGTCGTACTATACTATAATGTGACGTAGTGTAGTGACTATTGATGTCGTACTATACTATAATGTGACGTGGTGTAGTGACTATTGATGTCGTACTATACTATAATGTGACGTAGTGTAATGTTGTAGTGACTATTGATGTCGTACTATACTATATTGTGACGTAGTGTAGTGACAATTGATGTCGTACTATACTATAATTTGACGTGGTGTAGTGACTATTGATGTCGTACTATACTATAATGTGACGTGGTGTAGTGACTATTGATGTCGTACTATACTATAATGTGACGTGGTGTAGTGGTGTAGTGACTTTTGATGTCGTGCTATACTATAATGTGACGTGGTGCAGTGGTGTAGTGACTATTGATGTCGGACTATACTATAATGTGACGTGGTGTAGTGACTATTGATGCCGTACTATACTATAATGTGACGTAGTGTAGTGACTATTGATGTCGTACTATACTATAATGTGACGTGGTGTAGTAGTGTAGTGACTATTGATGTCGTACTATAATATAATGTTACGTGGTGGTGAGGTAACATTTATTGTCATACTGATGTTAATGACGATATTAACAGGGCCAATAAAACACTATAACGTATGCCGAGTCAAACGTCCGGGGACTGTTAGAGTAACGCTATAGTAATATCAGACTAGAAATAAACGTAGGATGTTTTCTATTACCCATTATAGTAATGAAGAAACATAAGATAAATGTTTAATGGTTTTCATCCGTCGATTGGGATCACTTCGATAGCACCTCTGGAAAGCTGTGGCCGTGCGTTCTTCATTGAAAACTCAAGTCTCGGCCATAGCTTTACCTGAACAGTTAATCAAACCTCGTGCACAGCTTTACAGCTTTACCTGAACAATTAATCAAACCTCGTGCATAGCTTTACCTGAACAGTTAATCAAACCTCGTCCATAGCTTTACCTGAACAGTTAATCAAACCTCGTGCACAGCTTTACAGCTTTACCTGAACAGTAAATCAAACCTCGTGCACAGCTTTACAGCTTTACCTGAACAGTTAATCAAACCTCGTCCATAGCTTTACAGCTTTACCTGAACAGTTAATCAAACCTCGTCCATAGCTTTACCTGAACAGTTAATCAAACCTCGTGCATAGCTTTACCTGAACAGTTAACCAAACCTCGTGCATAGCTTTACAGCTTTACCTCAACAGTTAATCAAACCTCGTCCATAGCTTTACCTGAACAGTTAATCAAACCTCGGCCATAGCTTTACCTGAACAGTAAATCAAACCTCGTCCATAGCTTTACCTGAACAGTTAATCAAACCTCGTGCATAGCTTTACCTCAACAGTTAATCAAACCTCGTGCATAGCTTTACCTGAACAGTTAATCAAACCTCGGCCATAGCTTTACCTGAACAGTTAATCAAACCTCGTGCATAGCTTTACCTGAACAGTTAATCAAACCTCGTGCATAGCTTTACAGCTTTACCTGAACAGTTCATCAAACCTCGTGCATAGCTTTACAGCTTTACCTGAACAGTAAATCAAACCTCTTGCACAGCTTTACAGCTTTACCTGAACAGTTAATCAAACTTCGTGCACAGCTTTACAGCTTTACCTGAACAGTTAATCAAACCTTGTGCACAGCTTTACCTGAACAGTAAATCAAACCTCGTGCATAGCTTTACAGCTTTACCTGAACAGTTAATCAAACCTCGTGCACAGCTTTACAGCTTTAACTTAACAGTTAATCAAACGTCGTCCATAGATTTACCTGAACAGTAAATCAAACCTCGTGCACAGCTTTACCTGAACATTAAATCAAACCTCGTCCATAGCTTTACCTGAACAGTTAATCAAACCTCGTGCACAGCTTTACAGCTTTACCTGAACAGTAAATCAAACCTCGTGCACAGCTTTACAGCTTTACCTGAACAGTAAATCAAACCTCGTCCATAGCTTTACCTGAACAGTAAATCAAACCTCGTCCATAGCTTTACCTGAACAGTGAATCAAACCTCGTCCATAGCTTTACCTGAACAGTGAATCAAACCTCATCCATAGCTTTACCTGAACAGTAAATCAAACCTCGTGCACAGCTTTACAGCTTTACCTGAACAATTAATCAAACCTCGTGCATACCTTTACCTGAACAGTTAATCAAACCTCGTCCATAGCTTTACCTGAACAGTAAATCAAACCTCGTGCACAGCTTTACAACTTTACCTGAACAGTAAATCAAACCTCGTGCACAGCTTTACAGCTTTACCTGAACAGTTAATCAAACCTCGTCCATAGCTTTACATCTTTACCTCAACAGTTAATCAAACCTCGTCCATAGCTTTACCTGAACAGTGAATCAAACCTCGTCCATAGCTTTACCTGAACAGTTAATCAAACCTCGTGCATAGCTTTACCCGAACAGTTAATCAAACCTCGTGCATAGCTTTACAGCTTTACCTCAACAGTTAATCAAACCTCGTCCATAGCTTTACCTGAACAGTTAATCAAACCTCGGCCATAGCTTTACCTGAACAGTAAATCAAACCTCGTCCATAGCTTTACCTGAACAGTTAATCAAACCTCGTGCATAGCTTTACCTCAACAGTTAATCAAACCTCGTGCATAGCTTTACCTGAACAGTTAATCAAACCTCGGCCATAGCTTTACCTGAACAGTAAATCAAACCTCGTGCATAGCTTTACCTGAACAGTTAATCAAACCTCGTGCATAGCTTTACAGCTTTACCTGAACAGTTAATCAAACCTCGTGCATAGCTTTACAGCTTTACCTGAACAGTAAATCAAACCTCTTGCACAGCTTTACAGCTTTACCTGAACAGTAAATCAAACCTCGTGCATAGCTTTACAGCTTTACCTGAACAGTTAATCAAACCTCGTGCACAGCTTTACAGCTTTACCTTAACAGTTAATCAAACGTCGTCCATAGATTTACCTGAACAGTAAATCAAACCTCGTGCACAGCTTTACCTGAACAGTAAATCAAACCTCGTCCATAGCTTTACCTGAACAGTAAATCAAACCTCGTCCATAGCTTTACCTGAACATTAAATCAAACCTCGTCCATAGCTTTACCTGAACAGTGAATCAATCCTCGTCCATAGCTTTACCTGAACAGTTAATCAAACCTCGTGCACAGCTTTACAGCTTTACTTGAACAGTAAATCAAACCTCGTGCACAGCTTTACAGCTTTACCTGAACAGTAAATCAAACCTCGTCCATAGCTTTACCTGAACAGCTAATCAAACCTCGTCCATAGCTTTACCTGAACAGTAAATCAAACCTCGTCCATAGCTTTACCTGAACAGTGAATCAAACCTCGTCCAAAGCTTTACCTGAACAGTGAATCAAACCTCATCCATAGCTTTACCTAAACAGTAAATCAAACCTCGTCCATAGCTTCACCTGAACAGTAAGTCTAACCTCGTCCATAGCTTCACCTGAACAGTAAATCAAACTTTGGTCATGACCTGAACAGTACATCAAACCTCGATAGCTTTACACAAACCTCGTCCATAGCTTTATTTTACTTTACCTGAACAGTAAATCAAACCTCGTCCATAGCTTTACCTGAACAGTAAATCAAACCTCGTCCATAGCGTTACCTGAACAGTAAATCAAACCTCGTCCATACATTACCCTAACTAAATTATTACAACTTGGTCATGGTAAAACACTTTCTTGTAAATCCATTTAATTGAGTCAGCTACACACACTCATTAACACTAAAACATCGTTAATATGTTACACTGGGTCAGCTACACACTCTCATTTACACTAAAAAAATCGTCCCTTTGTTACACTTGGTCAGCTACACAATCTCTTTTAAACTAAAACATCGTCAATATGTTACACTGGGTCAGCTACACACTCTCATTTACACTAAAACATCGTCAATATGTTACACTGGGTCAGAGTAAAACTCTCTTTTACACTAAAACACCATCAGTTTG
The DNA here is from genome assembly GCF_031769215.1 of Ylistrum balloti. Taxonomy (NCBI): domain Eukaryota; kingdom Metazoa; phylum Mollusca; class Bivalvia; order Pectinida; family Pectinidae; genus Ylistrum; species Ylistrum balloti. The sequence continues at coordinate 1,005,101 of NW_026782140.1, read as the reverse complement.
TTACACTGGATCAGCGACACACTCAGCATTAAAATGTCGTTAACATATTGAATCAGTGAAATGTTGAAACATCGTTAAACTATGTTACCAGATCGATTAAAGGCCTTCTGTGATACTATGTTTTCTATATTACTAGATTGACAGCGATGGTATACTGAACTGTATTACACATCCTTAAACACACAAGTATTGATAATGTTACAAACGACTAGTATAGTTCAGACTTCTATTTCAAATTAATAAAGTATAAACGCGTGGTAAATAGCATAGCTGATATATTACATCTCAATCTAAAGTTCACAATAGAATACGCTAGAAAATTGTAGAAAAATAAATACAAAATATGCATTAATCAAAGGCGTTTTTAATATGCGACATGAACATCATCACAGATTGAAATTAAATATATCACCAGGTTGAGATCTGTAAACATACAACGACAGTAAAACAGTAAAACACATTGAGCGGAATGTGGCACATTATCAACAAAAATAGACAGGTCACGTGATACAGAGCGACTTAAAATAAAAAGCAACATAGCTATTTAATAACACTGTGCGCAGAGAGGACCTCCAGAAGTTTCCCCATCCGTCTTACACGCGGAGGTCCTATAAGAATTCTAGCAGTTTTTTCTCCGTCTTTAGACACAGAGTACATAAAACAGCTTTGGCAGTTTTTTCTCCGTCTTAAGACACAGAGTACATAAAACAGCTTTGGCAGTTTTTTCTCCGTCTTAAGACAGGATTACATCAAACAGCTTTGGCAGTTTTTTCTCCGTCTTAAGACACAGAGTACATAAAACAGCTTTGGCAGTTTTTTCTCCGTCTTTAGACACAGAGTACATAAAACAGCTTTGGCAGTTTTTTCTCCGTCTTTAGATAGGATTACATAAAACAGCTTTGGCAGTTTTTTCTCCGTCTTTAGACAGGATTACATCAAACAGCTTTGGCAGTTTTTTCTCCGTCTTTAGACAGGAGTGCATAAAACAGCTTTGGCAGTTTTTTCTCCGTCTTTAGACAGGAGTGCATAAAACAGCTTTGGCAGTTTTTTCCCCCCATCTTTAGACACGGAGTACATAAAACAGCTTTGGCTGTTTTCTCTCCATCTTTAGACACGGAGTACATAAAACAGCTTTGGCAGTTTTTTCTCCGTCTTTAGATAGGATTACATAACAGCTTTGGCAGTTTTTTCTCCGTCTTTAGACAGGATTACATCAAACAGCTTTGGCAGTTTTTTCTCCGTCTTTAGACAGGATTACAGCAAACAGCTTTGGCAATTTTTTTCTCCATCTTTAGACACGGAGTACATAAAACAGCTTTGGCAGTTTTTTCTCCGTCTTAAGACACAGAGTACATAAAACAGCTGTGGCAGTTTTTTCCCCCATCTTTAGACACGGAGTACATAAAACAGCTTTGGCAGTTTTTTCTCCGTCTTAAGACAAGGAGTACAGACTTCGTAGGATTTAAATGATCCAATAGTTCCTTTCTCAAATACGATACGAATGTACCAGTAGGAACTGGATAGTTTCCAAAGTGTTATGGAGATAAACGAACAATATCTCCGCTCCGTAGATAAACGGATGATAAAAAAGAAATAATATCCTTGTATTTAGTTACCGTCTCCTGTCGTAGTGAAATGCAATCAGTGTGAACGGTACATTTATCCAGCAAATACCTGGTCACTCGGAACATCTCTATCCTAACCCACCTATAGCACAAGAAGATATGAGTCCGTTACGGCACCCTGTTTGTCACAGGAAAGTACGTCCACAAGAATAAAATAACACGGAAAGTTTCACGTCTTACAGCTCACACATTTGTTTCCATAACAAAATAAATTACTTTTTCTCATTCATGCAAAAATAAATTTAGGATATTTCCCCTATGGTGTTAATTATTCCTGCGTCTGAAATTTGTATTCCAGATGTCCATGTTCATACAATCGGGGTCGATACTGGTGCCCTCCGTATCCATACACAGGTTAGCACATTTGGCGACATTATAACTATGGCCATATCGCAGTACGCACGAGACACAGTATTTCCGGCAAATGTGGACGCTCTCTTTCGAGCGCTTATCAACGTCGAAACCTGTTTCACATGATGATTCTATACTTTTTCCATTCGTTTCCCCACACATTTCTCGACACATCCCTGCGTTAAATCTAGGGCCGAACTCGTCCGAGCACTTGGAACATGTCGTCAGGCACATTCCGTAAAGTGACATACCGGAAGTAAGAGAGATTGCGCACATTGCCACAACCAGAGCTGTCAACCATAACAGTTTCGTATCCATATCTAAAAAGAAAGTGGAAAAAATTAAAACGAGCATTCTACACGTGATTTAATGAATGACTACCGAGAGCAGTGTCCGGTCGTTACCAACTTAAAGCACATCAAAATAATACAGAGCCGAAACACATTGCAGTCAAATCATAGTCATGATTATCAAGTATTTATCTTTGGAAAAAAATCATACTGATATATACCAGCCATAGTTATAAAAATTACAAACAGTTATGGAATGTAAACCACAAAAATCAGATATTTTTCAAATAAGATTTAGGTGTCTGTGTCCATGCTTAATCTGATCGCAACAGATTGAAGACTTACAACGGTAAATCACTGAAAGGAAATTTCTACTAGAAACTTTTGTGTCTTTAACACCCAGATTATAGAAAAGGCTCGGAAATAATACTGATTTAGAAATGGAATCCCAATACACAGACCATCTACAAAGACACTACTATCTCTCTGGCTGAAACCTCCAAACTCGCTATCTACAAAAATCCGAAATATCAACATTTTCTCCTCAATGAAAAAGGCATTTGATTCAAGAAAGAGATTGACATCGTGTTAGGTTCTGGCAGCATGTTCTTGTTTGTTTGTTTTGTTTTGTTTGTTTGTTTGTTTGTTTTAATATTTAGATCCAACATAAGTCTGTAAATGACTTAAATATACTCATTATTTACCTGTCCAGTTTGAAGGTAAAATTGAGATTACCTTTTCTTGTCTTTTTCTCGGCTGAGTGTGTTTGTGTGATTTTTTTACACGAGGCGTTTTTGAGATGTATCCAAACTCATAGATTTCAATAGAATATAATTCAAAATTGAATTGCAACAAACTTAACAGATTCGAGACAGGATGTTAAAAGTGAAGAGCTCTGCGGTGATAATGACACATTTGATAGTGTAGCGTTGTATGTGTTGTTTATCCACTCAGTTGGAGTTTAAATGTGCACTTAACTGATTTTGTAACTATCAGTTCTTACGTTAGATTTTTTAAACAGAATTAATGTTTCTAATGTCAGTCATTACACAACTAAAATCTATTACTTCCATCGAACATTTCATCTGAGCTCACCAGTGGTTCACTTTAAACTTAGTATATTACTTTCATAAATTACATGAAATCACTAAGATTACAAGATCCTCCAAACTTGAGTAAAACACCACATCAACAACTTGTATGTTTAGAGAGACCCTGATTTTGTCATTGTGAATTTATTAACAATTTCTTTAAGAAGCAATAAACAGAAACAAATGTAAACGATTTTCTACTGAAAACTTCCTCATCAAGTAACATCAAAATATGATAATAGAATAATCAAAAGACATCAAAAATAATTTATTTGAAAAATTAAATTACAAAGATAGAAAAAAATTGTGATGTGTGATGATATGTAAGACAATGTTTCCAAAAGTTAGATGGGCAATTTTTTGTTATACTGTTAATTTTATATGACTCGGCGACATTTGTCGCGATATTTTAACTCGCCAAATTTGATAAATTTATTGTTCTTTTCATAACACACGACGAGTCTCTCCGAGTTGTCTACGAATCTCAGTATCTGTGAAGTGAAAGATCAAACGCAATTTCAATATCAACAGCGACAAAACCAGAATAACTGCTAAGTCCAGACATTGAGTTTATGTTTTGACCCAAATAACAAATTAACATTTCTAAAATAGTTATTTTACAGCGGTAGAGATTTTTTTTCTACTTAAGGAAAACGTATAAAATAAAGCTGTGTACTCACATGTAACCATATCAGCGCCGACCGTGTGTTAGGTAGTGTGTGTGTATCGCCGAGCTACCAATACACTGACTGGGAAGTTGGAATGGAGAAGTGAGTAGTAGTAGCCACTATTTATAGCGGGCCTCCCTATTAATACACCCAACACACACTCAATTTACATAACTTACATTTCCGGAAATCCAATTAGGAAATATGTCGACAAACAACATATTTTGATTAATATTTCATTTCCGATGAGGATTGGGAACGGCTAATTGGTTAGTAGTGTTTAATATTAAACGTCATTTCTATTACTTGTAAACATGACACGACCATCCATCCTAATATTTGCACGTAAATTATTTATTTGTTTCAATTTAATTGACTCGTTAACATTAGATGACTCGAGATATTGACACTGGAGTCAAACCACAATAACTGTTAGCGGACACGTACATGCATCAATAATGAATCTATCCCCATTACTCTGTGACTATACGATGGACGATTTCAGACAAAAGTATAAAATTCAGCAACTTGTCATTAGAATGGATATTCTCTGTGGGAGCGATTGATCAGAAACTTGAGCAGATATAATAAAACATTGTATGATGTTATGTATAAATATTATAGCGATTGGTCAGTGACTGGAGCAGATATAATAAAACATTGTATGATGTTATGTATAAATATTATAGCGATTGGTCAGTCACTGGTCAGTCACTGGAGCAGATATAATAAAACATTGTATGATGTTATGTATAAATATTATAGCGATTGGTCAGTCACTGGTCAGTCACTGGAGCAGATATAATAAAACGTTGTATGAGATTATGTATAAATATTACATCGATTGGTCAGTGACTGGAGCAGATATAATAAAACATTGTATGATGTTATGTATAAATATTATAGCGATTGGTCAGTCACTGGTCAGTGACTGGAGCAGATATAATAAAACATTGTATGACATTATGTATAAATATTATATCGATTTGTCAGTCACTGGAGCAGATATAATAAAACATTGTATGACATTATGTATAAATATTACATCGATTGGTCAGTCACTGGAGCAGATATAATAAAACATTGTATGACATTATGTATAAATATTATATCGATTTGTCAGTGACTGGAGCAGATATAATAAAACATTGTATGAGATTATGTATAAATATTATATATATTATATTAATGCTAGTACATATCAATATGGAGATCGTTTCCTCAACCATGTCACACCGTTTAATCACCCCCTTTTGAACATCGTTATGACCTACGTTTGTGGTGATACTGTAAACATTATGGAGACAGATAGTCGACGTAATTCTGGTTTTGTGGACCAAGATCATAAGCCTCGAGATGTGATAAAATGATGTTACCACGCTTCGGTGAATACCACGATAGTTGTTGATACAAGATGACAGGTGTATATCTAAGGTATTTGGACGAAACCGCTGTATGCCTGACTGACGACACTGTACTTAATATTCTTCTTGTGACGTAAGGTACGAGAGCGTTTACAGGTGAGGCGTCGCCAAAACACTGACGTTCATGGCGTCGAATGTGATACGACATTCTGTGTTTTTTATACTTGAAATAAATTGGTTTATCAGTAGTGAATATTTACACTACCAACAAATCAAAACAATACAAAATACATTCACAACTTACCTCCAGCTTTGTATATTCTACTCACCATCGTGTTCAACGTTCACGTTACAATTGTTTAAAACTCACATAAATACTTTTTCAGCAGCTCGCCCATTACATTTATTAACTATATGCCCTGTATATTTATCGACAATGTGCTCAGTACATTTATAAAACAAACTCGCTCAGTACATTTATCAACAACTCGTTCCGTGTATTTATCAACAAATCGCTCAGTCCATTTATCAACAAATCGCTCAATACATTTATCAACATCTCGCTTCGTGTATTTATCAACATCTCGCTCAATACATTTATCAACAACTCGCTCCGTGTTTTTATCAACAAATCGCTCAATACATTTATCAGCATCTCGCTCCCTGTTTTTATTAACAACTCGCTCAGTCCATTTATCAACAACTTGCTCAATACATTTATCAGCATCTCGCTCCCTGTTTTTATTAACAACTCGCTCAGTCCATTTATCAACAACTTGCTCAGTACATTTACCGATTTAACATCCTTCCGAAGTGATTATAACTGCTCACAATGTCTAGCTCAAAGCCATTATCATATCATCTATCTTCTTCATTTTCTACCATTTCTAAAGATCATTTCTTTATTTCTTTTCAGTATTTAAATTAAATCTCATTTATCAGTGTACTACAGTAAAGAATCTTACATCGTATGAAGAATGTTTCGGCTAAAATCAGCGTATCATTTGTGTGATAACATTGGCCATTAATTATACCAATATTACTGTTAATTTTTCACTAAAGGAGGTCATGTTATTCACCGCTGTATTCTGTTATATTTCATAAATATTTATTTTTATCATTTCTTATTTTTGTTTTACAAATATCATTTCAGAGGGTAAACCATCTAAAACATTGTTCCACAAACCAGGCCGTCAAACGATAAAGAACAGTGTGTCTACGTTGTTCTGTGACTGTTTATGATAATAGGTGAAACACAATCATCCTGTTCAGAGTGTCCTCTGTGACGTCAGAAGAGGGTTGAAATAGTCCCAATATGTTATGACTGAATAACTCCCTCCCGTTTGTTACAGTCGATGGCTGAACACTCTTCACTCAACAATTACACATCTGACATAAACACTACCAAATAATGACAGACCAATTAAAACCACCATGCCTAGAGTTATAGAATTGGATTCAATAATCCTAATTGCTTTGCTTTGTAATCCTGTTTGAAAATGCTGCAGAAATTCACCAGATGCCAAGAAGTACCAGTCTCCACCCACTGAATGACACGCCGTGTGAAGACATTTTAATTTACCCCGTACAGATCAGAACGAAAAACACGATCAAAACTCAGTCCCTTAAATCACATTAACAACTCCCCAAATTACTTTTTTTAAATAAATATAATTTGTTATCGGTTAAAGTAAAAGTGGTCCGACTTATCAACCTCAGTAAACCAGATGTATACGAACATTACATTATTACACTAAACTTGATGACGTAGTTCAGGTTGATATTGCACAGTAATAGTTTTGCATCGTCTTCTAAAACACGGCATTCATTCAAGATGTGTTTTTTGTTTAAGAAATAAATTTTGATGCAATGTTAACCGTTACAGGCCATGTTACATTGATACCGAGTAAGCAAATAGAGTAATAACGGGGATGACAGGTCGTTTTAAGTATAAACCACGGGCTTCATCCATACGGCTGCTAAATCCGGCTCTCTTGTCGCAGCCGGACCATTTATTAGACGCGTGTCCGAGTCTGTGACGGCTATCAGTTCAACGGTGCCGTCAGGAGTAGCAGAATGTCCTTCATCCAATAGTTAAGATCTTAACTAAGAATGTTGTACTTGTGATTTTTTGTACTTTATTGCGATGTCGTGACCACAAAAAAAAAAAAACAAGAAACCTTGCGTATGTAGATGTACTCTAGTACGTTTTACAGAACAGAGCTAAATAATTCATGTCTATTAGCTTCACTTCCGGTTCAAATATACGGCAGGTTATAGTAGATATTTCATCCATTTTTTGACTCCAGTATTACTCCCCATCAACGACCTATCCAGTAAAAGGCTAATTCAAAAGGATTTTATTATTTGAGACCCATGTTTATATCTAACTTCACACTGCACGCGGAAATAATGCATTTCCATAATGCCTTCATAGTTTTTACAAACCTAGATTAGAATTCTGGTGATAACTATGGTCAATAATTTTCTTCAAAGACAATACATCATTAGTGCATCCTATATATTATAGTATATAATAGTAAAATGAAAGTGTTGAAGATTCTTAAAGCTTCAGAAATTCTCCAGCAAAATTCTCCAGCAGGCAATTATTAGACTTTTTCATCAAGGTCTCGCTAACGATCGGAAGATATCAGTACCACAAGGTTAAACCATTGATCCGGGGAGAAAATCTAAATTATAATGTTCCATTGCTGAACTAACAGCCTATCTAAAAATGTTATCAAAAGAAATAGTAATTAATTTTCTCGACACCTTTTGCGGTGTTCTTTGTCTTGTGAACCTAGTTTTCTATCTGCTATTAAACATGGAGAGCTTATCCTTAAGCTCAATTTCCGCAATTTCTACCAGGACAAATTGGGTTTTCTTTCCTATGATTTCACGCGCGTGACCTTCCGTGTTGTTGATGCGTCACTGTTGGAACAGCATAACACTGTCTTAAACTGACCGTAGCGTTCTCATCGGAGTTGATAGGATTTATCTTAAAAGTCAGCCTGTTATCAGTTTACCAGTGGTGAAGTCATCGGGAGAAAACTTCAGTGTGTATAGACAAAGATACAAGTGTAGTTCAAGCGCGTGCATGTTAAAACTGCTGTTTTACTATTAAAGAAATGTAAAATTTAAAGGGTCGGTTAATACCATACAACAATGGTAGTTTAGACAAATCTAGTGCAGAATTTATTACGTGAAATCAAAAAGCTGTCGTTCTGACCAGTTGCACGTGCCTTCGAGGCGTGGAAATACGTGGAAATCAGTGGTGTGGCCTGGGACTGGAAGTATTGTTACTGTAAACGTGTAGAGTCACATGGTGTTATATCTATATCTGATGAAATACTTGCAAATGTATTGTGTGTAGTTATTGGCGTGGCACGGTCAGAACGGAAGCCCATGAAACTCGCTCTGATGTAACACGGGTTATTTTTCAGGTCGTAGTATTAATCTCACGTCTTAAATTCGGACGTTTTTCTACAGCAGCGGATTTGTCCCAGTAGTAATCGGTTCCTGCTCCGACAGCACGCAACAACATAGGCTTACTCAGTGACCTCGTGTTTATACTGTCATACTGCACGCTGTATTGATAAAACAATGATGTCATTTCACATCATTATTTCAATCGCTACAAGATTTTAAATTTTTTGGAGAATGTGTTACAATTAAAGTTTTGTTTTTGTACTAGTAGTGAAAGCTATGTGCGCCGATATATTTCCTATCAGTTGCCTTCTCAGTATAGTTCTCCAGAGTTTAACACGTGGTCAGTGATTTCTGGCTTCAACATCTGCAGTTAATCTCTGAGAACAGTATTTGTGCATCATCTGTACAACCACAATTTACATATGGAAGGAGATATATATAGTCTACTTACCTTAAATATCAAAGTCATACAATATATAGTCTACTTACCTTAAATATCAAAGTCATACAATATATAGTCTACTTACCTTAAATATCAAAGTCATACAATATATAGTCTACTTACCTTAAATATCAAAGTCATACAATATATAGTCTACTTACCTTAAATATCAAAGTCATACAATATATAGTCTACTTACCTTAAATATCAAAGTCATACAATATATAGTCTACTTACCTTAAATATCAAAGTCATACAATATATAGTCTACTTACCTTAAATATCAAAGTCATACAATATATAGTCTACTTACCTTAAATATCAAAGTCATACAATATATAGTCTACTTACCTTAAATATCTATATAAATCCTACAGTATATAGTTGTCATATTTCTGTGTCGTGATATTATCGCCCAACAGTGTAAAATCTTTATTTCTGTGTCGTGATATTATCGCTTAATAGTATCAAATCTTTATTTCTGTGTCGTGATATTATCGCCCAACAGAGTAAAATCTTTATTTCTGTGTCGTGATATTATAATAGTATCAAACATAGCGGGAAATACTTGTCCTTTGAGATATATACAGAGTTACTGTTCTTGGCGAGTGAACAGTTTCTTGTGCATGAAAGCCCGAGTTTGTTGAGTTTTCCGTCCGTTGTTCGATGAAAATTAACTCTATTACTTTCGGCGAATTATAGTTGAAGTATTCATGAAAGTGTACAATTAATTTCTAATTTAAAAGCAAACGGAATTTCACCGTCAAAAAAAGGTTATCGTGAAGTCAGGAGATAGTCCGTGACTGTATACCGAGAGTACGCCTTGCAGGGGTTCCCTGGTTTCGCGTTTATAACTTTTCCTTTTCTCAGCCAATCGCATATTACTTTTAAAATGACGTAGAACGATTATCCATCATCTTATTATACCAACCAATGAAATCGCTTGAATAAAGCAAATGTCGTCATTTCGATCTACTTTAGAGTCGGGAAATTCCAACAAAGGGAATTTCTTACCCCGGTATTTGTCACGACAAATCCAGAGCTTCGCATGCTAAAATATGAGCGCATATGAGTTTTGAATAATTTCTTGGTATAAAAACGGTACAGTTACTTCACAATAAACGAGAAAGATCTTACGAATAACATGAAACTGTGTCTACGTCCGGGCGACGAATTCGGCTTGAGCGGGCTCCTATCATGCTTTAGCGTTGTAGTCAATTCGTGGATTTTTGACGAAAAAAATAAAAACTTTAGAATTTTCTCTTTTTGCTTCCAATTTTTTCTGTTTGTACCACAGGAATTAACTTGACAAGTAAAAGAACGTTTTTTTCGCGGGAGTGTTAATATTTCACGATATGCTTTATTTCAGTGTCGTTATATTATCGCCCAACATTGTATTCAATTCGCGAATCAGAAACAATTGTTTTCAGTGGATATTACTTGTGCAAATTCGAAAATTACAGTAAGTAGTTCATATTTCGTTGTGTTTGTAAACATTCAGTGTCGTTATATTATCGCCCAACATTGTAAAATCTTTATTTCAGTGTCGTTATATTATCGCCCAACATTGTAAAATCTTTATTTCAGTGTCGTTATATTATCGCCCAACATTGTAAAATCTTTATTTCAGTGTCGTTATATTATCGCCCAACATTGTAAAATCTTTATTTCAGTGTCGTTATCTTTATTTCATCGCCCAACATTGTAAAATCTTTATTTCAGTGTCGTTATATTATCGCCCAACATTGTAAAATCTTTATTTCAGTGTCGTTATATTATCGCCCAACATTGTAAAATCTTTATTTCAGTGTCGTTATATTATCGCCCAACATTGTAAAATCTTTATTTCAGTGTCGTTATATTATCGCCCAACATTGTAAAATCTTTATTTCAGTGTCGTTATATTATCGCCCAACATTGTAAAATCTTTATTTCAGTGTCGTTATATTATCGCCCAACATTGTAAAATCTTTATTTCAGTGTCGTTATATTATCGCCCAATAATTTAAAGTCTTATCCTCAACCTAAAACGTAGACACGTGACTGCCGAAACATTGATATAAAACATACCAGAGTTGTTTATTAGTTGTGTAGACAGCTATCTTCTCTACTTTACCAAGTCTAACTGTGACCGGGTACCTCTGACGTCAGTAGTCATTGGTAGTACTAAACCACCACGGGTACTTTACCAAGTCTAACTGTGACCGAGTACCTCTGGCGTCAGCAGTTATTGTTAGTACTAAACCACCACGGGTACTTTACCAAGTCTAACTGTGACCGAGTACCTCTGACGTCAGTAGTTATTGGTAGTACTAAACCACCACGGGTACCTTACCAAGTCTAACTGTGACCGAGTACCTCTGACGTCAGTAGTTATTGGTAGTACTAAACCACCACGGGTACTTTACCAAGTCTAACTGTGACCGAGTACCTCTGGCGTCAGCAGTTATTGTTAGTACTAAACAACCACGGGTACTTTACCAAGTCTAACTGTGACCGAGTACCTCTGACGTCAGTAGTTATTGGTAGTACTAAACCACCACGGGTACCTTACCAAGTCTAACTGTGACCGAGTACCTCTGACGTCAGTAGTTATTGGTAGTACTAAACCACCACGGGTACCTTACCAAGTCTAACTGTGACCGAGTACCTCTGACGTCAGTAGTTATTGGTAGTACTAAACCACCACGGGTACCTTACCAAATCTAACTGTGACCGAGTACCTCTGACGTCAGTAGTTATTGGTAGTTCTATACCACCATGAGTACTTTACTAAGTCTAACTGTGACCGAGTACATCTGACGTCAGTAGTTATTGGTAGTACTAAACCACCACGAGTACTCTACCAAGTCTAACTGTGACCGAGTACCTCTGACGTCAGTAGTTATTGGTAGTACTAAACCACCACGAGTACTCTACCAAGTCTAACTGTGACCGAGTACCTCTGACGTCAGTAGTTATTGGTAGTACTAAACCACCACGGGTACTTTACCAAGTCTAACTGTGACCGAGTACCTGTGACGTCAGTAGTTATTGGTAGTACTAAACCACCACGGGTACCTTACCAAGTCTAACTGTGACCGAGTATCTCTGACGTCAGTAGTTATTGGTAGTACTAAACCACCACGGGTACTTTATCAAGTCTAACTGTGACCGAGTACCTCTGACGTCAGTAGTTATTGGTAGTACTAAACCACCACGGGTACCTTACCAAGTCTAACTGTGACCGAGTACCGTTGACGTCAGTAGTTATTGGTAGTACTAAACCACCACGGGTACCTTACCAAGTCTAACTGTGACCGAGTACCTGTGACGTCAGTAGTTATTGGTAGTACTAAACCACCACGGGTACCTTACCAAGTCTAACTGTGACCGAGTATCTCTGACGTCAGTAGTTATTGGTAGTACTAAACCACCACGGGTACTTTATCAAGTCTAACTGTGACCGAGTACCTCTGACGTCAGTAGTTATTGGTAGTACTAAACCACCACAGGTACTTTACCAAGTCTAACTGTGACCGAATACCTCTGACGTCAGTAGTAATTGGTAGTACTAAACCACCACGGGTACCTTACCAAGTCTAACTGTGACCGGGTACCTCTGACATCAGTCGTTATTGGTAGTTCTATACCACCACTGACCAGACGTTTAACGACTTAACGTCCTATAATGGTGTCATCACTTTTACAGACACGAAGGGTGTGTTCTTCTATTGCTATTTTATTACTATATATAGACAGACAATCGTGGATGTTTTAATTTACCAGCATCATTATGTATTCCGCGTAACAAACACGGAAGTTTTCCTTAAAGCCATATCAAAAATGTAATTATTTCAATTTCAGATGGTGTTTACATACTGCAAGTCACATCATATATGTAATAATTTCAATTTTCAATTTCATATGGTGTTTACATACTGCAAGCCAAATCAAAAATGTAATTATTTCAATTTTCAATTTTAGATGGTGTTTACATACTGCAAGTCACATCATATATGTAATAATTTCAATTTTCAATTTCAGATGGTGTTTACATACTGCAAGCCAAATCATAAATGTAATTATTTCAATTTTCAATTTTAGATGGTGTTTACATGTCCCAGTTTGATTCAATAGTCATTGGAGGGTTTTTTTCCTTACCACGATTTCAATTAAAGATGTTGATAGCTAAATGACAAACCTGCAACACAGGATTTATAGAGATGCAGATTGATGGACACTGAAGTGATATTTTATTGTCGCTATCATGATCTCATTGGGAAGTATTTTATGTCGTTTTGGATGTTAGATGTTCTCGATGCCTGTTAGTATACCTAGATAGTTCATTGGTTCTCATTTGAGAACGTGGTATCACTCGGATTAATGCACAATGATCACCATAAAATGTTTTCTTTTATTGATATTTTGCCCTCATCAAACCGATATTTACGTGTAGATCATGATGTTGTTGACATGTCACTTATATATTGTCTTATCTCAGTGGTTTTAATGTACAACCCTCCTTTGTTATTGTTTGATCTGCTATCCTGGGTTTCTCACTATATTGAGTTGGCTCCGGTATTTTCTTTTATACCAGGTCTCAAAAATTGGTATTTGTATGGTCAATGGTTTTTTTTGGGAATAGACAACTTTAAATATTTTCTTTGCCGTGGAAATATTGAAGTTTTCTACGCTTTTATCACCGGTATGAGATGAAAAACTCAGTAAAAATATTTGGTTTAGAAGCAGTAAAATCAATGCATTTGTCCCATTAATAAAGGTTATGTTTTGTTACAACTGTATCAACAAAAACCAACTGCTATTGGACAGATACGTAAAATAAACAAATACACTGGGTCCCTTACTTCTGTGGTTTTAACCAATCGATGATGGCTTTAGTTGTAGTATAGCGTTATCAGTGTATATATCTTTAGAATAATCAAAAGTATTGAAAAGTGTACATTGTACCTTAAACTAGTGTTGTCTGGCTAGGAGAGACTGATTTACATGAAATTCTCTCTCTCCTTTTGTAATCAAGCATCTTCATATAGATATACTTTTTGCACAGACAATTATGGAAATTCATTCATAAATACCATAAAATAAAGACACGGTGCTCACAAGAAACCGTAACAGTTTACAAAACCTCAGTATACCGTACTGCACATGGCAAGACCGCATTAATAGAAGCGATTAGGAATGGGCAGAAGCGGAGCACTCTTTCAGGGAGCTTTGTTCATGTGACAACCCTTGCTTGACAGGAAAATCACACTTGGCTTCTTTTTGAAGACGTGCTTAACACGCTCTTGTATTATGTATATATACAACAGGACAAATCTTAATCGCGGTGTTTCAAAACTATTCATTTCAAATGCACTGATTTCAGAATACCAATGAAATCAGACAGTGAACTAATGTCGGGCATTGTATTTTGTAAATTGTGGTAATGAATTTCGGTCTTCACCTCCCTTTAACTGATTTTATTTCAATTATTTTTACATGCTAACATTAGGTATTACGGGATATGTAACGTATATAGAACGTATGTGAAAGAGACCCGCAACACCAGAGCATAATAGCTTCAAAATCTCACCATATTTCAGTTTTTCGCGAAAATATTGCTACGTAGTTGGTTATTTTAAACACGAATACTTCCTAACAGGTTGATTTTATTCGTTGCATTGAATTTTAAGTGAAAGAGCACCGTGTATGCAAATGACTTTAAAACCACATAGACGACGCCATGACACCAACATAAGAAGTGCACCAAAGGGAGGAAGGTGGGCGTCTCTTTGCTGTAAAAAGGGGGATTTTAAACGTCACTATGTCCAAATTCGACAACATATTTCAATGAGTTATTTGAATATGCAAATTGGATTTTCCCGATATTGTCGAATGATGCTTGATCAAGATCTACTTATTATCTAAATAATCAACAGGGACTAGAGAATTCGATTAAAATTTGCTGGTGATTGGAATATCGAGAAAAGCGGACTTAACTATTACCTTTTCACTTTTTCAAGGTTTTATCATCGCAACGCAGTAAAATGTTACAATGAACTTGTTTATTTTTCATTGACTGATATATGACTAACCAGTAATCATTGTTTGATTCCAATATATTATATTATACATTACTAATAGACAATGTGAAACAAATACTGCAGGCGTCATCTTACAGTGTAAAGCACGTTATCTGTCGTACGACATTTAACGTACACTTATAGAAAAAAATTAGCGAATAGTTACTTTGTTTCTTCAAGGTATGACATAGATATTTCTATAAGGAACTCTCCTTCTCTCAATACATTTAAATCAATTATCAGTAAGACAGAAATAATACATGACAGATGCTTTTAGGTATGAGATTTAAGTAATTTAAACATACTTCATTTCCGTTTGAGAAATCCTGCCAGATCTCTTAATTACGATTTCTTTAAGAACAAGAGGTAATACAGCTGAATGTAGATGCAGCAATCCATTAATAATCGAAATCTGTTAATAAGACAGTTACAACCAATGTTTGAGAATTGAATCAAATTTACTCATATATGGCGATCAGCAATTAAGCAAAGATGATGATATCTCTTAATTGCAAAAATAGTAAAATAGGGATTTGATAGAATGTGATTCTCTCTCTGTCTCTCTCTGTCTCTCTCCCTCTCTCTCTGTCTCTCCCTCTCTCTCTTAAAATGAAATATGTTTAAAAACAATTAAATCAATGTTATTGAATTCAGGATCCTATAGAGCAGCATGTTAAAGGTTTGATGATCTGGTCATCGGTCACATGACCATTGAGTAAACTACAGTTCGTTTTCTTTGTCAGTAAGGTAACTTTGCGTAGTTCTGTTCCCTTGTCAGTAATGTGACGTTGCGCAGTTCTGTTCCTTGTCTGTAAGGTAACTTTGCGCAGTTCTTTTTCTCCGTGTCAGTAATGTGACTTTGCGTAGTTCTGTTCCCTTGTCGGTGATGTGACTTTGCGCAGTTCTGTTCCTTTGTCAGTAATGTGACTTTGCGTAGTTCTGTTCCCTTGTCAGTGATGTGACTTTGCGCAGTTCTGTTCCCTTGTCAGTAATGTGACTTTGCGCAGTTCTGTTCCCTTGTCAGTAAGATAACTTTGCACAGTTCGTTTTCCTTGTCAGTAAGGTAACTTTGCGCAGTTCTGTTCCCTTGTCTGTAAGGTGACTTTGCGCAGTTCTGTTCCCTTGTCTGTAAGGTAACTCTGCGCAGTTCTGTTCCCTTGTCAGTAAGGTAACTTTGCGGTTTGACATGATCTTTGATGGATGTTTCACAATACTTTAAGGTGCTCTGTTGTATTTTGTCAATTCTTTTGTTTCAGTTTTTATGCCATCGAGGTTGAAAATCTTTGACGTGTCGTCTGTTTGTCTGTTTGTCTTTCTGTCTATTTGTGTGTCCGCCTGTCTGTCTTAAAGTCTCCGTCGAAAAACTTGAATATTTTCTTCAGATTTCAACAAAATTTAGTGTATTGCTTTATATCAATAAAACCTCGGAGTGCGATATCGGTCAAAGCCCGTCAGTAATTGACAGAGTTACGGAACTTTAAACCGATGAAATACGTCATTGCTTTGTTTCAGTATATAACTTAATTTCTTGTTGTAGTATTTTTTTCCATTTCAAAAAGAATCTTAGAGGATTAAGGCACTGGTCAACAATCGTCAGAATTACGGGATCAGGAAGGTAGTTTCCCCTGTTTAATCCGATTTCAACCAAATCTGATATTATGTTTTAATCAATGAACTAATGTTACAGGATTTAAAAAAAAAACAAAGAATTTATTTTCCATTTCTGTCAAATAACTCAAGTTCATTTGCACTTTCAGACGTGAACCATTTTTTTGTTACTTTATATTAAGGTGCTCTCAGATTAGTTCAACATTGGACAAAATTCTTCACCATTTATTTTTTTACCGCAGTTACGAGACTTGAATTAAGGAAATGATAGCAAGAAACAAGATGAAAATGATACGTGCCTCACTTGCCTTGGCGGACTTAAATATGTACTTTAGTGTCATGTTTTTACTTTATATAGTTTGATGTCCCAGTCTCTTTAACGATCAGTTCCTTATATCCGTGTAGAAAATGTTGTCATACCACATATTCTTTTTTTTTATTGCCCAGGACATATAAACATATAAATACTGCCGGGGTTGGGGCCCCAGATTCAACATCTGTACAAATGTGTCCTCGTATAAGAGGGCTCTCATTCAACATCCTTATATTTGTTTATCCATTCATCCATCATTTATTCATCCATCCACTCAAAGAATACGCTCATTTGATATTTCTGCTGTTTTTTTCATTCATTCCTTCTGTAATTCATTCTTGCTGTAGTTCATTCATTCTATAATTCATTCGTTCATTCTGTAATCTATTCATTAAGTAATTCATTCTTCATTCTGTTATTCATTCATTCAATTTGTAATTAACTCATTCGTTCTGTCACTCAATCAATATATGGTTCATCATTCAATTATTTACAAAGAGTTTTGTTTACAACAAATTCTACATTAGTAAAAACACCATCACTTGCTGTCACAAGAGAAGACAGGTACTGAAGGGAAAAAAAGGAACACACATACCACATATTCTTACTCTTTATTTTTTCTTTGAAGAAGAAGAAATGATACGAAATAAATGGCAAACGGACAACAATAAAGGAAACTGGACTTGTTACTTAGTTGTCTGTTGGTTCCGTTGTTATATACCTTGTTCTTATTTTTGAGAACTTGACATTATTCACATGGATTGACACAGTTTTAGATGGTTTTAGATAATTTAAATGGCGGACGTCGTCGATGGGACAGAAGAAATTTACTCTTCCTAAACATATCCTTGTACTTAAACAATTATCTTGGTGTAAATCTTTCTTGAAACAGGTAAGCATTCTACTTGATATGGTAAAGAGCGACTGGAATGGCTATAAACGTCACTATTATTTCTTTCTTTAAATAAATATTCACCAAAGTAACTCAGCATTTATTTTCGTGATTTTAATTAAAAGTAGTTAAACTTTACAGCTACCTGTACAAACAGATGGGAATAATTGACGCATATAACTGGTTTTTGTTTGCTTTAGATCGATCACAAGCTACTTCCTCCATGGCTAACACGTTGTGTTACCCGGATATTTCCGCCAATAATTTGCTCTCCTTGTACACTTTACTGGTCATACATTGATGACACAGACTTCACTACTCATTGCAACATCATGCAGCAATATTAATCACTGGTTTTCCCTCGATGAATCTGCAAAAATATACGAGAACCAGCAATAGAATTTATCATTAATGTCTCCAGTCACATCCGATATTGAATCGCGTGACACGAACCGGTAATGATTAGGTAGTTAAATAATTTTCTATCTTAATTCAGAAATTTTCAGCTTCCATAGAAAGAAAAAGCCCGGGCTTACACATAAAAAATCCATGCATAGAGTATGTCGGACAAAATTACAAAACTAAGGTTGAAAATAAATATCAGGGGTTGAAGTTTGTTGTTAAATAAATAAAAAAACTGTCTCAGAAAATGATTCAAAACATCTTTGAAATCATGAAATTCAGACACCTCGCCTGGGCTTATACATTTCTACTGTGCTAGCTACGCCCCTGATCTTATACTCGTTGACAATATTTGAAAGTCATATTCTACCATAAATCGTTTTCCTTACCAAAACTATAAATATTGGAAGGTTTGACAAAAAAGAAGATTTATATATTATGTGTGAGTAGCGAAAACATACGACGTGTTAAAACACTCGCAATTCAGACTCAAAATCGATGACAGAAGGATTATATATCAACAAACAAATCCAAGTGTATCAAGCTGCACAAACCCGCTTGTCTCGACATCCCGCGATATCGGATTATTTCCTTCAGGTTGGTAATGTCAATAGAATAGAAGTTCTTATAATACAACAAATAACATGATTATAGTGTGATATTTCGATGACTACACCGTCACCTTCATCTTATAACACAACCAGTAGAAGATTAGAGTGTGACGTTTCGATGACTACACGGTCACCTTCATCTTATAACACAACCAGTAGAAGATTAGAGTGTGACGTTTCGATGACTACACGGTCACCTTCATCTTATAACACAACCAGTAGAAGATTAGAGTGTGGTGTTTCGATGACTACACGGTCACCTTCATCTTATAACACAACCAGTAGAAGATTAGAGTGTGGTGTTTCGATGACTACACGGTCACCTTCATCTTATAACACAACCAGTAGAAGATTAGAGTGTGGTGTTTCGATGACAACACGGTCACCTTCATCTTATAACACAACCAATAGAAGATTAGAGTGTGACGTTTCGATGACTACACGGTCACCTTCATCTTATAACACAACCAGTAGAAGATTAGAGTGTGACGTTTCGATGACAACAAGGTCACCTTCATCTTATAACACAACCAATAGAAGATTAGAGTGTGACGTTTCGATGACTACACGGTCACCTTCATCTTATAATACACGGTCACCTTCATCTTATAACACAACCAGTAGAAGATTAGAGTGTGATGTTTCGATGACTACACAGTCACCTTTATCTTATAACACAACCAGTAGAAGATTAGAGTGTGATGTTTCGATGACTACACGGTCACCTTCATCTTATAACACAACCAGTAGAAGATTAGTGTGATGTTTCGATGACTACACAGTCACCTTTATCTTATAACACAACCAATAGAAGATAAAGTGTGATGTTTCATGAAACACACAGTCACCTTTATCTTATAACACACCAAGTAGAAGATGAGAGTGTGACGTTTCGATGACTACATGGTCACCTTCATCAGACCAGTAATTCTACATTTCTACATAAAATACCAACACGTAAATAGAATCTTAATTCTATTCAAATTTCGCCTTGTAAGTTTTTTATCTTCGCCATATAAATCTTTGCAATTCAAGTAAATAATGGCACATTCACAAATAGGAACAAGACACACAACACTAGGTATACTACAGATAATCAACAAGAGGCAATTGTCCGGATGAAAAGCTGGTGTATCTAAGTGTGAAATTGAAGCATTTGGCAAGGTTATCTGTCTTCGTGAGTTTGATAGATCAGCCTTGCATAAAAACAAAATCAAGACCGCCATGATGGGGACACAGTTTGTGAAAACTGGTATAAGAGGCTACTGGGAGGTCTTATTCTGGATCAGTATTGCTATCATTGACAAAACACGCTTTATAATATTTCTTTAGAGTGTTCGGTTATTCTGTCTTCGACAAGTAAGCTCTTATTGGAGTAGGATTTATATTTCTTTTAAGAAACAATTTATTAAGCTTATATAAACAGGTATACTTCCGTGGTAAACCCAAACTTATTCAGTACTGATGCTTTTTGGTCTGTAGTGATATACAAAACACATGGTGGACATGTATCTATATATTACCACTTATATACTACTGCTTATCACTGTAACTGTTATTTGGGTTAACAATTGTGAATTGTAAAAAAAATCACAGATTTTTGAGGGGAGTTAATTTTCATAGAATTCTTCAGTACTATAAAGCCTCGAATTTATATGTCCGCGAAATATTAACCGGAAACAAGGTGACGTAGGTTTTAATTGTTGTGGATTTTGTGAGCATTTCATCACGAAATTAAGCAAGAATGAAACGATTTTACAACAATTTTAGGTAAAGTTATACCTTTGTAGTAGTTAAGATGAAACACCGTTAGCTATCATGACGATTTATTTAATGTACATGTGGGCTTTTTGTTGATGTTAACGAGTTTGTGCAAAAACACACAAGTGAAAAGCACCTATTAATAATTAAGAGTTAGATACGTTAGAGCTAAACTATAAATTAAACTGTATCATACAGCTGCTTCGTCCATCTAGTGTTCCTCAGTGGTGCTAAGAACCTAAACTATGAAGCATAGTAGGCGACTTAGAAAAATCTCAAGTGATCGCAGGAGAAGTCAATATTTAGAAGGAGATGTGCAGAAGCCAGATAAATAGATAAATTTCGTAGCTTTTCTTATATCAGATAATTTTAGGACAAATACATTGGTATATCTAGAACCGTGTCACTATTTGAATGAATTAAAACGTGGCATGCAGGTAAGATTATTAACATATCTAGTGTAGTGTTTCTAGGGTTTAACCTTTATATTCCATTGTTTTGCATGAAACAAAAATAGATACTAGTACTTTTGCGAAGATGGTATAAATGTCTTAAAAAAACATGGTCTCTTGAGACCCGACATGGGGATACTGACACATAATTCAGCCAGACTCATCTGTCAAGATTTCGTCTGCTCGCTACGTCACATGATTTCTCTCGATTATTCATCTGATTTTGAAATCTGTAAGAATTCAGAAAGAATTTGATTTTCTTTGTGTGGTATGGTGTGTAGATTTTATGGACGAGGTTTGGTTATCGTGTGAGGAGTGTCTTCCCAAGAGATTCCGATCACGAGACTTTATATAGTATTTTGATACTCCGTCACATCGTCATAACAACACCCACGTGATCAATGACGTCGTTAAAACTTGCCGGACATTCACTCAGGTTATGGTGTCAAAACCAAAGAGGCCGTGGTATAAACTGTTATTTGCTGTAGAAGTGGGCCTAACATTAGACCCACCCGACTGTTATTTGCGTGTAGAACCGTCAGTAATGAGACGGGCCGCATTACTGTTATTTGCTGTAGAAGTGGGCCTTACTGATCAGACGGCCCGAATCCCGACTGTTATTTGCTGTAGAAGTGGGCCTAACTTATCAGACGGGCCGAATCCCGACTGTTATTTGCTGTAGAAGTGGGCCTAACTTATCAGACGGGCCGAATCCCGACTGTTATTTGCTGTAGAAGTGGGCCTAACTTATCAGACGGACTGAATCCCGACTGTTATTTGCTGTTGAAGTGGGCCTAACTTATCAGACGGGCCGATTCCCGACTGTTATTTGCTGTAGACATGGGCCTAACTTATCAGACGGGCCGAATCCCGACTGTTATTTGCTGTAGAAGTGGGCCTAACTTATCAGACGGGCCGAATCCCGACTGTTATTTGCTGTAGAAGTGGGCCTAACTTATCAGACGGGCCGAATCCCGACTGTTATTTGCTGTAGAAGTGGGCCTAACTTATCAGACGGGCCGAATCCCGACTGTTATTTGCTGTAGAAGTGGGCCTAACTTATCAGACGGGCCGTTATTTGCTGTAGAAGTGGGCCCGACTGTTATTTGCTGTAGAAGTGGGCCTAACTTATCAGACGGGCCGAATCCCGACTGTTATTTGCTGTAGAAGTGGGCCTAACTTATCAGACGGGCCGAATCCCGACTGTTATTTGCTGTAGAAGTGGGCCTAACTTATCAGACGGGCCGAATCCCGACTGTTATTTGCTGTAGAAGTGGGCCTAACTTATCAGACGGGCCGAATCCCGACTGTTATTTGCTGTAGAAGTGGGCCTAACTTATCAGACGGGCCGAATCCCGACTGTTATTTGCTGTAGAAGTGGGCCTAACTTATCAGACGGGCCGATTCCCGACTGTTATTTGCTGTAGACATGGGCCTAACTTATCAGACGGGCCGAATCCCGACTGTTATTTGCTGTAGAAGTGGGCCTAACTTATCAGACGGGCCGAATCCCGACTGTTATTTGCTGTAGAAGTGGGCCTAACTTATCAGACGGGCCGAATCCCGACTGTTATTTGCTGTAGAAGTGGGCCTAACTTATCAGACGGGCCGAATCCCGACTGTTATTTGCTGTAGAAGTGGGCCTAACTTATCAGACGGGCCGAATCCCGACTGTTATTTGCTGTAGAAGTGGGCCTAACTTATCAGACGGGCCGAATCCCGACTGTTATTTGCTGTAGAAGTGGGCCTAACTTATCGACTGTTATTTGCTGTAGAAGTGGGCCTAACTTATCAGACGGGCCGAATCCCGACTGTTATTTGCTGTAGAAGTGGGCCTAACTTATCAGACGGGCCGAATCCCGACTGTTATTTGCTGTAGAAGTGGGCCTAACTTATCAGACAGACCGAATCCCGACTGTTATTTGCTATAGAAGTGGGCCTTATATAACAGACGGGCCGAATCCCGACTGTTATTTGCTGTAGAAGTGGGCCTAACTTATCAGACGGGCCGAATCCCGACTGTTATTTGCTGTAGAAGTGGGCCTAACTTATCAGACGGGCCGAATCCCGACTGTTATTTGCTGTAGAAGTGGGCCTAACTTATCAGACGGGCCGAATCCCGACTGTTATTTGCTGTAGAAGTGGGCCTAACTTATCAGACTGTTATTTGCTGTAGAAGTGGGCCTAAATCCCGACTGTTATTTGCTGTAGAAGTGGGCCTAACTTATCAGACGGGCCGAATCCCGACTGTTATTTGCTGTAGAAGTGGGCCTAACTTATCAGACGGGCC
The DNA here is from genome assembly GCF_031769215.1 of Ylistrum balloti. NCBI lineage: Eukaryota > Metazoa > Mollusca > Bivalvia > Pectinida > Pectinidae > Ylistrum > Ylistrum balloti. The sequence goes on along the minus strand of NW_026782140.1, from coordinate 981,447 downwards.
GTTATTTGCTGTAGAAGTGGGCCGACTGTTATTTGCTGTAGAAGTGGGCCTAACTTATCAGACGGGCCGAATCCCGACTGTTATTTGCTGTAGAAGTGGGCCTAACTTATCAGACGGGCCGAATCCCGACTGTTATTTGCTGTAGAAGTGGGCCTAACTTATCAGACGGGCCGAATCCCGACTGTTATTTGCTGTAGAAGTGGGCCTAACTTATCAGACGGGCCGAATCCCGACTGTTATTTGCTGTAGAAGTGGGCCTAACTTATCAGACGGGCCGAATCCCGACTGTTATTTGCTGTAGAAGTGGGCCTAACTTATCAGACGGGCCGAATCCCGACTGTTATTTGCTGTAGAAGTGGGCCTAACTTATCAGACGGGCCGAATCCCGACTGTTATTTGCTGTAGAAGTGGGCCTAACTTATCAGACAGACCGAATCCCGACTGTTATTTGCTGTAGAAGTGGGCCTAACTTATCAGACGGGCCGAATCCCGACTGTTATTTGCTGTAGAAGTGGGCCTAACTTATCAGACGGGCCGAATCCCGACTGTTATTTGCTGTAGAGGTGGGCCTAACTTATCAGACGGGCCGAATCCCGACTGTTATTTGCTGTAGAAGTGGGCCTAACTTATCAGACGGGCCGAATCCCGACTGTTATTTGCTGTAGAAGTGGGCCTAACTTATCAGACGGGCCGAATCCCGACTGTTATTTGCTGTAGAAGTGGGCCTAACTTATCAGACGGGCCGAATCCCGACTGTTATTTGCTGTAGAAGTGGGCCTAACTTATCAGACGGGCCGAATCCCGACTGTTATTTGCTGTAGAAGTGGGCCTAACTTATCAGACGGGCCGAATCCCGACTGTTATTTGCTGTAGAAGTGGGCCTAACTTATCAGACGAACCGAATCCCGACTGTTATTTGCTGTAGAAGTGGGCCTAACTTATCAGACGGGCCGAATCCCGACTGTTATTTGCTGTAGAAGTGGGCCTAACTTATCAGACGGGCCGAATCCCGACTGTTATTTGCTGTAGAAGTGGGCCTAACTTATCAGACGGGCCGAATCCCGACTGTTATTTGCTGTAGAAGTGGGCCTAACTTATCAGACGGGCCGAATCCCGACTGTTATTTGCTGTAGAAGTGGGCCTAACTTATCAGACGGGCCGAATCCCGACTGTTATTTGCTGTAGAAGTGGGCCTAACTTATCAGACGGGCCGAATCCCGACTGTTATTTGCTGTAGAAGTGGGCCTAACTTATCAGACGGGCCGAATCCCGACTGTTATTTGCTGTAGAAGTGGGCCTAACTTATCAGACGGGCCGAATCCCGACTGTTATTTGCTGTAGAAGTGGGCCTTACTGATCAGACGGCCCGAATCCCGACTGTTATTTGCTGTAGAAGTGGGCCTAACTTATCAGACGGGCCGAATCCCGACTGTTATTTGCTGTAGAAGTGGGCCTAACTTATCAGACGGAATCCGTTATTTGCTGTAGAAGTGGGCCTAACTTATCAGACGGGCCGAATCCCGACTGTTATTTGCTGTAGAAGTGGGCCTAACTTATCAGACGGGCCGAATCCCGACTGTTATTTGCTGTAGAAGTGGGCCTAACTTATCAGACGGGCCGAATCCCGACTGTTATTTGCTGTAGAAGTGGGCCTAGAGGATGCGGCACCGGACTGTTATTTGCTGAGAGATATACAACAAGATAAATGGTAAAGATTAAGATTTAAGAGTAAAGAGATTTAAATCTTGGGCGTTTTCAATGACATGCTTGATCAATAAACAAGGATATCGATTTGTTTTAGATGATGTCACATCTCTAATATCTCTTACGTCAAAATCTTTCATGGCGTTATCTTTGACAAAAAAAAAGAGCTGACAAAATGTTGTTTTAACCTTCGAGGTCGACCCATCTCTTATCGATCCCATATCTAAATATCTAAATATGTGAACTGCTGAAAGTCCATAGGTAGTGTTAACACATATCGATCAATGTAAACTGAGATGACATCACGCCAGATTTTTTTACAGAATAATCGGACAATGTGAAATGTACAAATTCTTAAATGCACCATGTACTATTTATTTTGATGACATCAGAATGACGTAATGTTACCGCTGATGACGTAATCATTACGCTGTACAATTATTTTCAGATTGAGAGCGGTTTGGTAGAGTGGCATTAAATATGGCCCCTTAACAGTTTCCCCAACATATTGATAACGTCATTAATTTCATATTTAGTCGTGATATACGTGAAGTTCCTTTGAAAATGCGTGTTTACGTCCCCGCTGTGACTTGTATTCACATATCGGACACAAACTGCATCGCAATCATTCTTTACCATCACGCTACTTCCGGAAGTAGTTCCATTATCAACACAGCACAACACATGTGGGTGATCTGTAAACTGTAGGACCTGTAACACACGTGATAGGACAATAAAAATGAACACCAGGGATAGAAATGTTGAGAAGGTAATCGTCTCTAGTCGAAACGATTTAACTTTCTATCGCGAGAGTTCCGGAAATCAGTCACTGATAAGTGGCTGCACCAGTCAACTTAACTGAGTTTTTATTTTGTCATTTGTCCTTGGTAGTGCCGTGCCTCCTACAGCTATACTAAACGATAAAACTCTCACGCCAGATCTCCCCTGACATCTGGACGTTAACAGTGGTAGAACAGCAAGCAAATGCCTAGAATATGTCTGGCACACTTTATTTATCAAATCGAGAGAGAAATTATTCGGAAGCCGTAATTTTTAGATTTTTGTGAATGGTAAAGAGGATTCCTGTCACACGGGGAACTGAAGTTATTCGAGCCCTGTAATTAATCATACAGGTGTTCTCCACTGTTCCCCTCGTTACAAATGAATCCGGTCATTCTTGAGCTCAACAGCAATTCAACACCAGCCCGTGCTTTAATTATCGTTATGGGATCTTAATGTTACATCGTACACTCGTCACACTTTCACCAACATGTCGACAAAATCCCGAACAAAGAAGACACTAGTAGTTTTATTGTCTTGTCATACCCAATTAACAACAAAGCTAAATGAGGCGACAGTTGATGATTAATCTGCATGCATGTGACTGTAACTAAATCCTAGAGATGACCTATGTATTGGTAAATATAAGTACAAAACAGAGCTGTCGATACCACTGCGAGGATCATTTTTATATGCTAAGCTCATCTCTAAAACCATCTTAACATTTCTGTGCAATTTAAGTGCACAGCTGTGTAAATATTTCTTGCAAAAATAGTGGTCTTAGTATTTCTACAAACATAACGATCACAGTAGTTAAAGGAATAGTTGAACCGTAGTGGTCTTAGTTACAGCTATAACGATCACAGTAGTTAAAGGAATAGTTGAACCGTAGTGGTCTTAGTTACAGCTATAACGATCACAGTAGTTAAAGGAATAGTTGAACCGTAGTGGTCTTAGTTACAGCTATAACGATCACAGTAGTTAAAGGAATAGTTGAACCGTAGTGGTCTTAGTTACAGCTATAACGATCACAGTAGTTAAAGGAATAGTTGAACCGTAGTGGTCTTAGTTACAACTATAACGATCACAGTAGTTAAAGGAATAGTTGAACCGTAGTGGTCTTAGTTACAGCTATAACGATCACAGTAGTTAAAGGAATAGTTGAACCGTAGTGGTCTTAGTTACAGCTATAACGATCACAGTAGTTAAAGGAATAGTTGAACCGTAGTGGTCTTAGTTACAGCTATAACGATCACAGTAGTTAAAGGAATAGTTGAACCGTAGTGGTCTTAGTTACAGCTATAACGATCACAGTAGTTAAAGGAATAGTTGAACCGTAATCACAGTAGTTAAAGGAATAGTTGAACCGTAGTGGTCTTAGTTACAGCTATAACGATCACAGTAGTTAAAGGAATAGTTGAACCGTAGTGGTTTTAGTATTTTTAGAAACACATGATTATTGCGATCATAGCGATTCAGAAATAAATTTTTAAAATTTACTAATTTGGGCTGAAATTCGTTCTAGCACAATTACTTTAAGAGAAATGATATTTTAAAAAGTAGATTTTTAAACCTTTAGATCATGAAAACGAGACTTTCAGAAATACAACGCTCAATTCCTTGGACTTGGCATTTGAACTTTATTAGTACAGTGTTCAAATCTTTAAAAATTATCTTCCTCGCCCTAGAACATATTCAAACAAAATAATGAGACATGTTATCTATTCAAATTCTCTTTCTGTACTACATCTTAGCAATAGAAATATCGAAAATATTTTTATTCGTAATAAATTAATATTATATTATAAACTTACCATAAACGTTCGTATTGCCTCTTTGTTGGGTTCCTGGGCACATGGGAATACCAGGCAATGAAAAAGCAGACCGTGCCGCAAAGGAAGCTTTATCGCTACCAACTGTTGTTCTTAAACTTCATTTTACCGATTTTAAACCATTTATTAAACAATTTTTAACAGCACAGTAGCAGGAGGAATGGAATCAATATACCAATAATAAATTGCACTCCGTAAAACCTATCATCATCGGTGAATGGTCTCCATGTTATAGAGACAATCACCGAGACGAAGTTGTCCTTGCCTGTCTTCGGATGAGTCATACATACCTTACATATTCATATATGTTGAAAGGCGAAGATAATCCTCGGTGCATAGGATGTGATGAGCCATTCACTGTTAAACATTTTGTATTGGACTGCATTTACCTTCCGTCTACTCGAGAAATGTTTTATCGTAACGTTACAAGTCTAAAAACCCTTTTTGAAACTGTTGAGATTTATAAAATTATATGATATCTGAAAGATGTTAGTCTATATGTCAGACTATGACATTTTAATATTTTATGATAATATAACCATTTAAGATTTTTAGCATTTGTCTTTTACCTTTTAGTTTGTTTGATGTTATTCCCTTTTGGATCGCTGTGTGTTTCACCGGTTGATGACCTTAATGACCTTTTATGTGTTGACGGGCCGTTAAGGCTGTAATAATAATGCTTTAATGATAGGGTTTTTTTTTGTGTCATCACCATACCTGACATCCGTTGGTTGTTTTTGTGTTTATTTGTGTATTGTAGTATGCTATACACCGACAACTCTTCATTATCGCAAGTCGTGTTTGCAAACAAGATATAATAGAGTATATGGTATAAACACTAGTAATATACACTAGAACACTGCCTCTGTCATTTCCTGGTTTTTAATTACGAATAAATGCTGCAACAGCTGGATATAGGAGACAGAAGAGTGACTTCTATATTCTTGCTCCGCCTCCATGGTCCATCTCAGTTACTGATAATTTACATCCGAAATGTAAGCTGGAACACCATTTCCTTATAACATACTTTCGATTCTGTGCACTACTATACCATATTTCAATATATTATTCTCATTTTATTGTAGGTTTCTTTCACATAGCCAAGAACTATGCTGAAGCGTATTTCGGGGGAAAAGACGTCTAAAGCCAAGTAACTTCCTTTTCAAAGGTGAACGGCAGTACAGATATATACCTGTGAACTACGCAGTATCGTAATTCTGAAAATGAGATCGTGAATATTACTGAATTCTGGTCGACCATATCTTTATGGAGCTTGGTGGTAAGTAATTCAAGCAGATTATTGGCGTACCTATGGGAACGAACAAACTATTCTTGTCTCGATTGACATTTTTTGTTTTCGAACAAGGCTGAAATTACCAAGAGCTTCTCAGAATCGGTCACAAATACTGTGCGAAGTCCTATTTTCTCTGTCAGATATATTGATGATGTCTTTGATAACAAGAAATGTTCCCCGAATATTGTTTATCAAGGTAACCATAGAATGCTTTCCATCAACTACTAACCCGGAAGTGGAAAACAACAGAGACAACTCGCTGTATAATTCTATAGTTAATTTTGCGTTTCAATGGCTTGTTCCCAACGTCACAAGTTGCGTGCAAGATGTCGACAGCGGACAGATAAGTCATAAACCTGAAGTTCGAACGATGCAGGTTGATGAAGGTTAGTGAGAAGATTTGTGGTCGTGAACATCATCTTATTAGGAAATATTTTATGAATATATATAAGATAAATGCATTCGATGCTCTTCAGAATATCTGGCAGTGTTGTTAAGAAAGGTTTTATGGCGGGTGTCTGGCAGCGTTGTTGACAAAGGTTTCATGGCGGGTGTCTGGCAGTGTTGTTGACAAAGGTTTCATGGCGAGTGTCTGGCAGTGTTGTTGACAAAGGTTTCATGGCGAGTTTCTGGCAGTGTTGTTGACAAAGGTTTCATGGCGAGTGTCCGGCAGTGTTGTTGACAAAGGTTTCATGGCGAGTGTCCGGCAGTGTTGTTGACAAAGGTTTCATGGCGAGTGTCTGGCAGTGTTGTTGACAAAGGTTTCATGGCGAGTGTCCGACAGTGTTGTTGACAAAGGTTTCATGGCGAGTGTCCGACAGTGTTGTTGACAAAGGTTTCATGGCGAGTGTCCGGCAGTGTTGTTGACAAAGGTTTCATGGCGAGTGTCCGACAGTGTTGTTGACAAAGGTTTCATGGCGAGTGTCCGGCAGTGTTGTTGACAAAGGTTTCATGGCGAGTGTCCGGCAGTGTTGTTGACAAAGGTTTCATGGCGAGTTTCTGGCAGTGTTGTTGACAAAGGTTTCATGGCGAGTGTCCGGCAGTGTTGTTGACAAAGGTTTCATGGCGAGTGTCCGGCAGTGTTGTTGACAAAGGTTTCATGGCGAGTGTCTGGCAGTGTTGTTGACAAAGGTTTCATGGCGAGTGTCTGGCAGTGTTGTTGACAAAGGTTTCATGTCGAGCGTCTGGCAGTGCTGTTGACAAAGGTTTCATGGCGAGTGTCCGGCATTGTTGTTGACAAGGGTTTCATGGCGAGTGTCTGGCAGTGTTGTTGACAAAGGATTCATGGCGGGTGTCTGGCAGTGTTGTTGACAAAGGTTTCATGGCGAGTGTCTGGCAGTGTTGTTGACAAGGGTTTCATGGCGAGTGTCTGGCAGTGTTGTTAACAAAGGTTTCATGGCGAGTTTCTGGCAGTGTTGTTAACAATGGTTTCATAGCGGTTGTGGTCGATGAAGCAGTACACGCTTGTCCTTGGGAACACATGGTTTCAATAGTCTTTGTTTTAAATGGTTTCTGTTGACATGTCGAGATTTTCTCTCTCTTTTCTTTATCGTTGAAAATGTTTCTATCTATAAATAAGATGATTCATCTCAATCAAGACTACTTTTCTCATTGTTTTTCCAGTATTTGATATGTATCAGAATACGATAATCAGATAATATATCCGGCGTCTGTTGTCTATTGCTTCGCCTTCTGTTTATTTTCAGGTGTCTCGTTAAGGCTTCGATCACACATTTGATAACCATAAAAGTGGCCGATTTATCTTCTGAATTTTGTTAACTTATGATATCTCATTGGATTTATTCAACTGTGACGCTTTTAAGAAATGTGCTGTTCCCAATTTCTTCCTCAACATCTTGACTGTCGCGTTGTTGAAGCCAAACAGAATCAATATTTAACGTCTGTGTTTTTAACAGCAATTAAGTACTGTTTACCATCATGTAGATGTACTGTAACAAAGCCAGTGAGTGTACACGACTTCATGTGCAGTTCTCTGATGTTTCACTCAGTCATGGTATTCTTTATACCGTTAATTAATCCATCATTTCGATGATTTGTTTCTTGGTTTGTTTATACTTTTCTTGATTGCTTACCTTATTATTTCAATTTCAAACAATACGATAACATAACGAGCTTAATGTTGTTTTATCTGAGAGTAGACAAATATATGACCAAAGATAATTGAAATAATATTGAGATGCTATGTGAACCTCTGCAGCATATTCGATATCTTTTGTAACAAAAAGCAATTTGCAATTACTCATTGACATCACGTGACACGATCCAACCTCCAAAGACACACACTCCTAAACTCTTAAGTGTAAACCAATTACTTTCAAGACTATAAATGATTCGGATTTTCTCTTCTGTGTTATTATTACCCTCTCAAGTGCTAAAGTAACCCAAATGATTACTTAAGCTACATATAGTACTTAAGTATGTCACTTGAGGAAAGCAACACATTTGTTTTACCACCCTTAAAGAAATTAACGTGTTTGAAATATCAGAAATACCAGTAAAAGTTGGGGCGTGTCTTGCCTTCAACTCTCTATCTGCATCCTAGTATGATGAATCACATCATTAAGACGTAGACAAATGTAACTAACATGATCATTTTTTTTCTGAGCGATATTTTAGTGGAAGTCTAGGTATAACGACAAATATTCTAATCCTCCTGTCCATGATTGGTCGATAGATGAGTAAAACGTTCCCGTGTATCTGTTCGACTATTTAGTGATGGATTGGTCGTCTAGAACTAAATTGTCCAGTCGTATGACCATTACATCCACAAAATAAATATCAGCAGCGCATGCATTTATTTGTGGCCTTACAAACTTGGCAAGCTTTCGACCATACTCTACTAAATTGAATCTTTAATGGGCCATTAGATGCGTCACTCTCTCTTCACCGGAAATGACATCACCAACTGTACTGAATTACATTTGTACATCGTGTAACAAATGTGCCTCTTTGTGCTTAAATGCACCATTTGTCGTAATAAATTCTTAATGAAATGTTTGATCGTCGATGGTCATATGTTTCTTTGGTCTGTTTTAACTACAAGCATCAATCTCTGTAAACCGGAAATAACATAGCACCTCTATACCGGAAGTGGTATCACAGTTTTGACCAGTGTCGTGCAAAGGAAACCATAATTACTGTTGTATTAATTATTTACGTTAAATACACAGCCATCAGACAGTGGCGTAGGCTAGTTAGATACTGAAGTAGTAAAGATGAACAGAATTGGTTCGAGTTTCTATACACTGGTGTTGACAAGTTCTATCCTTGTTCCAACCAATCGTCTTAGTGTTGTCAATGTAGATCAACGTTTTCTTCATACCTTATTAAGCTTTTCGGAAGTTTTATGCATTCAGAGGATTTCAATAACGGAAAGAGTTTTCTCGGCAATAATGAAAATAATATGTAAATTGCGTTGATGTTATGGAACACATTTATATATTAGACCGGCATGATAATATATAAGCGTTAATAATAAAAAAAAATTTAGGAGGCAATATGTATGTGTAATATAGGTAGAAATCAAGTTCCTCCAGCACAAACACTGTGCTGTGTACTAGAAAAAACTTTACTTAGGGCGATAATTAGGCTAAGAATGATGCACGTGCAGGAAATGGAAGGGATGGAAGTGTACATAGATTGTCACTAAGGACGTTATCATGCCTTACAACAGTCACGAAACCAATCAGTAATTATTTTTGGCAGCACCAGGCTGTTATTGTGAGCAAACTTTTCGACATGTCTGAAATAGATATGCTTGACAATTTAGCTGGAGATGATACGTGTTTCTATGTTAAATGGACAGGTTAACACTTTCCAATCTAGTTTTTATTGGTGTCTGAATGGAGAGACATAAATAACGGTTTGCGGAATTCTGACTACCCTGACATCATAGCGAACGTGACATAAAGACCCGGATGTATTATAACAGCCGGACTACATTACTGATCTTGTGGGGAGAGACGTATAAACTTGTATACAGGAGAACTGACCTGAAATGTCCCTGTAAAATGTTGTAAGTCCTGGATGTATTATAACAGCCGGACTACATTGCTGATCTTGTGGGGACAGACGTATTAACTTGTATAAAGGAGAACTGACCTAAAATGTCCCTGTAAAAAGTTGTAGCTAATTACATGTACGTCCTTGATAGAATAAATAAATCCTCGTCCGTCTGAACAGTGATAAATTACAAAACGGCTCTACCAAGGTCACTCAAGATAAATTGTATCTAATCGAAATAGCGACATTTACTAGTTTTAGTTCCAGGATAAAAATGCCAAAGTCTACTTTTGTTCAATTCCAGGAAAAGACGTATACACGTATGTAACAACATGTCGTCAGAGGTCGCGACCTTCATGTCAACTACAATAACGATTTTGGTCTCTCCTGTAAGGTTCATTAGATTGTTTCCTTGTTACAAACACGTTAGCATCATGGAAATGTCAGATGATCTGTCCTTGTTTAAACTCAAATTCAGCGGTTATCATACAAACGGTTTATGGGCTATATGGTGATTTGTGTAGGAAAGGTCATTCAGATTACGGTGTTTTTCTAGGTAACCACTACAAGGGGGACGTTACATTTGTTGTTTAATGAGTCTTTCAAAACAAAATAGATTAATGGAGACAAACTTCAAATTGGTTAATAAACCTCGGATTATACCAAAATGTCAGCGATTTGTTGTGATATGATCTCAGCTGAATTAATTGGAGGAATTCCAGAGTGTTAAACAGGTTTTATTGATGTACCCAATATAGAATATTACGGTGTGGGACTAATGACGTTCCGTTTTTATTGATGTACCCAATATAGAATATTTCGGTGTGGGACTAATGACGTTCCGTTTAATTGATGTCCCAATATAGAATATTACGGTGTGGGACTAATGACGTTCCGTTTTTATTGATGTACCCAATATAGAATATTTCGGTGTGGGACTAATGACGTTCCGTTTTTATTGATGTACCCAATATAGAATATTTCGGTGTGGGACTAGTAACGTTCCGTTTAATTGATGTCCCAATATAGAATATTTCGGTGTGGGACTAATAACGTTCCGTTTAATTGATGTACCCAATATAGAATATTACGGTGTGGGACTAATGACGTTCCGTTTTTATTGATGTACCCAATATAGAATATTTCGGTGTGGGACTAATGACGTTCCGTTTTTATTGATGTACCCAATATAGAATATTTCGGTGTGGGACTAATGACGTTCCGTTTTTATTGATGTACCCAATATAGAATATTTCGGTGTGGGACTAATGACGTTCCGTTTTTATTGATGTACCCAATATAGAATATTACGGTGTGGGACTAATGACGTTCCGTTTTTATTGATGTACCCAATATAGAATATTACGAATATTAATTGATGTGTGTGGGACTAATGACGTTCCGTTTTTATTGATGTACCCAATATAGAATATTACGGTGTGGGACTAATGACGTTCCGTTTTTATTGATGTACCCAATATAGAATATTTCGGTGTGGGACTAATGACGTTCCGTTTTTATTGATGTACCCAATATAGAATATTTCGGTGTGGGACTAATGACGTTCCGTTTTTATTGATGTACCCAATATAGAATATTTCGGTGTGGGACTAATGACGTTCCGTTTTTATTGATGTACCCAATATAGAATATTACGGTGTGGGACTAATGACGTTCCGTTTTTATTGATGTACCCAATATAGAATATTACGGTGTGGGACTAATGACGTTCCGTTTAATTGATGTCCCAATATAGAATATTACGGTGTGGGACTAATGACGTTCCGTTTTTATTGATGTACCCAATATAGAATATTACGGTGTGGAACTAATGACGTTCCGTTTTTATTGATGTACCCAATATAGAATATTACGGTGTGGGACTAATGACGTTCCGTTTTTATTGATGTACCCAATATAGAATATTTCGGTGTGGGACTAATGACGTTCCGTTTAATTGATGTCCCAATATAGAATATTACGGTGTGGGACTAATGACGTTCCGTTTTTATTGATGTACCCAATATAGAATATTACGGTGTGGGACTAATGACGTTCCGTTTTTATTGATGTACCCAATATAGAATATTACGGTGTGGGACTAATGACGTTCCGTTTTTATTGATGTACCCGATATAGAATATTTCGGTGTGGGACTAATGACGTTCCGTTTAATTGATGTCCCAATATAGAATATTACGGTGTGGGACTAATGACGTTCCGTTTAATTGATGTCCCAATATAGAATATTTCGGTGTGGGACTAATGACGTTCCGTTTAATTGATGTCCCAATATAGAATATTTCGGTGTGGGACTAATGACGTTCCGTTTTTATTGATGTACCCAATATAGAATATTACGGTGTGGGACTAATGACGTTCCGTTTAATTGATGTCCCAATATAGAATATTTCGGTGTGGGACTAATGACGTTCCGTTTTTATTGATGTACCCAATATAGAATATTACGGTGTGGGACTAATGACGTTCCGTTTAATTGATGTCCCAATATAGAATATTTCGGTGTGGGACTAATGTTCCGTTTTTATTGATGTACCCAATATAGAATATTACGGTGTGGGACTAATGACGTTCCGTTTAATTGATGTCCCAATATAGAATATTTCGGTGTGGGACTAATGACGTTCCGTTTAATTGATGTCCCAATATAGAATATTTCGGTGTGGGACTAATGACGTTCCGTTTAATTGATGTCCCAATATAGAATATTTCGGTGTGGGACTAGTGACGTTCCGTTTAAGTGGCATCTTTTGCTCACATACTGACAATATATTAGTACTTTATTTTTAAAAACGTTGTCATACTTGACAAGTAAGTTATTGTTGAATAATGTTCGAGATCTTGATATATATTTACACCCTGTGGACGATGGCCTGCAGTTGTAAATAGACTACAGATAATACTAGCAGACCCATAGATGTTTAGTTCATCCATTATTTTTCTCCGCCACGAAAATGACGGTGTATTTGTTGAGGTGAGATACATTTCTAAACTGTTGTTTAATATGTAAAACAAACGCTTCATTAGCCAGGTGTAGATAATTTACTACTCTTTCAGTGTGCTCGTTAACTAGTCTTTCAGTGTGCTCGTTAACTAGTCTTTCAGTGTGCTCGTTCACTACTCTTTCAGTGTGCTCGTTTATTATTCTTTCAGCGTGCTCGTTTACTACTCGAATATTTTCTGCCACCACCTATCATCTCTGGAATGTTGACGCTTTGGAATATTCCCCTGCCACCACCTACCCACCCTTGAATGTTGACGTTTTGGTATATTCCCCTGCCACCACCTACCCATCCTTGAATGTTGAATGCTCGATTACTACTCGAATATTCCCTGCCACCACCTACCCACCCTTGAATGTTGAATGCTCGATTACTACTCGAATATTCCCTGCCACCACCTACCCTCCCTTGAATGTTGACGCTTTGGTATATCCCCTGCCACCACCTACCTACCCCTGAATTTCGACGCTTTGGTATATCCCTGCCACCACCTACCCACCTTTGAATGTTGACGTTTTGGTATATACCCTGCCACCACCTACCCACCCTTGAATGTTGAATGCTCGATTACTACTCGAATATCCCTGCCACCACCTACCCTCCTTTGAATGTTGACGTTTTGGTATATCCCCTGCCACCACCTACCCACCTTTGAATGTTGACGTTTTGGTATATCCCCTGCCACCACCTACCCACCTTTGAATGTTGACGTTTTGGTATATCCCCTGCCACCACCTACCCACCTTTGAATGTTGACGTTTTGGTATATCCCCTGCCACCACCTACCCACCCTTGAATGTTGACGTTTTGGTATATCCCCTGCCACCACCTACCCACCTTTGAATGTTGACGTTTTGGTATATCCCCTGTTGACGTTTTGGTACCCCTGCCACCACCTACCCACCTTTGAATGTTGACGTTTTGGTATATCCCCTGCCACCACCTACCCACCTTTGAATGTTGACGTTTTGGTATATCCCCTGCCACCACCTACCCACCTTTGAATGTTGACGTTTTGGTATATCCCCTGCCACCACTTACCTACCTTTGAATTTCGACGCTTTGGTATATCCCCTGCCACCAACTACCCACCTTTGAATGTTGACGTTTTGGTATATCCCCTGCCACCACCTACCTACCCTTGAATTTCGACGCTTTGGTATATCCCCTGCCACCACCTACCCACCTTTGAATGTTGACGTTTTGGTATATCCCCTGCCACCACCTACCCACCTTTGAATTTCGACGTTTTAGTATATCCCCTGCCACCACCTACCCACCTTTGAATGTTGACGGTTTGGTATATCCCCTGCCACCACCTACCTACCCTTGAATGTTGACGGTTTGGTATATCCCCTGCCACCACCTACCCACCCTTGAAATTTTGAATATTTAAACATTTCTATAATCTGCTTACACACTGATTTGTTGGTTATCATGTATTTGCCACAACGTTCAATTTCAAGATAAGAACATTTCTCAATATACTCATCGTAGGCATCACAATTGTTATATAAAATTTAAGGACCCGGTAGATTGTCAAGGGACTCCTCGGGGACTGCCGAGCGGTAAAGCGTGTTAACCAGAGTGATCAGAGACTTCCTCATTAAAACCAATTTCACCACAGGAGGAGAATACATTTTCAAGGGATTTCAAGAGGTTTTAAACATTCAGCAAACACAAGCGGAAGAACAAATTTGGCATCTCATCAGTAAACATCAGGGTAAACTATATTCTAAAACAGCTGACAACGTCAACATCCTGATCTTCCAGATGGATGTCGCTGTAAATTATAGAACAATATTCCTCACGTCGGTGTGTTGTAAAGTTATGGTCCATATCATAACCTCTGTCTTCATGTCCAACGCCGAGACTATAACATACTCTTTGACCTACAACAAGGTTTTAGAAAGGGCGATCATGTGAAAGCGCATCAACTCCGTACAATTCCTCACCAACGACCTTTAGTCTGGACACCAACCTTATATACAGGTTATGAAACCATAGTTCACTTAACAACTGGAGTCAGAATTTGCCAACAAATAGAAGCCATGTCATTGGTGTTATTGAAGTCCCACAGAAACAGGTCCTCTGTCCAGGTCTCATTCTTTTCTACATCAACAACCTGCAGGAAAATCTCCTCCATCCGCCTAGTCGATGATGACATCATTGCTTACCTCACAATAACATCAGTATAAAGGCCCTACAAGAGGATCTTGACAAGCTGGCAACATAAGAATAACGCTGGTGTATGAGGTTTCATCGAGATAAATGATATGTACTGAGGTTCACCAATCCCATCGTAATCGACTACCACGGTCACATTTTGCTGGAGGCCCAGTTAGCCGTCTCCTTCGGTGTCACTATATCAAACAACATCGTGTGGTATGCCATCATCGGAAAGATAGCTAGCAAGGCTAATAGGACCCTGGGCTTATTACTAGGACCATTGGAATCTCCGCCACAAAGATCAAATCCATGGCGTACTTTGGACTAAAAAGACTTCTGCTATAGTAAGCCTGTACAGTATGGGACTCCTCCCCACGAGACAACATCAACCGCAAAGCAGATCCAGAGACGGGCAGCGCGATGGCACCAGTCGCCAAAGAAACGTCTCCCGTATCTCGCATGTGCTTGATCAATTTGCATGGAAATCTCGACTGTTCATGTTGTACAAGATTGACAGAGAACTAGTCTCGATAAGAAAAGGTCTGTTACCACCAGGTAGACTTGGCAGAACCATGCATGTCAGGTCATATCAACTTCTGAGTCAGTCAGATTGATGCCAGGAAGATGTCCTCCTTCCCTAGGACAGTTAGAGATTGGGATGCCTCAACGCAAAACATCAACCATGCAGATACTCTGAATAAGGACAATTAAAGGTTGGAAAGCATTACCGCCAGAAATCCATGCAGATAATCCGAGTGCCTTCAAGGCTGGAGTGTCACGACTCTGAAGCCTTGCATTTTTTTTCATCGTGTTTTAAACTCCTACATCTTAACTGTTTGTCCTTCCTTCACCATGTGTTCACACAATATATAGCAGAATCTTCAAGCTGTTGAAGGTGGCTATTACTAGGCAGAAGCATAAGCAGATAAGATTTTAACAAATAAAATGCCTTAATTAGAACATCCAATGAGAATATGGGGGAAATCGAGACATTTATGACATTCTGCCGTTGTGTGTAGAAACCTTGGTATGTTTTGTCCTTGTGTGTAGACACCTTGGTATGTTTTGTCCTTGTGTGTAGACACCTTGATATGTTTTGTCTTTGTGTGTAGACACCTTGGTATGTTTTGTCCTTGTGTGTAGACACCTTGGTATGTTTTGTCCTTGTGTGTAGACGCCTTGGTATGTTTTGTCCTTGTGTGTAGACGCCTTGGTATGTTTTGTCCTTGTGTGTAGACGCCTTGGTATGTTTTGTCCTTGTGTATAGACACCTTGGTATATTTTTCCCTGTTATGTTGATACCTTAGTAAATTATTGTGTTGACTATATTTTGTCCTTATGTACTTTTGTGTTGATTCCGCTATATTTTTCAAGGGAAAGGTGGTTTTCTTTTTTCATTTTGATATCTATTAATGTGCCCAGAGCATATTGTTATCATCATTACCTAAACATAACCGACAAGCACGGCGCCTACTTGTCATGAATACTAACTAGGAACGTAATTTGTTATTACCCATCAATACTCATAGGTGTGTTTAATGGGAAATATTTTACAGGTATTAAATAGGTACGAGGATGATCAATAACAAACCTAACCGATCAAATTCTTATCTACCTTCCTACCAATGGGTGTTTGTATTGCAGACTTCATCCAGGCCCTTGGCTGTGTCTGCTGGTCAGATGGGGCACTGTCATAGAGTCAGCTCACGATAAATACGAAAACGTAAAGATATGGGGTTAACATATGCATAACACGTTAATATAATTATTTTCACGAAAAAATATACAACTACCAAACGACAAAACACACCAAGGCGACATAAGTTAGTAACAAAATTTACCACAACGTCAACACAAAACCACATGTTACTAAGGGAATAGCTAGTGTCGTGTGTGTGTATTGTGACGTGTTTATTTAGTCCGTAGTTTTCTGACTATCTGTCCGCGAGTTTTGTCTTGGTCTTTCTCAAGTTTTGTCCTATAAAGGCGAAAGGCCGTCATATTGGACCTTAAAATCCGTTAAAATAAAAATGAAAATAAAATAAATATCTTGGTTGTATTCGATAGTCAGAATTCCTCTCATGATAAAAACACAAAATTTTGGCGACCGTGTATGGATCGGCATTCAAACAATAGTTAATATAGTTTACAACAGAGCGATAGTTATGAATCACACATAGATGGAATGATTAAACATTTTCTACTAACTTGGAGATGTGTAAAAGCAATAAAATGTTGTAAACTGAGTAGTTCACATTCAATTTCCCCTCCAACTTTACTTTCCAGCATATTTACAATGGTCACCACTACACGGATTCTCTCTAGACTTGTCCTTGTAAACCTACCGTTCGCCGATTCAATAAGAGTTTACTCTTGGGTAGGTTTAAAAAGACAATTCCAGAGAGATTTCGTATAGTGACAGTCATTGTATATGTTGGTTTAGTCTTCTCAGAGAGGTGCCGAGAGACTGATGACATCTGTTTGTATAAATAGTTAATGTGAAACATCGAAGAGAATTTGCCTCGACGTACTAGTATATATAGGGCTCGCAAAACAACATATCATCAAAATCAACAAAGACTATAAAAGAATTGATTTCAATGTTGAAAATGGATCGATAGCAAAAAGTAAGGACGGTCGGGAAACCGGAAACAACGTGCTTTTCCCCAAAGCGTCAAATACATCCTAGCATCAACGCAGAGCACCATAATTGATTACTTTTGTTCACATTGAAATATAAGATGTACGGAAAGAAGTGATGTTTTCAGTGACTGATAACAACAAGGTTTCAAGTTTCCGCTCATTTTTGACCAATCAGATCACAGCATTTCAGATTGTGGTAAACTGTGAGGACATTCTGAATCTGATACCTGTCGCTCGACCGTAGGGACAACGCGCCACTATTGTTATCCTGTCGTATGTTGCTATATTTGAAAATTTAACAAGCATGTGATTGAAATGCAATATAAACAATTTATTGATGGTACAAAGATATCAACAGCTGATATTTAGACGGTGTCACGTAGACCAAAAAATTCTAAAATATCACCAAGATGATCAATAAAACGTTAGTAAATAGACGTAAAAATAAGCATGAAATGAACATTTTATAGGCAGAAATTTTCGATCTAGTGAGACTGGTGCCAGTACAATGACATCAATACACAAATCACTGATATTGTTACCTGTGACGTCATCAATACACAAATAACATGATATTGATACCTGAGTGACGTTATCAACACATAAATCACTGATATTGTTACCTGAGTGACGTCATCAATACACAAATCACTGATATTGTTACCTGAGTGACGTCATCAATACACATATCACGTGATATTGGTATCTTAGCGATGGCATCAATACACAAATCATGTGATATTGTTACCTGAGTGACGTCATCAATACATATATCATGTGATATTGGTATCTGATCGATGGCATCAATACACAAATCACGTGATATCGGTAGGCGGGCGATGTCACCAATACACAGCTTAGTCATTATTTGCAAAGTACAGTTAGGAGTGAAACATTCTTTTTTTATTTATTGACTTTCAATCAATATATATTTTTTGGTGTGTGTGATTTGCCGATTTTTCCTCGAAATTAGTCTCATTTGTGTAGAAACAGGAAGATTTCAGGACGCCACCTGCACTGGTCTCCTTGTCAATATTATCATCTCTCTGCTAAAGAGAGTGGATACTTATTGTTTATGAGCGAGTGTTTCCAAATAGAGACACGGTACATAAAACTAAGTATTAAAATGAAATCGTCCAAGTGCCGGAAGCTATACATATTTCAGCTAATTTCCTTAATCACTCATACCACTCTACACAGAGATCTATATTTGTAGTGTTGCACTTTGCCTATCACTCAAATCCGTAAGAATTTATTTTATCGTTTATTTTAGCTGTCATGTTTCTGAGAAAGTCTGTTATTTACGGTTACTTCGACTATCAAAAACGGTGGGAATTAATTTCAACAAGAATTTGGTATTTAGTTCGCACCGTCATCAATCAGCAGTGGGGCGCGTGACGATGAGAGAGATTGATGTATGATAGCCGGTACATTGCTTGTCTTACAGACATGATATCGAACTACTTGTGAGCTAAGTACCGTATCTAAATACTTCTTCTTGAGGACAACTCGGTAGGGATATTTGGAGCGGCAGACTAGAACAATTAAATTGTGGGTCTATTTATCATTTGTTGCTGCATTTGAAAGTCGTTCTTCACGCCCTATATATACCCCATATCCACAGAAGGAAATTATGACAGGCTTCGATAGTACGGGAGCTATATAAGATAGCATACATATGATAAAAACTGGAGGAAACAAGAACAGACATGTTAGAAGATGTGAGAAAAAGCCCTTATTCTTTAACAAAACATACTAAAGCCAGTATGATTTTCTCCTTTCGTTCCAGCTAAGGTATAAGTATCACCCGAATCTACAATAACCGGTGGCTAAGTCATCGCGTGCGAACGGACCGCTACAGCTTCCAAAATAGCCTCCACCCCGGGGCCCTCACCACACTAACCCCCTCTTTAACCAACATGGCATCTCATAAATCTATACCCTGTAGGATTTACGTTGCCGGTAAACAGAAATATGCTTTTATGTGGTCCATGCAAGTAGATTAGCGGTGCGAGTATCAGTCCAAATCCCTCTCCTCTGTACCCACGGGTCTCCCTCACGCTGGCCGATGTCGTGGCAACAAAGTACACAAATAAATATTTATCAAATGGTTAACATTTTCAATTAAAAAGAAAACCCCCAATGCCTTATCTGGGCGTCAGCTAATTGCTTCAGTATGTACGTAAATTGTTGAGAGATTTGTACTAACATTATTAATGAATATGAGTTGAGTTTACGGTAAAGGGCGTGCATCTCCTCAATGCACGAAACCCATCCTACCTCGTGACGACAATAAAACCACACGTCCTTATCGTCATGTTAATCACAATATACATTAGTGGCAATGTTGTAAAATTAAAAAAAGATACTTAAATGGATACTTTTTCATCGAAAAAATATTTATTTCTAGAAGGCAATTAATGTATATATGAAGTTTTGTAAATCAATGTACACAAACGAATAAATCAACACGTCATCTTCTCTGTGTTGGCTTTTGTTATAGGTATAAACTGTCTGTCTGTCTGTTTGTCGGTCAGTCTGTCTGTTTCTCTGTAAGAAATAAAAAATGTGTTTACTCTTTACACATAATCAATGTGTATCACTTAGCATGTAAGATTTCAAGATGAAGTATATGTATCGTTCTATCCTAGAAACACATTTGACCATATATGGACCGTATAATCTCTCTGATATGATGTGTGTTGGTTTATGTCTCCTGATTAAATAGTGTTATTGTCTTGGGGGCAGGAGGTGTCGTGTATTTGTGATAAAAGTGTGGCCAGTTTCCGATAGTGCTAGGATTAATTTCCTTACTGGAACCGAAATAGCTGTCGACAATGAACCATCCTTGGAATTCTGTTACGAGAAATTTGTCGCCTTGTTATGTCCCTTGCCATTAAAGTAAGCCGAATGTAATAGCACCTGTCATCAGCAACACCTGTCTTTGATTGGATTTATTCCCTGCCACCTGAGAGACCAATGTCCGAATGACGATGTTCAGATGAATCTGTGTCGTGATCGACATCTCGCTATAGTAGTCCCACTACCTAAAATGTCTGTTTTAATACCGTTTTACAGTTGGAGATGCTTAGCCAGAGTTTACACATGTCATCATTATCAGCACACCTCACTACTACTCATGTTAATGAGAGTCACCATCTCCACGACGCCTCACTCTTGCCCATGTTAATGAGAGTCACCATCACCAGGACGTTTCACTCCTACCCATGTTAATGAGAGTCACAATTACCAGGACGCTACACTCCTACTCATGATAATGAGAGTCACCGTCACTAGGACGTTTCACTCCTATTCATGTTAATGAGAGTCACCGTCACCAGGACGTTTCACTCCTACTCATGATAATGAGAGTCACCATCTCCAGGACGCCTCACTCTTGCTCATGATAATGAGAGTCACCATCTCCAGGACGCCTCACTCATGCTCATGATAATGAGAGTCACCGTCACCAGGACGTTTCATTCTACTTATGTAAATGAGAGTCACCGTCAGCAGGACGTTTCGCTCCTACTCATGATAATGAGAGTCACCATCTCCAGGACGCCTCACTCTTGCTCATGATGATGAGAGTCACCATTACCAGGACGCTTCAGTCCTATTCCTGTTAATGAGAGTCACCATCACCAGGACGCCTCACACCTATTCATGTTAATGAGAGTCACCGTCACCAGGACGTTTCACTCCTACTTATGTTAATGAGAGTCACCGTCACCAGGACGTTTCACTCCTACTTATTTTAATGAGATTCACCATCACCAGGACGCCTCACACCTATTCATGTTAACGAGAGCCACCATTACCAGGACGCTTCAGTCCTATTCCTGTTAATGAGAGCCACCAACACCAGGACGTATCAGTCCTATTCCTGTTAATGAGAGTCGCCATTACCAGGACGTTTCAGTCCTATTCCTGTTAATGAGAGTCGCCATTACCAAGAAGCTTCAGCCCTACTTATGTTAATGAGAGTAACAATTACCAGGAAGCTTCTGTCCTACTCATGGCTATGTTTGGTATTTCACTGTGGTAAGGGATTGTATCGGGTTAGGAATGTTTGGTATTTTATCTGTGGTAAGAGATTGTATTGGGTTAGGAATGCTTGGTATTTCATCTGTGGTAAGGGATTGTATCGGGTTAGAAATGTTTGGTATTTTATCTGTGGTAAAGAATTATATCGGGTTAAGAATGTTTGGTATTTTATCTGTGGTAAAGAATTATATCGGGTTAGGAATGCTTGGTATTTTATCTGTGGTAAGGGATTGTATCGGGTTAGAAATGTTTGGTATTTTATCTGTGGTAAAGAATTATATCGGGTTAAGAATGTTTGGTATTTTATCTGTGGTAAAGAATTATATCGGGTTAGGAATGTTTGGTATTTTATCTGTGGTAAAAAATTATATCGGGTTAGAAATATTTGGTATTTTATCTGTGGTAAAGAATTCTATCGGGTTATGAATGTATGTATTGTATCCGTGGTAAAGGATAGTATCAGGTTAGGAATATTTGGTATTTTATCTGTGGTAAAGAATTATATCGGGTTAGGAATGTCTGGTATTTCATCTGTGGTAAGGGATTGTATCGGGTTAGGAATGCTTGGTATTTCATCTGTGGTAAAGGATGGTATCGGGTTAGGAATGTTTGGTATTTTATCTGTGGTAAAGAATTATATCGGGTTAGGAATGCTTGGTATTTCATCTGTGGTAAAGAGTTATATCGGGTTAGGAATGTTTGGTATTTTATCTGTGGTAAAGAATTATATCGGGTTAGGAATGTCTGGTATTTTATCTGTGGTAAGGGATGGTATCGGGTTAGGAATGCTTGGTATTTTATCTGTAGTTAGGGATTGTATCGGGTTAGGAATGCTTGGTATTTCATCTGTGGTAAAGAATTATATCGGGTTAGGAATGTCTGGTATTTCATCTGTGGTAAAGAATTATATCGGGTTAGGAATGTCTGGTATTTTATCTGTGGTAAGGGATGGTATCGGGTTAGGAATGCTTGGTATTTTATCTGTAGTTAGGGATTGTATCGGGTTAGGAATGCTTGGTATTTCATCTGTGGTAAAGAATTATATCGGGTTAGGAATGTCTGGTATTTCATCTGTGGTAAAGAATTATATCGGGTTAGGAATGTCTGGTATTTGGTTGGCGTTGTATAATTGCATCATGTAAGGAGAATCATTCATCCTTAATCGTTGACATATTGTGAACATATCAGTAACCAGAGACGAGAATCAATATGGCCGCTTTGTTGGCTGATTAATCAACATGATCATGATATCTCGACAATGCAAACACCATTACCTTGATTGGTATAGATAATGATGGCCAAATGGTCAGTAGATACAGACAACACGTCCCTACACAGTCATGCGACCTCGTGCACGCCCCGAGGGAATTGGTTGACACGTGGTGTGGTCCTCCCCGGGGTGTGATGTGTCGGTAATATGTCCGCGCCACACACCAGCTATTTCCAGGAGACAGGTAATTAGCTGTCCCAATATCATGTTTACAGTAACAAAGCACTCGATTGATTAGGCTTCAGATTGTCTGTCATTTGTAGTGGTTATTAAAGTGTGTACTAGTTCGCCAGACAGAAATGTGTCAGCACAGTAATACAGCTTCACATCTCGTCACATTCTGTATAATGTTTTAAAAAAATGTTCATCATAAACTACAGCATAGTCAGTTTTTTTCCTATTTCCTTTTTTAAGATCCAAACTAATTTTGTTTTAACATCAACCTAAGGTTGTCGGAAACTTTACCATCGACGACCTTGACATTCACTCAATATCCGTAGCGTCTTTACCATCGACGACCTTGATATTCACTCAATATCCGTAGCGTCTTTACCATCGACGACCTTGACATTCACTCAATATCCGTAGCGTCATTACCATCGACGACCTTGACATTCACTCAATATTCTTGGCGTTTTTACCATCGACGACCTTGACATTCACTCAATATCCGTAGCGTTATTACCATCAACGACCTTGACATTCAACTGATGCTGTCGAATACTCTACCATCGACAACCTAGATACTCAGCTGAGGTTTATCAAAATTAGTGAAATCACATTTTGTAGATGAATAAAATTTTCAAAATGTGCTATCAATATTCGGACTACTGATAACAATAATTCCTTATTAATGATATTAGTAATTCGAATTTGTTTTCAAAATATTAATTATCAAACATTTATTGATATCACTAAATCGAATGAGAGACATCACTGATTCATACATCGCTGTCATTAATTCGAATTCTTGATATAAGATAAATGCAGTGTTGATATTACTAATACGAATATTATTCCGAAATGTCCAGAATTGTTGATAACACTAATTCCAAGTATTGATATGAATAATTTCAATGAGTGATGTCACATTTTATAGATAAATATTAAAACGGTGCTCCGTATAATTTATGTTCTCTTAGATTTTAACACCGACGACCTTGACATTCACTTCTCGACCTGTTTGCATTATCAGGTAATGTTCAGTTCGAACCATCGTCTGTAACCCCGGAAGGGTAACATTGCCACCCTCTTGATGAGAGCGAGATCCCGTGTTATCTTTAATGGAATACCACTCATGAAGAACAGAGTAACGTGCCGTATAATATTGTCTTATGTTTGAAGGGAGATAACTCGGGTTAGTGTACAGTTTAAACTTACTTTAATATTAAATTTGTAACGGAACACAGTATTTTTGTCAGAGAATCGATCACCGCCACCATGTCCTTACTCAATATCATAATCCTCAATATATACAGGGCTAATTAACAAAGAACAAGAAGACAATTAAGAAATATTACATCCCTAGTAATCCTGAGCGAGTTTGTCTGCGATTGAAAACAAGCGGCCCATGGGCCTTAACGGTCTTCTGACTACCAAAACTTTCAGCAGGGAGAAGTGTTTTTTCTACTTTGAATGAAATCTTACTAATAGGCTGTTTTCCATGATGCAGATGGTAGTTTCGGTGAGGAGTGGGAAACTGTAATGTTGGAGCTCAATCCAACTGGTGAAACTAGAGAAGTTTGAAAAAAAAAATTGCACAGGACAAGCATGATTGCGCAATCATGATACAAAATGGCCTCCCTGGCGGCCGTATCGAAGTTTTGACAAGGTCGAAAAAGAACAACACTTTATTGACTACCTTTCCTTAACATTCCCACCGATGTTTAGCTCAATGGCACCAGTGGAACTGGAGAAGTTTAACACATGTTTTTCAAGATGGCGGCCATATTGGATTACAGACGAACCCAAAAAATAACAACACTTGGGCAGTGCCATCTCAGGATCATTTCATGTAAGTTTGAGCTCAGTCCCAATACTGGACACAATACATTATGATATTAATTTGCTTTCTATGCTTCCTATGGCGTTTATGTATTAGTCTTTAAATAATTACTGTTACATGTGAAGACCACTTTAATGATGCGCGTCGTTTCATTAAAAATCGATCCGTAAAATGCATATACTGTGTGGCATGAAGGATCGATTGTTTTCTATTTAAAGTTTCGTTTTCTTCATGAATGGAAGTGGTTTTGTTTAGAGATAAAAAATGTATATTTTCGTTTAAACTTGTGTTTTGGTATTTATTGTTTGTTCAGGTAGAAATATTGTATCATCAACTATATATAGTCATAAACATGAACCCGTCGATATAACCCACCAATTAGGGACCAAGGGGAACCCTCATATGAAATTTGAGAGAGATCCATCCAGAACTTCTCAAGAAATAGCGATAACAAACTTGTGAAATCAAAATCCAAGTTGGCCATCATGTTTTTTTTTATCAATCACAAACTCAACCAGGCACAACTAAGGACCAAGAGGAGTCTACATATGCACTCTGAGAAAGGTTCAGCCAGTACTTCTCAAGAAATAGCGATAAAAATTGTTTACGGACGACGAACGCAGGGCGATTTGAACAGCTCACCATCTGATGATGGTGGGCTAAAAACAAGGGGCAATAACTCTTCCCAAATTAGTAAATTCACATAGCCATTAAGGTAAACACTAGTCCATCTCAAATCTAGACGATGTGTTGGCAAACACAACTTCATGTCAAATCAAACTTACAAAGTTTGAATCGGATTGGTTGAAAAGTGTGGGGGACCTCTGGACATTTCAAATTTTATAACGGATGGATTGACAATACCACAATTGGTAACATCAACATCTTGTAATGAACACGTATGATTCAATGTACTTTAGAGAGCTGATACTGGTTTGGCGCTGGACCATCATTCTTTAACTTATTGCTTGTATATCAATATGGAATCCCTACTGAAAACACAGCCTAAATTGTTCATCAAATCAATGACATTTCAGGTTTCTTCTATTCAAATTTATTAGGTCATTTTCAATTCCAACTTTCCTTCTAGATTTTCTTAGATAATCAAAGCACCAGCAATCTGTTACTAACATTCTTTATTATAAACAACTTAAGCAGTATGAACTTTTCATTGCGAGTTTATTGTGTGTTAATTTCAGTGCGAGATCTACCGTTATTCCAATCTCTTCGATTTAGATGGAAAAAGTAACAATGCAAATGCCATTCCCTAATGCTTATCTTTGTCAACTAGTGACAAGTACATGTCATTCTTGTTAAACATATACTAAAACAACAGCATTGTCAGTACTTTTTATTAACACCAATGCAACCAAAATTACAATTTCTGTAAAGAAGATCAAAGAACTTTTAAGAAAGAGAAAAAATTGATGGAATCATTATGTTACAAGTTGATCTTTACAATCCGAAGCGTATAAGCACTTGCTAGCACAAAATTTATATCATCTGTATAATTTCTAAGTAATAATAGCACAAATCGGTTTACAACACCACCAGTACACACTGTGACAGTACTTTACCAATTCCAAAATGTAATGATTTTGATCTATTTACAACTGATCATGACCACATGCAATATCAATGTTATGACTTTACAGCAGTACTACAGATGATGAATTGTGAATTGCCCTATACAGACTTCCACAGACACATGTGTAATAGTCCGTGTCTAGTAAATATCACATCCTTATGAGCTTTAAAAGTCGTTCACATCATGTTCCATCACAGTAAATTTAAGAAGGCCTCCTTCAGAAAAAAGTAAAACAAGAATAGCCAGAGTCAGTAATATGTATACAAAGAATAATAAAATAAAACTCTATAAAGTTTAAATGGCATCAATATCAATATCTGGCCCAGTATCTACCGGAGCAGCAGGTGTTTCTACCTGCTGTCCAACCCTTCCTGTGGTTGAATACACAACCTGTAAACAAAACAAAAGTATCATCAGTTCAAGTTATCCACTTTCTCACATATACACAGAATTTGATCATTTATCTTGGAAATTAGAAGCAAGCTGCAGAAAGAAGCGTTAATCAGAATAGAGTTATTTGTACAGATTATCAATTTAGATATCTTATGGGCTTCATCTACACTTAACATACAACACATACTGTATATGTTGGCAATAAATACACAAGGAAACATACCTCAATATTCTCATCCTCCTCCTCACTTTCACTATCCTCCTCCTCAGCTTCCTTCAGCCATTTAATGAAAGGTGCAGCTTTCTCATGAATTTCCTGAACCACTTTCTTGTCCTGTACATACTTCTTGGAAACCTGTTAATCATGTTATAATGTTATGTTTGTACCAAAATTAATGTTCCATGTCATCAGGTAGTCATAAATAATAATAAAAAAAAAAAAAATTTTTTCTAAAGATGTTAGCAGATTTGTTGCATCATTATGATATTCAAAGTTTTATGGGCGACGTCCATAATATGGCTTTTACTATATTTTCCAAGAAATTAGTAATTAGGAATTAAAAATTAATTCTGTGCAAGTTCTTAAACCTCAAAGCTACAGAACCAGGGAGGTTGGGAGAACTAGCCTGCAAACAGAGCTTTAACATCATTAATACTGCCAAATTTCATAAGTCTTCACATGAAATCTCTTTTCTCTTGGCATCAGAACTTTGGTAGATTACACATTTGAAGTTGTGAAATTGGTCATTAACTAAAACTGACAATTACCTTCTTATCCCAGTCTAGGATAACTTCTTCCTCCAGAATATCCGAGTCGTACAGGGCCTTCAGAATATGTGGCATTTTGGGTAGTAATGATCCAGCATGCACTTTCCCCACCAATTGCTCCATTCCTCCCATAAGATATTTTTGTGCTTTATGATTCTCATGGCAAAACTGCAAATTAGATAATAAAATTTATTCATACCAGAAAGTCAGATGTTCATTGCCAAATGTTACTGATGTAAGAATTCATAGTTTGAAACAACCCTATGGCAATAATGTACATGACAACATCAATGGAATACAACATCAACACCTTCAAATTCTAGCCAAATTTTAATATCCTACAGTTCAATCAGTCGAATAATGAAAGCTTGTAACATTTCTAAACAGGTTTCTAAACATTCTCTTGAAGAGTAGCAGTGCTTTCCCTTACCCTTAAGAAAAGACGGCGATGCTGTTTAATTTGACTGAGAATCTTGGTGTCAAACAACAACTCCACTAAAACCAGAGTGCCCTTGTCCTTCACTTCCAGCCTCTCTGCCTCTGCCACGATGTCCTTCTCCACAGCAGCCATATTGTTACTGTCACACTTCGACTAAAAAAAGAAAAGGTATTGCATAAAATGAGATATGATGATGTATATACAAAAATTCCATGTGTTGTCAAAGGATATGTTGTGTAAAGCAATCATCTTTAACGAAAGCCTGGGTTTCCTACACCTATAATTCCAGAGGCAACAGCCAAGTGTCATCAGGTCAGAAAAGGATTAGTCAATCATGGGATTCTGTAGGGGAATCCAAATGATATTTCATCATACCCTGATGTTACACTATCTACATCAAATTAGCAAAGCCTCTCTTTCATTTCCTGGGATTTGAAGTCGTTCCACTATAGAACATAACAATTGTATCAATTCAACCAATGGATAGCCGAGGATCCTTGTATCACTGCATATATACACACAGTGTCTAAGTTTGTTTGAAAACATTCTTCCTCTCCCTCCCCCCTCCCCAATCAAATAATATCTGTCAAATAAAACACTATTATCACCTTCTGTTTTATCATGTTTTGCTCTGATCAGTCCCAAGCTCGGAAGGGCATGAGAAAGATCAATCCACAAGCAGTGATAGCAAGAACTGTTTGTGGATTGATAGCAGATTAGTGATTTGAAACGACCACCATCATGAAAGTGGTCTAAAACCTACATACAGCATCAACCTCCTTTTGAATTGCTATGGAATGTCTAAATACAATGTATTGGTTAGCGATTTCAAAACCCTGAAAGGTATACATATTTATCTGACTTCTGAAATGAGGAAATGAAGCACCTCCTTGCATCATTGACAAGTCAAAGGACATAGACTGTATCTTATACTAAATCTGTGTTTTGTGAAATACCAATGAACAACTTCAGATTCCCTGTATCATTACTTAATGCACAATGAACAAAATGAATAATTTCATCAGGTCAGAAAAGGATTAGTCAATCATGGGATTCTGTAGGGGAATCCAAATGATATTTCATCATACCCCGATGTCATTAATCAAAAGTTAATTTCACCTGATTCCTGTTTTTCTTTACTTTGCTAACAGGTAATTTCAGGTCATTGTTTTGCGATTTTTCCATTCAGAAAAATACAAATCGTCTGGAATCTGCTTTTCTTACCTTCACAAACTGGTAAAACATTTCCAGTCGGTCATCTTGAGATTTTTCCAGGTCATCAGACAAGGCCATGATCTTTGCTGCATCACTAAGTTCTTCCATTCTTTGCTTTATGGCATCTGCTGTAACTGCTTCATCAGGAATCCAGTCCTCACCGTCATCATCTTGGTTATCCTTTAGTGCAATGGCAAAACTCTATTTTATATATGCATTTAAATTGCTTGAACTAGTGCTTTAAAGCGTCTACACTCAGAAACTAAGTGTACATGTTTATTCTTGTTAAAAAAAAGAAGATGCAAGAGACTTTACAATATCAATTCTGACTACACTGTAGACTTGTATTTGAGAGTGGATTCAATATGAAATTTTATATATATTATTTACACTGAAATCTTTGGTGGTGAAAGGTTTTAGGTATTTAATCATATTTGGATGTGTAATTTTCAATCTATTAAATAGTTATGCAAATAAGAATATTTTCATGTTGACCTAGCATGAAAAAATTGTGCATGATAATGTGAAAAGATCAATATCCTTTTTTTCATACGTCTCATTATTTCATGTACTATTTCATATTGGCAGTCTAGTCATTACTTCATGGACACTTTTTTGCATTATTCCTGCCGACTGTAATGTTTGGCAATTTAGTTCTATAGACCTAATATGCTGTTGTAAACCTTAAAAAATGATATGTTAATGACAATTAAAGCAGTACTAACAACTTCAGGTGGGGCATCCACTACACCACCGCTGGCACGCTGAGCAGCCATCTGTTCCTGAGCATTTGCCTCAGGACTGGCGCGATCCCTGTCCTCACTATCTCCATTAACATGTTTCTTGTTGGACTTCTCTTTCTTACTTTTCTTACCCCCTTTAGTTGGAGTTGCAGCCGACGGATCCTACAATAACCCATTGCACTTCTTTCAAACTTAAATCACCTCCAACACCATCTAAACAACTTATATTACAATTCTTTTAATTCATTGGATAAACATCCAAGAATTTTATCAATTATACAGTAAACTATGATATGATTTGCCAACACTCATTTACAAAAAAGTTGACAAGAAAATCTTATAAATTGCTTTGAAACCAAATTTTCTTTTTTATGTATACATACAAAATCTGGAGGGTTCTTCAAGATAAAAGTTGTCAGTTTATGCCTCATGTCAACTTGGCCTGAAAAACCACATGCAATGCATCGCTGGGCAATTGTTGTCTTCTTCACCGTCTGTAACAAATATGTGGCAACACATACAATCATCATATTGAAATGGCTCAAAACTATGTTAAAATTTACTCAATTTTACTACTTTTTAATGTAGTATGTTCCTTTTCCCATGAAGCTTTCATCATTTATTCAATTTAAACTTCAAGCAAACATTTCTTAGCCATTTGGAACAAAAGGACAACATTGTTATACTACTTGTACTTCGACATGCTTGCTAGTCTGCTACAGTACAGGTTGCTTGTAGATCAATGATTGCTAAAATGTTAGCCAGACAAAAACATTTAATATCAATATATCAAGATTTGAATCCCTAAGCATTTCTAACTTTTGTTGCACATCCCTTATGATGACTAATTTGTAATGCTGGTAAAATTCCAACTGCAATATACTGTTCTGCTACAGAGAATTTCTCTTTGGCTCAATCGGTTGTTTAGTAAGCCAAAGGTCCAAGCTTCAAATACTAGTAGACAGTGAAATAAATTATGACCTCTGTTATATTGGTGTCCATGTAGGGATTCCAGAATAATACTTAACAATGCTTTCATTATTGTAACCCCTGGAAACTTAAGAGCTAGTAATTCCTTAAAGAGGGGGTACTGTAAATAATCTTCTTCAGACTATTTGGGAATACATGATTTCGCAAACAATGATCGAGAAAAGACTTTAAATTTGCGAATGATGAGGTAATAGAAAACATGACCCTACAAGACTCTGTATTGGTAACCAAATCAACATGAATGCCATTATTTTCGTACAAGTAATTGCAAAGAATTTGAATTCTTGATTGACTCTGCTTGCATATTTTCACACACACCAAACAAAAACACATGAACTATAAGTTATTTACAGTATGTAAGAATTGCACTAGCTTGATTAGTTGAGTGTCGCACTAGTAAGCTAGGGATATTGAGCTTAAATTCTACCAGAGGCATTAAAATGGAAATGGAAAGGGTATACCAATCAAGTTCAACACTGTCTCATGTATTAATTATTTTCATTCTTAAACTATCTTTAATAGCTAGCATGTATGCATGCTAACTTTGCACAAAATACTTACAAATTTAGTTTCAGGATTAGAACATTCTGGACAAAGCACAAATCTTTTAATGAATCCATCTAGAAGTGACTGAAGCTTTTGGGCATCATGTGAACCATTTACAATGTATCGCTCATTCTTGAAATCAAATTGAGTTTGAGCTCCAAGTTCACAGCCAAAATATTTGGTGGGATCTGGAAAATAAAGGATTCAGTGTTTCTGTATCCATAATTTAGGCTAGATTAAATACAAAGTGATCATAAAATAAACGTGAACATTCACAGGCATTTTACAGTGAAATCAAAATTTTCACTTTTGTAAGTATACTTACATGTTGGTGGCCGATCCAATGCTTTGGCGACCTCAACCATATTAACAATGACTGTTTTAATTCCATTGCCCTTGCCTTCAACCTGTTTTAAATATATATTTCAAACAGAAATTAGACATACAAATGTACTTAAGACATCTACACACCAAATATCTTAACACAAAATCTGAACCTAAAACAATTTTGATATTTCAATTAATGACAATTTCATAATAAACTTAAATAATAATTGAGAAACATGTGACAGAGTATGTATTTTGTGCTGTCAGTGTGGAATCATATCTAGTACCATCACAGGGTGTACATTCAAAGATAAACTATTAGTATTGAAAATGTTATGTAAACTACTTTTTTTATTCCCTAAGATATTATTACCTTAGCTAGGAGACGAGGCATCTTGTACCTGTAGAAGGGGTCGGTAACCTCACTATTGATGTTGAGGCTAGCCATTGCGAAGTACTTGTGGTAGACCTGTGCTTTCTATGAATTCCACTGCCCGTACAAAACAAATGGCAACAATACCTTTGGAAATTCATAAAACTAATTAAAGGGTCTATAGTTTGATCCGAATGTGTGGAAGCAATTTTTCTTTTGTGCCACGGCAATGGCCCTGAAAGAAAGTAAAAACAAAATGAAAGTACTGGTACAATATATAATGACTAGATTACCAACAGTTTATGTGGCTTCAGTACAGGAGGCCTTAATAATTTCAGTTAGGTGAATTGACAGTGTAACATCTATAATATCAGTCATTGGTTCAAGCTCCATATTTTTCTACATTTGTCTCTGTTGCATTAACAGTTCATCACTTTGTACATGATATGAAGCAACTTTATATGTGCATGAGTGTGTTAAAATAAGTTTTGATACAAGATATAGAGTCCTTTTCTCATTATTGATTAAAAGGAATTCACAAGTTTAAAATCCTAGTGAAACCTGGGACGTATAATACTGTATTATACGTGAAACACACATTGATATAAATTACATTGACATCTCTATTTTCCCAAATTGTATGAGCCTTGAAACTATTATGTGGCAAAGCTTCATTCAAAGGGTACTGTTTTAAAGGCTTAATAGTAATCGGATGTCATGTCTAAAATAAGAATTTCCATTGATGACGTAAATATCAAGTCAACATAATAAGTTCCGTTCGGCATATTTTATCGACAGCCAATGGTCTCTGGAAACGCGCCAAAAATCCCCACACTTCCTCTTTAAAGAAAATGCCAAACTTCATCCATTATTAAATCATACGATTCGTACGTGATATTTATCTGAACTGATTATATATTTAGGACGTGTTAAGACAAATCGTGACGAAATTTAAGGCCATATGAGCCAATCCCACGTCCACGTGTTTTCAATATGGCCACTTTGTCGCGACAAAGTAACCTTGAACTGGATCTATAATGAGAGGAAATATTCTAACATAAAATCAAGTTATTCTTCGTTTTTATGCTGATAAGTTTGAAATTGTTAAAAAATACTTACCGTCTATACTCAAAAACGTCATAAAAAAGGTTGTCAAAGTGGTGTTATGAAAAAAAAATATATATCCGGAGTCGAGGTACTGCCTACGCAGGTTGCTTGGGACTTGTCCCAATATGTCGATGTAAAACGCCCCGACGGAGCCAAGAGATTTCGTCAAAAGCTATAAAAAGATAAAATAAAGTTGTAAAATTTCGAATTATATATCAATATTATCCTTTCGCAACATAAATAACTGTTACGTCTAAATTCAGTATAATTTTGCGGACACGTCCGTCACTCACCCAAGAATTCCAACTTGTGCTGGTCACGAGATCCCGGATGTAGACTTCGTTCTCGAGAGAATTAAAGTTCCGCGATAAAATGCGAGATTTAATACATTCCGCCATATTGCCAGGATGGTCACACGGTGAGGGGGAGTAAGGAAGCTCGACGAGATCATTCCAGTTATCTGAAATGCAGACTTAAAAATGTGCGATGTGGTTTGAGAAATCGCAGATGTTATGTGCTTTCGTGTGTGGATCGTCCAGGTCAATGATCTGTCAATATAAATACGAAAAAAGACAACTCCTTACGGAAAAGTGTTTTTGACAGATTGTTGCCCACCTCATCACCAGATTTGTTTATCAAATCCCAAGTCACCTTTGTCTCCTTTTGTTTTTGACAGCATAGGTGGGTTGAATAGAAAATTGTTAGCCAACCATTCCTTCATTTTTTAGTTTCACAGTATATCAATACGTGTCCTTTAGGTTTTATTAATATTTTTGCAAACAGGTGCACTTCGATCCTAATCCCGATCCCTGAAAACCGGTAACTCGTGCAGTCATTCAAATCGCCAGTTCCAGTTGCGGAATGAGGTGTAATTGGGTATTTGGCGAATAAACGAAGCACATGGTGTCCTCAATTCCTATCATGTCGCATATTTAAATGAATATTAAAAAATGATGCTGTATATTGTACAAAAGAACAAACGTTACAAATCATACACATCATTTTTCTATTAACTTGCCTAAAGCAATTAAATGTTGTACACTAGTTTTCACTCATTTTTCCCAATAACTTCACTTTCCAGCATATTTACGATGGCCACCACATAACAGAATGTCTCTGTAATTGTGCTTGTAAGCCTACTGAAAAGTAAACTCTCTTACGATTGGTAGATTTGGTAGGTTTACAAGGACAAGCGAAGAGAGAATCCATATAGGGCAGTCGTTAGAATGGGGATGTATAATATTAGTATTATATGTCCCTGGCTAAGACAAGTTTGAAATTGATGAAATTCAATTTCTTTTAAGGTTAATTGATATCACAAATCAACACACATAAAATGAAATTAACAAATAGAATTTCATCCATTGTAATATATTTGACCCTTTTGATATTTTGACTTAGGGATCTTGCTTTGACTCCTTTGGATTTTAGAGCTTAGAGTTGCAAACTCTCAAGATTAAGAATCTAGATTCATGTATGAGAGTAATGCATGTTATAAAGTTTCAGCTAGGCATGTAGCAGAATCTGTAACATGATGCCATCAATGAACTAAAATTCATGCAAATTTTTATGTGTACCTAGTTTGTGATGTTTGCTATCATGTTTTTTTCAAGGTTCTGATGAGGATGTGTTCAAAGTACTACACAATTTTCTCCCCATTTTTTTCAATGGAAATATTTTATTCAATGTGATATAGACCAGATCAATATGACAATAATCTTTCTTAATTAGTGGTTATTGATATCAGTGTAGTGTATAGGTGTTTTACACAGTACCAACAGAAATTCAATCTATTTTGAAGATCAGTATATACATTGTATCAATAACTTACATATATGTCAGGTAGTAAACTTAATATATAGATTAATTATCATTATTTATCATTATTATATAATATCATTTACAAGATTGACACATCAATTAGCAGACTAACCACACATCAATTTAGAGACTAAATATACATCATTAATCCTTGTTGTCATCATAATTGTCATTATAATATCAACATTATCATATCACTGTCATCAATCAATAAACTTTATATTTATCATTTATAAGCAATGTCTTCACCATCTTCCTCAGTTTCTCCCCATTTTTAGATGCCTCTGTCCTAGCTTGAGACACACAGAACAAAATCTGTAGTACTTGCACATGTAATCATATTTTTTTTATAACAAAACCAACAGTACTAGCAATTACATATCTTGAAGATTCTGTGGAGATCTCTCTTTTGAAATCTTTATATTAAGTTGCAGTGTTACATAGAGGGGATGTATCTATACATCATTGTAAATATGATAACTATTACCAATAGTGTCAGAGCTCTCGATCTGCTGCCAGATTTGGGGCCATTCCCAATGCAAAATAGTAACTTTTTTCCCAATTTAGACCCCAAGTTTTCCCAATTCTAAGGAAAACACCATTATTTTTCCCAATTCAAAGGGCCCCAGGCCCTAGTCCCAAAATGGGGTGTGAGAGCCCTGAATGTGTTGAGTTTTCAATAGTGATGAAGCTGCACTAACCTTACATTGATTACATCATTAGAGAGTATACACCATGCTGTACCACATAGTACTGTTGGTTACATTTTATCTTTAGAGGGTCTACACCATGCTGCACCACATAGTACTGTTGGTTACATTTTATCTTTAGAGGGTCTACACCATGTTGTACCACATAGTACTGTGAGTTACATTTTATCTTTAGAGGTACCACATAGTACTGTTGGTTACATTTTATCTTTAGAGGGTCTACACCATGTTGTACCACATAGTACTGTGAGTTACATTTTATCTTTAGAGGGTCTACACCATGCTGTACCACATAGTACTGTTGGTTACATTTTATCTTTAGAGGGTCTTCACCATGCACTACCATGTAGTACTGTTGGTTACATTTTATCTTTAGAGGGTCTACACCATCATTCACTACCATGTAGTACTGTTGGTTACAAGAACTGATAATTTAGGCATGATCTTGAAAACTCTTTGTCAAATTTACAATTTGACAGATGTGGTTATTTTACAATGCTCCACTCTAAGCTGTATGGTAACACAAGCAAGTTAGCTGACATGACAGCGTAATTTCTTTATTTTACAGGTGATACAAGTTAAGACACAAGTGAACCAATAGTGGGTCACCATGTAAATATTCAGTCCTCCATTAATTTTGAGATAGCATTGAGTGTTAAATGCAAT
Organism: Ylistrum balloti; assembly: GCF_031769215.1. NCBI lineage: Eukaryota > Metazoa > Mollusca > Bivalvia > Pectinida > Pectinidae > Ylistrum > Ylistrum balloti. The sequence goes on along the minus strand of NW_026782140.1, from coordinate 944,971 downwards.
TCAAACTTATGATAGACATTCATTGGATTAGGTCATGATTCATTGATGAAAACTATAAACTAGAATGATAGACCAAATTGTAACTCTGGGGGATATCCATCTGCCTTGTCCCACCTGGACTTAATCTAAGACTTGCTTTGGATTGCTTTTTGCACATCATGAGTAGGATCCCATCCCTGACGTAAAATTCTTGCATGAGGTTCAGGCTTCAAATGTCGAGGTCATCTTTAGAGAATGGTTTCTTTATGATATCTCAAGTTTTGCTCTGCTGATTTCACTCGTCTTATACTTATCGCTTCCTGAAAGAAGGTACTTGATTAAATTTACTTGTCTATCAGATCTGAGGTTAATGCTCACTGTATTTATTGAATACTATGAATAGAAAATGTTTCTTGTACTTTCTTGAGAGTGCTTTTCAGTTCCAGAGGTCAAACTTATTATGATTAAAAATTGCCACACAATATCTCTAGCTCTATCTGGCCGATGCCACTCAGATTTCATACAGTGTCTCTTCAAAGACAGTGCTTGCCTTGCTATCATTTCACCATTCTTATAAGCAGGTTACTTATAATAACATCTTTACAATATTCTCTCCTGACAAACATCCAGCAATGCATGTGAAATTGTAATCTGTCTTGATATGATGGTATGTGATAATATGTCATATTTCTTATATCCAAATTAATGGTTTTGTGCATTCTCAAGATTCAAACATGCATCCATAATGGTAATGTCTTTCAATTCCTTGTTAAACCTTTTCTGTTTTCAGGGGCTAATACCTAGTCTCTCAGCTGAATTAATGCCTGATTTAGTATCAATGCTTTTATTGTGAACTATTATTGCATGTGGAAATGCCTCTGTTATGTCTGCCTGTACAAGTTAACCTGGGTTTGCCCTGATGATTACTTGTCTTTTCCTTTTATATCAATTAAATAGGAAGGTGATGGATAATGATAAGCAACTACCAACATAAGTCTGTTAGACCAAATGAGGACATGTTGTAGTTATACCTTATAATCTGATTGATATCTACATTCAGGGGGACATGTTGTAGTTATACCTTATAATCTGATTGATATCTACATTCAGGGGGACATGTTGTAGTTATACCTTATAATCTGATTGATATCTACATTCATGGGGACATGTTGTAGTGTAACCTTATAATCTGATTGATATCTACATTCAGGGAGACATGTTGTAGTGTAACCTTATAATCTGATTGATATCTACATTCAGGGAGACATGTTGTAGTTATACCTTATAATCTGATTGATATCTACATTCAGGGGGACATGTTGTAGTGTAACCTTATAATCTGATTGATATCTACATTCAGGGAGACATGTTGTTGTGTAACCTTATAATCTGATTGATATCTACATTCAGGAGGACATGTTGTAGTGTAACCTTATAATCTGATTGATATCTACATTCAGGGGGACATGTTGTAGTGTAACCTTATAATCTGATTGATATCTACATTCAGGGGGACATGTTGTAGTGTAACCTTATAATCTGATTGATATCTACATTCAGGGGGACATGTTGTAGTGTAACCTTATAATCTGATTGATATCTACATTCAGGGAGACATGTTGTAGTGTAACCTTATAATCTGATTGATATCTACATTCAGGGGGACATGTTGTAGTGTAACCTTATAATCTGATTGATATCTACATTCAGGGGGACATGTTGTAGTGTAACCTTATAATCTGATTGATATCTACATTCAGGGAGACATGTTGTAGTGTAACCTTATAATCTGATTGATATCTACATTCAGGGGGACATGTTGTAGTGTAACCTTATAATCTGATTGATATCTACATTCAGGGGGACATGTTGTAGTGTAACCTTATAATCTGATTGATATCTACATTCAGGGAGACATGTTGTAGTGTAACCTTATAATCTGATTGACATCTACATTCAGGGGGACATGTTGTAGTGTAACCTTATAATCTGATTGATATCTACATTCAGGGGGACATGTTGTAGTGTAACCTTATAATCTGATTGATATCTACATTCAGGGGGACATGTTGTAGTGTAACCTTATAATCTGATTGATATCTACATTCAGGGAGACATGTTGTAGTGTAACCTTATAATCTGATTGATATCTACATTCAGGGGGATATGTTGTAGTGTAACCTTATAATCTGATTGATATCTACATTCAGGGGGACATGTTGTAGTGTAACCTTATAATCTGATTGATATCTACATTCAGGAGGACATGTTGTAGTGTAACCTTATAATCTGATTGATATCTACATTCAGGGGGACATGTTGTAGTGTAACCTTATAATCTGATTGATATCTACATTCAGGGGGACATGTTGTAGTGTAACCTTATAATCTGATTGATATCTACATTCAGGGGGACATGTTGTAGTGTAACCTTATAATCTGATTGATATCTACATTCAGGGGGACATGTTGTAGTGTAACCTTATAATCTGATTGATATCTACATTCATGGGGACATGTTGTAGTGTAACCTTATAATCTGATTGATATCTACATTCAGGGGGACATGTTGTAGTGTAACCTTATAATCTGATTGATATCTACATTCAGGGGGACATGTTGTAGTGTAACCTTATAATCTGATTGATATCTACATTCAGGGGGACATGTTGTAGTGTAACCTTATAATCTGATTGATATCTACATTCAGGAGGACATGTTGTAGTGTAACCTTATAATCTGATTGATATCTACATTCAGGAGGACATGTTGTAGTGTAACCTTATAATCTGATTGATATCTACATTCAGGGAGACATGTTGTAGTGTAACCTTATAATCTGATTGATATCTACATTCAGGGGGACATGTTGTAGTGTAACCTTATAATCTGATTGATATCTACATTCAGGGGGACATGTTGTAGTGTAACCTTATAATCTGATTGAGATCTTCATTGAGGAGGACAGTAGTTTAACCTTATTACAGGTAATTTTATTATTGTCAGTGTGTCCAAAATGTCCTAAAAAGTCTTGTGTTGAGGTGTGTTATCAATATTGTAATCAATATTTGCTTTTGTTTGAATTCATTTTGCTTGAGTTTATTGTATTGACCTTGATGTATATATATATTTATTTATTTTGGTGTTTGGATATTATTGCATGATGTGTATCCTGCATTTTCAGGCCATGTATACCTGCCTTCTCTAACCTGAAAGCATGGACAGCTCACAGTCTGCAGGGATGTCTGAAGAAAATAGGTAAAAACTAATCTTTTTTTATTTAGCACACTGCTATCTTGTTATTGCCCTTTTTGGAGAAGTTTTTGACAGATCATCATAATTTCATATGTAGGTTCACATTGCTATCTAGTTTTGAGTAGACCTTTTTGGACTGATAGAAAAAAATGAGCTGGTTAAGCGGCAGCCATTTTACTGGGTAGTTATTGACAGTCCAAGTTTGTCATTGTTATTTTAGGACTGATCAGATAAATAAAATGACTGACAGATGGCCATCTTGGATTTTGACAATGAAAGTTTGTTGTCACTCTTTCCCAAATCTTGAATGAAGGTTCCCTGTTGTTCCTCACCGACCCTTGGGATTTTGGGACTGATCAGAAAAACATCTGACTGGTAGCCATCTTGGATTTCTACTATGAAAGTTTTGTTATTACTATTTGTTAAGAAGCACTGGATGGACCCTTTTCAATCATAAGTAGGTTTCCCTTGCTCCATAGCTGTTCTCTAATGATTTTGGGACTTATCAGAAAACAAAACATCTAACAAGTAGCCATTTTGGATTAGACTGTAAAAGATTGCATTTAAATATGAATAAAAAAAAGCAAATAAATGAAAAGAAGGGTAAAGATCCATTTTTTTATGAGAAATAATGATCAAGCAATAGTGGGCAACACTCCCTGTAGAAAATCTTGTCTATAAAAGAGAGATCCATGAACTGCATGTTACAAGCTATATGGCATGTAACTTTACTGATGTGTAGCTTGTCATGGTTCCCTGCCATCTTTTCTTAGCAATTTTTTCCCTAAGGTAAGACTAGTATTGAAGTAGTCATCTTATTTGTTATCCTTTTGTCGTAAACTGATTCTCATTCTTGCAATGTTGAATGTGCCTATCCGTCAATCTGGTGAACATTAGTTTTGCAAATTTTAATTAAAAAAATTGAACAGATTTGTTATCTTTGTAAATAGTGATAACCTGAAAAAAGTAAAAGGTATTTATAATCAAGGTGTCTCACTGAACTGTTAGCCTTGAATTAGGGGTCTTCTTCAGTTTGCCTAGCCATGTTATGGGAAGATAAAAAGGACCAGGTATCCTGATTTCAATGGGGTTCAAATTATTGATCTATCTCTGGATCTCAATGCTGACTGTTAACTTGTAAAACTGTTTAACAGATATAATGAACAAAGCTCCAGTTTGTAGACTGATACCGAGATGGCACAACCTAATTAGGAAATGCTGACATTTTTGAATCATTTTCGTTTGGAAACGGTTATTGGTATCTGGGTATAACAGATACATAATCTGCCACACTGGTTATTATGTATCGATGACGTAGAGATGGTCTCTTTAATCAATGATGCTCCTTTCTTTTTGTATGCAAACATAAGTAGTGGAAATAAAATGGAAAACATTCAAATTACAAGTCATTGGTCTTCTGACATACATATACAAGGTATCACAAGGGGTCCCAAATGGTACTTTTCTGACATACGTATACAAGGTATCACAAGGGGTCCCAAATGGTACTTTTCTGACATACGTATACAAGGTATCACAAGGGGTCCCAAATGGTACTTTTCTGACATACGTATACAAGGTATCACAAGGGGTCCCAAATGGTACTTTTCTGACATACGTATACAAGGTATCACAAGGGGTCCCAAATGGTACTTTTCTGACATACATATACAAGGTATCACAAGGGGTCCCAAATGGTACTTTTCTGACATACGTATACAAGGTAGATCACAAGGGGTCATAAATGGTACATATGCCAACTCCTGATCATGTAGATGTTTCACAAATAAATCATGGTATTTATGAAAATCATAAAGAAATTCTTTATTTTCTCATCACACATCAACAGATTACTTTAACTCCATATCATAAGGCATACAGTTTGAATGTAATGCAAAGGTAGGGCTTACATTTTTTGATACACAACAGTATTTGCTTTATCACCAGATAACATTACTGTATCCTGTAAATGATGCTGATATTTGTCTCCATTTTTTCATTTTTCATATTGAATTCTGTTCTTAGAAATTGAGGAAATTGAAAAAATGAATATATTGAATGACATGCATGTTCATGTATATAGTTGTGTCATATTTCTCTATCATTGAACAATGATAACCGGTTTTACTAGTTATGTGACTTTTATACCCAGAGATACACACACCTGTGTCTAAGCTGAGGAAGACAGACACTTCAAATGTCTGCACTTCCTGACATAGCGTGACCAGAAGATACTATTGTAGCAGCGCACACTTCAAATGTCTGCACTTCCTGACATAGCATGACCAGAAGATACTATTGTAGCAGCAGACACTTCAAATGTCTGCACTTCCTGACATAGCGTGACCAGAAGATACTATTGTAGCAGCAGACACTTCAAATGTCTGCACTTCCTGACATAGCATGACCAGAAGATACTATTGTAGCAGCAGACACTTCAAATGTCTGCACTTCCTGACATAGCGTGACCAGAAGATACTATTGTAGCAGCGCACACTTCAAATGTCTGCACTTCCTGACATAGCATGACCAGAAGATACTATTGTAGCAGCGCACACTTCAAATGTCTGCACTTCCTGACATAGCATGACCAGAAGATACTATTGTAGCAGCGCACACTTCCTGACATAGCATGACCAGAAGATACTATTGTAGCAGCGCACACTTCAAATGTCTGCACTTCCTGACATAGCATGACCAGAAGATACTATTGTAGCAGCAGACACTTCAAATGTCTGCACTTCCTGACATAGCGTGACCAGAAGATACTATTGTAGCAGCGCACACTTCAAATGTGTGCACTTCCTGACATAGCGTGACCAGAAGATACTATTGTAGCAGCGCACACTTCAAATGTGTGCACTTCCTGACATAGCGTGACCAGAAGATACTATTGTAGCAGCGCACACTTCAAATGTGTGCACTTCCTGACATAGCGTGACCAGAAGATACTATTGTAGCAGCGCACACTTCAAATGTGTGCACTTCCTGACATAGCGTGACCAGAAGATACTATTGTAGCAGCGCACACTTCAAATGTGTGCACTTCCTGACATAGCGTGACCAGAAGATACTATTGTAGCAGCGCACACTTCCTGACATAGCATGACCAGAAGATACTATTGTAGCAGCGCACACTTCCTGACATAGCATGACCAGAAGATACTATTGTAGCAGCGCACACTTCCTGACGTGACCAGAAGATACTATTGTAGCAGCGCACACTTCAAATGTGTGCACTTCCTGACGTGACCAGAAGATACTATTGTAGCAGCGCACACTTCAAATGTGTGCACTTCCTGACATAGCGTGACCAGAAGATACTATTGTAGCAGCGCACACTTCAAATGTGTGCACTTCCTGACATAGCGTGACCAGAAGATACTATTGTAGCAGCGCACACTTCAAATGTGTGCACTTCCTGACATAGCGTGACCAGAAGATACTATTGTAGCAGCGCACACTTCAAATGTGTGCACTTCCTGACATAGCGTGACCAGAAGATACTATTGTAGCAGCGCACACTTCAAATGTGTGCACTTCCTGACATAGCGTGACCAGAAGATACTATTGTAGCAGCGCACACTTCAAATGTGTGCACTTCCTGACATAGCATGACCAGAAGATACTATTGTAGCAGCGCACACTTCAAATGTGTGCACTTCCTGACATAGCATGACCAGAAGATACTATTGTAGCAGCGCACACTTCAAATGTGTGCACTTCCTGACATAGCGTGACCAGAAGATACTATTGTAGCAGCGCACACTTCCTGACATAGCATGACCAGAAGATACTATTGTAGCAGCGCACACTTCCTGACATAGCATGACCAGAAGATACTATTGTAGCAGCGCACACTTCCTGACATAGCGTGACCAGAAGATACTATTGTAGCAGCGCACACTTCCTGACATAGCATGACCAGAAGATACTATTGTAGCAGCGCACACTTCGCACACTTCCTGACATAGCATGACCAGAAGATACTATTGTAGCAGCGCACACTTCCTGACATAGCATGACCAGAAGATACTATTGTAGCAGCGCACACTTCCTGACATAGCATGACCAGAAGATACTATTGTAGCAGCGCACACTTCCTGACATGACCAGAAGATACTATTGTAGCAGTGCACACTTCCTGACATGACCAGAAGATACTTCCTGACATGACCAGAAGATACTATTGTAGCAGCGCACACTTCCTGACATGACCAGAAGATACTATTGTAGCAGCGCACACTTCCTGACATAGCATGACCAGAAGATACTATTGTAGCAGCGCACACTTCCTGACATGACCAGAAGATACTATTGTAGCAGTGCACACTTCCTGACATAGCATGACCAGAAGATACTATTGTAGCAGCGCACACTTCCTGACATAGCATGACCAGAAGATACTATTGTAGCAGCGCACACTTCCTGACATAGCATGACCAGAAGATACTATTGTAGCAGCGCACACTTCCTGACATAGCATGACCAGAAGATACTATTGTAGCAGCGCACACTTCCTGACATAGCATGACCAGAAGATACTATTGTAGCAGCGCACACTTCCTGACATGACCAGAAGATACTATTGTAGCAGCGCACACTTCCTGACATGACCAGAAGATACTATTGTAGCAGCGCACACTTCCTGACATGACCAGAAGATACTATTGTAGCAGCGCACACTTCGGAAGCATTCTGAAAATTCCAATTTTTTATTTTTCAGTCTTAATTTGATAGCTTTATATCATCCACAGTCAGCTTTAAACAGTTCATTACCATCAAAGAGAAACTATCACTAGCTAAACCTAGATAATTCCTATTGATAAGGGTTTTATAATTTTAAAGCTATTCAAATGCTGTTCCAAATAAATAAAAACCAGCCCTGGTGTAACTGCATGAAGTAAGGTGCTGTCCTGGATATATGCTTTGCATAGCATGGTAGTCTTGTGATAAAACAACACATACATTTGTAACAGTTGGCATTGAGATTATCTCCAGCAGTTACTTAATGACTATGATTAGCAATGTTATATATTAAGAGTTTCTTGTTGACACAAGAATATACAACATAGACACATATTTCCAGGTCATCTGACTAACCTGTATGTATATGCCTTAGCACACATATGATTTATTTACAAAGATACTGACCTGTGTGTTTTGTAGTACAAAGATATTGGCAGACCTGTGTGTAAAATACAAAGATACTGACCTGTGTGTATTGTAGTACAAAGATACTGACCTATGTGTATTGTAGTACAAAGATTTTGCAGACCTATGTGTATTGTAGTACAAAGATATTGGCAGACCTATGTGTAAAATATAAAGATAGTGACAGACCTGTGTGATAGTACAAAGATACTAACAGACCTTTGTGTACATTAGACAAAAGAAACTGACAGTAAAAAGATATTGACTACCTGTGTGTAAAGTACAAAGACCTGTGTGTATACTGCAAAGATATATAGTAAAAAGATAGTAACAGATCTATGTGTAGGTACAGAGATACTGCCAGACCTGTCTGTATGTACAGAGATACGGACAGACCTGTGTGTATGTAGAGAGATACTTACAGACCTGAGTGTATGTAGAGATACTGACATACCTGTGTGTATGTACAGAGGTACTGACAGACCTGTGTGTATGTACAGAGATATTGACAGACCTGTGTGTATGTACAGAGATATTGACAGACCTGTGTGTATGTACAGAGATACTGACAGACCTGTGTGTATGTACAGAGATACTGACAGACCTGTGTGTATGTACAGAGATACTTACAGACCTGTGTGTATGTACAGAGGTACTGACAGACCTGTGTGTATGTACAGAGATACTGACAGACCTGTGTGTATGTACAGAGATACTGACAGATCTGTGTGTATGTACAGAGATACTTACAGACCTGTGTGTATGTACAGAGATACTGACAGACCTGTGTGTATGTACAGAGATACTTACAGACCTGTGTGTATGTACAGAGGTACTGACAGACCTGTGTGTATGTACAGAGATATTGACAGACCTGTGTGTATGTACAGAGATATTGACAGACCTGTGTGTATGTACAGAGATACTGACAGACCTGTGTGTATGTACAGAGATACTGACAGACCTGTGTGTATGTACAGAGATACTTACAGACCTGTGTGTATGTAGAGATACTGACATACCTGTGTGTATGTACAGAGATACTGACATACCTGTGTGTATGTACAGAGATACTTACAGACCTGTGTGTATGTACAGAGATACTTACAGACCTGTGTGTATGTACAGAGGTACTGACAGACCTGCGTGTATGTACAGAGATATTGACAGACCTGTGTGTATGTACAGATATACTCTCAGATCTGGGTGTATGTACAGAGATACTGACAGACCTGCGTGAATGTACAGAGATACTGACATACCTGTGTGTATGTACAGAGATACTGACAGACCTGCGTGTATGTACAGAGATACTGACAGACCTGCGTGTGTGTACAGATATACTGACAGTTCTGCGTGTATGTACAGATATACTGACATACCTCTGTGTATGTACAGAGATACTGACATACCTGTGTGTATGTACAGAGATACTGACAGACCTGTGTGTATGTACAGAGATACTGACAGACCTGCGTGTATGTACAGAGATACTGACAGACCTGCGTGTATGTACAGAGATACTGACAGACCTGTGTGTATGTACAGAGATACTGACAGATCTGTGTGTATGTACAGAGATACTGACAGACCTGAGTTTATGTACAGAGATACTGACAGATCTGTGTGTATGTACAGAGATACTTACAGACCTGTGTGTATGTACAGAGATACTGACAGACCTGCGTGTATGTACAGAGATACTGACAGACCTGTGTGTATGTACAGAGATACTGACATACCTGTGTGTATGTACAGAGATACTTACATACCTGTGTGTATGTACAGAGATACTGACAGATCTGTGTGTATGTACAGAGATACTGACAGACCTGCGTGTATGTACAGAGATACTGACATACCTGTGTACATGTACAGATACTTACATACCTGTGTGTATGTACAGAGATACTGACAGATCTGTGTGTATGTACAGAGATACTGACAGATTTGTGTGTATGTACAGAGATACTGACAGATCTGTGTGTATGTACAGAGATACTGACATACCTGTGTGTATGTACAGAGATACTGACAGATCTGTGTGTATGTACAGAGATACTGACAGATCTGTGTGTATGTACAGAGATAACTACAGTCTTGTAGACCTTGGTTTGTATATGGATGGTTGATTTGTTTACACAATAGACGTAGGGTATTGAACTTAGGACTGCGATCAATGGTAGCAGTGGCACATTGCCTTTGCATTTTCTGGTTGCAGACTGAATACATTTACATTTTGTGTTGGATGCAGTGAATAAATTGATTGATGTTGGAGTGTAGGGGTTTGCTTTATATTGTTTCGGTATGGTACGGTTTGAATGTTCTTATCCTGTTATATATGTAGGTCTGATAAGTCTGCAGTCACCATTATCATCAAGCATATTTAGATTAGTTATTTCTTATTTTCATTATCAGTCTGACATTTAATTGAAATATCCTGTTCATTATGTTGCTTTAAGAAGCTGCTTTTAGATGGCAGGTCTTTCTCTGTCTAAAGATGTTTTTCAGGTATTTTTCAGCATTCCAATATCTTTTTTATGTCACTGAAACAAATCAAACATGCTGACAGTTCAGAGATAATAATAGCTGTGTTATGGTATAGAGATGTACATTGAAGAGATGGTGACAAGTCAGAGATAATAGTAGCTGTGTTATGGTATAGAGATGTACATTGAAGAGATGGTGACAATAAAGAGATAATAGTAGCTGTGTTATTGTATAGAGATGTACATTGACTAGATGGTGACAATAAAGAGATAATAGTAGCTGTGTTATTGTATAGAGATGTACATTGACTAGATGGTGACAATAAAGAGATAATAGTAGCTGTGTTATTGTATAGAGATATACATTGACTAGATATAGACAATTCAGAGATAATAGTAGCTGTGTTATTGTATAGAGATGTACATTGATGATTGAAATGATAATGAAGATGACTTGACGAGCTTGAGTGACACAATAAGTGAAATGCCAACATATACTTAGTCAATAAACATAAATAATTCACTTGGTGACATCATACCCCTGTACAGAGTCTGCCTGGCTGCTGGGATCAATACTCTGTGTTGTATAGAACAAAAATCAATAGCCAGCTTCTGGATGTACAGAGAGCATTATAATATGTGACTGGCTTGCTACAAGCTCAGGGATGGCAGGGCATAGACCATTCACAACAGAGGAGACATACACTAACAACAGCTTTTCTTACCTGCTTTTAATAAAACTGCAGTACCAAAACTCATTTTTAATGAGAAGCAAACAATATCTTGTATACTTTAGTAGATTCTAGAGATAGACCTAACCACAACTGTTGATGTTTATTGACGGTTCGACAACTTGTTACCCCTTGATAAGTGTGAGATTGGGATGTCCTATGTTCTTGTGGACTGTTTCTGCCATGGTGGCTATCTGCTGGATCCTAAGGACGTAGGGACAATATTACAGTTAACTTTACCTCGCGTCATGGAGACAGAAACTGTTAAGGCCTACCGAATGTAAGTTGAGTCTGCTTAGATGTTTTCTTTACCTCTCACTGTTGAGTGATTGTCTTTAGAACGCTTTCAGTTCATTCTCCTCTGTCGAGGCTGAATCGTGCATAATCAGCCATGGAATAATTTGTCGCTGACTATGAACACACAGGATCATGGTGATCATCTTTTACAAGTGATATGTTAGATATGTGTTTTTGTGGTACCTGTGTAGGTATGTAATGAAATGTGATTATGACAAGATATGTTTATTACTTTCTTTGTTGGACATAAACCACGATGATCTGCTTTGTGCATATAATAGTGGATAGATTGAGTGAAAATGATAACAATTTGTGATCTGATTCAGAAACAACTACTTTTTATTGGTCTTTTAAAACTTGTCTCTATTAAGATATACAGAATATGTTGTGTTGTGTGGACACATTAATGAGCCATCAGCTTTGTCCCCTATTTGTACACATGTCTTACCTGCCCACGACCAGCTGGTAAGGTGTGTTATATAGTCTCCCTATGGTATGACCCAGAGCTATTGTTGAGTCACCATCATATATATAACCATGGCTTGGGTTGCTGCAGTTTATTGAAACAGATTTTTACTTGTTTAGATTAACTGCAATAAAATGTAAATATCAGTTGTATTGGGTTGTCATAGAAGTGTTAAAGTTAACCAATCATATTCTTTGCTTGAACTGTCAGAGTAATCAGAATTGCATGTTTTTTTCCTGACCAGCTGACAGGGTATTACCCTATAAAAGAAATGACCACATCAGATAACTGTAAATCAGCATAATTTATAAAAAGTGTCCTGTTGGCTGTGATGTGGTTTCTTTTTCAGGCTGCATTATCTGTATTAGCTAGAGGTGGTGTGATAATTTCTTCTACCTAACACAACAACCCTCTGTGTTATAAAAATAGGCTTGAATTTGTTTTACACTTTTGAAGGGTCATTCATGCGCATCATATTCTGACACATGGTAAAAATGGGCTTTTAAATCACCTTCAACATGTGGATGTACATGACAATCTTCATTATAGTTCTTTCAACAAAAATTTAAGTTTGCTTGCAGATTTGATATACATCCAAATAGTTACTGAATCTTTCCTCCTTGTAACACTATCTCCCTGCTCTGCTGACCGTGATAAGGTTGGCTCTCTCATTTACATGCTCTCTCCAGAATGGACTAAATCCCCTATCTAAACATTTTTCATGGATAATACCAGGAATGTTTGTGCTTGTGTAATACTTCTGATCAACTTTTGAGGAAACACAGTTCTTGAAATACTAATATTTAATCATAACTTCAAACCAAAGTTTGATCATCAAATATACATCTCAGGTAAGTCCACCAGATCTCTGTGTGCACAGCTTTGTGTAACAGAGACATAGGAACAGGCAATGGTTCATAGGCCTAGAAGTGTTTGTCAAATGGTATGTTATAATGTAAGGGGAATATGACCAATAATTATAACTGTGAGACTAACTCACACAGTCAAATAATCCCAAAAATGATATATGTCATATGACAAATAATTGTAGCATGAGATTAAGACACACAGAATAATATTCCCCACAGTGATATATGTTATACCACAAATAATTGTAGTTGTGAGACTAACAAACACTGACTAATAATCATCATAGTGTTTTATGTTATACAGGGAACCTGGTCCAGTAGCTATTGATAGGATTGTTAGACTAACACACACTGACTAATAATCATCATAGTGTTTTATGTTATACAGGGAACCTGGTCCAGTAGCTATTGATAGGATTGTGAGACTAACACACACTGACTAAAGTACCCCATAGCAATCTAATTAAATGTTATGTATTGGAATATGGTCTATAAGTAGAGTTATGATAATATATATATACACTAACACACACATGATAATACTCATCACAGTGATATTGGGAACATTGTCCTTCAGTTGACTTTTGATACTAACTAATGCAGACTAAAATTCCCCACAACGATCTCATTAAATATCATATATGGAGGAAGTGGTCGAGAAGTGGAATTATGACTTTAACCTAAGGAGTGTTTTGACGGATGCTAGCATTCAGAATTGGATCTCTGAAACTTGTTTTCCACACTAGTAGGTAGTTTGATATGGTTAGTCATGATTGTGAAGAAAAACAGATGTAAACTATTTAACAAGCTTTCTGTCTTCAGTCTGTATCTATGTCTATACTGCTTTATGCATAATAATATTCTTTCAATTTCTGAGAAAAAGCTGTACAGTTTCTGTGAAATGGTTTCTACTGACAAGATCGTAGAGCAGTATCTATCTTATTTGGACTTAACATCAGGGGTTTTCTCTGTGGCTTGTAATAAGTGAATGTAAAGCAGACCAAAAGACCACTTGTCCCATCACCCAGTTCTGTTAGACTTCCCATCAGGGGTTTCCTCTGTGGCTTTAAATTATGAATGTAAGGGAGACCAAAAGAAGACTAATGACTTGTCTCATCACCCAGTTCTGTTAGACTTCATATGGAAGGTTTTCTTTTGTGGTTTGTAATAATTGAAAGTTAGAAGACTAAAAGACCACTTATAAATTGTCCCATCATCCAGTCCCGTTAGTTTCCTTCTGTGGCTTGTGAGAAGTTGATGTTGGGAGACTGAAATTGATTTTATAACTTTCTTCACAATTGTAAAATTTCAGGTCATAAATAATAATATGAATAAGCTTAATTCTCAGCAGTTTCTCAATAATATCATGACTCCTCCTCCTCCTCCTCAAAAAAAAAAAATGAAAAATTAATATAACATATTCTATTTTCATTTAAGAAACAAAGACAGTTGTTTTAAAGTATATTTGAAGTGTTTTCCTTGATAGTTTCAACAATACAATACAGTTTCTTGTATCAGTTTTGTTTGTTGGACTGTGTGCTGATTACTGGCCATTGACTGGAACCTCGGGTCTCCCATCAGTACTGTAGCTTGGAAACAAACTATTGATTTCTACAGCTACTGCTATATCTAGACTGTTCTGTTTTTAGTTGATAAACCTACTACATTGTCATGTTTGTCTTCATCACAATCAATGAGTAATCCTACTTCAGGATGTTGGAACTGTCCGAGAAGTATGTTATCACACGCAGACCAACAGAATTCAATACCCAAGACTAGTTTCTGATCATTATGTTCTAATATTCCATAGTTTATGGAATATTTTGTTTCCAAAAATTGATTGATTTAAAAATCAAAAACCGCTTGTTCAATAGATATTGAAAACCAGATATTACAAAAACATAAGAAAGGGAAGTGACATTTGAAGATGTTGTCAGCACATACTTTGTGTTTGTTAATAGATAACTACTGTAATGTACATCAGCAGTAATTGCAGGTTTATCCAGGTATGTACCTGGATGGAATATCCAATCCTAGATCACATATATTTCACACTTGAGCAAATTAATAAGAAAACTTTATAGTGGAAAGTGTACACATGCATGTCTATCAGTTTACCTTACATAAGCTTGTCGATTCTGATCTCTAGTCTTGGCTGTCAGTAAAATGACATCTATCTTGGCGCTTGTATAGTTATATGCATGACAAAATTCTGTGTTCCTTTCTGAGATCTACTCATACAGTATGCATATATAACCACAGCCGTATTAGAAATGTTTTTAGAGTTGTGAATGTGAAACGCTTTTTTCATCAAAGTGAAATTTCATTGATTACCAAAACCTGATCATTAATCTGCTACGCAGTGCCAGTACAGTGTTTGGTGATATTGATCTGTGATGTAAGAGATTGGTTTTTAGCATGCTGTCACACATTTACTGCACTGTAGATTCTTTGCAAAACATCAGCTTAGACAGGAAATGACTGTAGAATTACACAATATTTATGTGCTGGTCCAGATTTATAATAGCTGTACCTGGCTGTAGACTTGGTCAAGAGGTTTAGAACAGTCTTACATACCAATCAATATTCTCTATACATTTTTTGTCTGGACTGACATTTGCAATCCACTGTCAGTTACAACCTGTATTATTCTTCAGTTTGTCCCAACCCTTTTGTGTGATGGATATTTATGTGCACTTCCCTCCTGTCATTAATGATGTTGTATGACATAACTACTGTTGTGTGACATTACTACTGTTGTGTGAATGCTATATGACATTACTACTGTTGTGTGGGTGTTGTATGACATTACTACTGTTGTGTAAATGTTGTGTGAATGTTGTGTGACATTACTACTGTTGTGTGAATGTTGTATGACATAACTACTGTTGTGTGAATGTTGTGTGACATTACTACTGTTGTGTGAATGTTGTGTGACATTACTACTGTTGTGTGAATGTTGTATGACATTACTACTGTTGTGTGGGTGTTGTATGACATTACTACTGTTGTATGAATGTTGTGTGACATTACTACTGTTGTGTGAATGTTGTGTGACATTACTGTTGTATGAATGTTGTATGACATTACTACTGTTGTGTGAATGTTGTGTGACATTACTACTGTTGTGTGAATGTTGTGTGACATTACTACTGTTGTGTGAATGGTGTGTGACATTACTACTGTTGTGTGAATGTTGTGTGACATAACTACTGTTATGTGACAGTTGTGTGGCATTACTACTGTTGTATGAATGTTGTGTGACATTGCTACTGTTGTGTGAATGTTGTGTGACATCACTAATGTTGTATGAATGTTGTGTGACATAACTACTGTTATGTGACAGTTGTGTGACATTACTACTGTTGTGTGAATGGTGTGTGACATTACTACTGTTGTATGAATGGTGTGTGACATTACTAATATTGTGTGAATGTTGTGTGACATTACTACTGTTGTATGAATGTTGTGTGACATTTCTACTGTTGTGTGAATGTTGTATGACATTACTACTGTTGTGTGAATGTTGTGTGACATCACAAATGTGTGATCTGCATGTTTAGTTAAAATTTATCAACATTAATAATATTAAGAGAAATGAAAACATTCAGACGATAAAAAATAATTTGTTTTTTTTTTTATCCAGAAAAAAGATAGAAGAGATTGGCAAGATGACTGCCCTTTCCCAGGAGGAGATATTCTGTAACACCAAGACCATTATACAGGGCCTTGATACTCTGAAGAATGAGCATCATCAGATACTTAATGGATTGCTGTCTTCCATGAAGACAATCAAACGGGAAAATGGAGACACTAACCTCATGGAGGAAAAAACAAACAGACTGAAAAAGTCACTGGAAACAATAGAACTAGGGCTTAGTGAAGCACAGGTAAGTGAATTGTGTCTTGATTGGAAACAATATTGGTCCCCACAGGCTATGAATATTATTAGAATTCCTACAAAATGATAAACAGAAGTTAAACCAGACCATCTCTACTACACCCTCAAACATTTATAAACAGACATTTTACAATGGAATAGTGATTGAATTATTTTTTAAATTGGACGTTTACAGGTTGAAATAAAATAGAATTTTCAAATCCTATCGCAGAATTCTGGGGATATCGTCGTGTAACAAATTATACATGACCTTAATCATCCTTACAGTCCTGGTGTAAATTGCTGTCCACATTTACCATGTAACAACAAATACAGCTTGTATAATAAAGATTAAAAGTTCCTCTGGAACATGACAATAGTATGATAGTTTTTTTCGCTAGTGCCAACACTGTATTGAAACTTAGAAAGAACATAGGAAATCTCAAGATTGTGATTGACGAAGACGAAAGAGAGAAAGAACATAGGAAATCTCAAGATTGTGATTGTCGAAGACGAAAGAGAGAAAGAACATAGGAAATCTCAAGATTGTGATTGACGAAGACGAAAGAGAGAAAGAACATAGGAAATCTCAAGATTGTGATTGACGAAGACGAAAGAGAGAAAGAACATAGGAAATCTCAAGATTGTGATTGACGAAGACGAAAGAGAGAAAGAACATAGGAAATCTCAAGATTGTGATTGACGAAGACGAAAGAGAGAAAGAACATAGGAAATCTCAAGATTGTGATTGACAAAGACGAAAGAGAGAAAGAACATAGGAAATCTCAAGATTGTGATTGACAAAGAGTTAATGATTGTTAAGAGAGCTTGGTGACTACTGACAAAGTTACTGTTGTGTAAAGAGCTTTGTGATGGTTGGCAAAGATGATAGTGTTACCATCGTTCAGAGAGCTTTCGGGAAAATTTGTTTGACAAAGAATGTATTTGGTTTTCAGGTAATGATGGCGCTTTCAAATCATTTACAACACGTGGAAGCAGAAAAACAAAAGCTACGTGCACAAGTGAGAAGGTTGTGTCAGGAAAATGCTTGGCTAAGAGATGAACTAGCAAATACACAACAGAAACTACAAATGAGTGAACAGAAAGTAGCAACTATTGAAGAAGAGAAGAAACATTTGGAATTTATGAATGAAATGAAAAAGTATGATTCATCAGATCCACAGCAGACCAGTGTGGTAAGTAGAGAGCCATCCCTTGTAAAGTTTTCTTCACCACTTAGCACACCTGAGTAAATCACAAATACTTACTGTCACATAGACATATATTTCTAGGGTCACAAAGACATCATGTTTGCTATAGAGGATATTAAATAGTTTCCTGTGTAACCTAATATTTTTTTTCAATTGTATTAAAGAAAATATCTATATTTGAAAAATATGTATATTCTGTCATACTTATTACAAATACAGAGGAACTTCTCCATGCATGTCATATGAAAATTTGACGGTTTAGGAAGGGTTCAGTTTGCTGAGTGAGTGAAGTTGACTGGTATCAACTCAGATTTAATTGCTCAAATTCTGTTCTGTATATTACATTATCTATTCCACTTGCTTTGAGCATAAACACTTCACATACTTATACAATATATAACTTAACTCAAAAAAAAAAATTATGCATTGCCCGGAAATGTCGGCACCTAATAACTCACCTGCGCCAGAGGCACAAACCCTACGACTGTCAGCTTATGTTGATTTCTTAGACCAGTGTTGGTACTTATGTCTTGGTAAGGTAAGGGTGGTCTACAGGAGTTAATTCTATGTGTTTTAATCAATTCGAACATAAAATTGATACAGAATTCAAAATTAAGTTGGATTGGTATGGGACATTTTTTTATTTCAGTACTACAGAAGACACCATTTTGTATATGGCCATTTCATTTGGTTTCAAGAGACGATTCGTTTTGAGAAAGATCAGTGTAGGGAATTTGTATGCGATGTTAAATGGGAATCTATAAACAGTTTTTATATCACTTTTTTGAATGAAACAAATAAAGAAAAAACCCAATCCAACTAAAAAAAAAAAAAAAATGATTGATCAAAACACTTCAGAAAAAGTCAGCAGATTCTTGTATATCCGATAGTTTGATGTTATTGGCTGCGTAATGTGGTACAATATTTATACTGCTATCTGATAAGAATCACTTACAAAACTGATTTAAATATGAACTAAGAGAAAACACAAAGCATACACAAAAAAACAAAATTTGATGGAAAACCAGTGTATTCAACCTTCCTTTGCATCGAAACAGGATAAGCAGCAAATTTCATGAGTGACTAGAAAGCACACCGCTGATTGGTCAAAACCACAAAAATTTCCATCTCATTGGAAATATTTTTACTTAAACAAATTGATAAATTCCTCTACTTCACTGTTTTATAAAATTAAAGCTATTTTGATGTGAAATGACACTGATTTCTGCCTCTAAGCCTTTTTAGTTGATTTTCTGCCATAAGCTTGTTGAAAACAGTATGCAGCTGTACTTGAATGGCGTTTTTCTTTGTCAGTCATTACCACGCTCAGCAGGAGGGGTTGTTGGCTCAGTGGTAAGTGGTTGGACCCGGTGATCTCTACACACTGGGTTGTTGGGTAGAAGGATAGAGTTTGGTTACTATTCTACTAACACTGTGTGGCGCTCTTCAATTGCACCAACATACAAATTCAAGCTTTGCTTTCACATGTATATCAAAGACTGTGGATTTATTTAATTCATAACAATGTAAAATCATTCTGAAGATTCATTTTGTGTCCATGAGAAAAAACATAGATTTCGTAAAAAGATACATTCTTCATGATGCATTATAAGAAAAATGTTTACATTACCTGCTTCAACCAACTGATTGGGAAATACTGTATTTATTTAATTGGTTGATATTAGCAAAGTCATTTTCTGATATTCTGTGTGTCATTCACTCAAATCACTACTTCAGCATCATTTGTGTGGCAGACTCCCTTTTAAGGGATTTCATTGAAGATGGGCATAAAATGAAAAGTGACACTGTAGCAGGTGATATAACCTGGAGAATATTCAAGAACTAGCTGAAATAAAAGTCCATCTGTGATTATAGATATCTGTTAGTGAAAGGAGTTTGAAATTTCATAACAAAGGGATTCTGGTGATCTAGCCGAGGGTTCTCTTCATGTGAATGTAATAGATTTGACTTTCTGTTTTTTGCAGCTCTTTCTGTTATATCTTTTCTCTGATAGACTAATACATTTGGGAGACGTTTAATATTCATGAATGGTAACTTCTCTTCTAACAGATGTTGGAATGCTGGTATAGTCTTTAACTAGGGTTTTCTCTTCTGAATCTTTAACTTCAATTTCAGATTTCTTCGCTCATATTACTCATATCAAAACTGGAATTAAATTTTAGAATGTGATTTCACAACAATCAGACTGACCCTTTGATCAAAGTATTTATAATCAACCCTTTGTTTTACAGTGTGTTTACTGTGACAGGTGATCTATACCGTGATATACTGAAAATAGCATGCACATCAAAGGAAACACAGTGTACTCTAAATTGTCTTATTTCTAAACGATATAAAAGTTTCTGCAAAATATGTAATTTACAATACTTGTAAAACATTAATGTTTACTGACAGATAGATATTGATGATCAGTTTACATTCTCCATTCCAGGTGTCAAGTGAACATTTTGAATCGCTGTCATTGTAACTTATCCTTAAACAAGCATTTGATTTCTCTGTTACAGCACCAAGTGACAGAAGAGAAAGAACAGGACCAGTCAACACAGTCTCTAGAACTTGGGTTTCCTGATGATGACGAGGACTCCCCTCAACCTGAAGGTTAGTTTCTACATCTAAAATTCTGAAAGTCTTGTTTCTACATTTAAAATGTTAACTACACTGACAGAACATTTTTCCTTTTGGAGAATTATAGTGTGAATCATTAAGATGTATAAAAGAAACACTACATTAATGGTTAACATAAAGATTAAAATGTGATATCTGGAAACTCCATATTTCAGTTCTTTCCCCCTCCCAACCCAGTGCAATGGCTCAGGCGGCCAGCGGGGGTTACGAAATTCCTGCACGGTTACGCACCCTTCATAATCTAGTCATACAGTACGCCTCCCAGGGCCGGTATGAGGTTGCAGTGCCACTATGTAAACAGGCACTAGAGGACTTGGAAAAGACGAGTGGACATGATCATCCAGATGTAGCCACAATGTTAAATATACTTGCACTTGTATACAGGTAAGAAACACCAGTCTGTTGGAACAGGGACATCAACTTTATTTAACTTCAGATATGTATGATGGCAGTAAACAGTTACAATGTAAAGGCATTCCATTGTTTACTGACTGATAAATGAATTGTGTAACATCATACTGAAAAGTCATATATTTACGAGGGGGTCAATTTTCATGGTTTTTCAAAAAAAAATATGAAAAATGAATAATAAAAAAGACTTTTTCCTTAAGATTGAATTTTGTTTATAAATATAGCTCATTAAATCTCCTTATACTATATTTTACATGTTTATAGACATCAATAGAGTCAGATTATCAATAAAATTAATTCCCCATGAAAATTAATGATTTTGCAGTATATATTGTTGTCAGAAATTATTTCAGGTGTACAGTGTTTACGTAGTAGAAAGATGAAGAACATGAAACATGATCATTTGTGTGTTGATTTTTTTCCCTGTCTGTAAGAATTCACATGACGTAGTGTGAAAGGGATATGCACCAGCTTTCTCTTCCTCAGACAATATCAGTTTGTAACACTGCTACTGTGTGGTATTTGTTCCCCATGTTGTGACCATGTAACTGGTTTACCCTGCTTATAGATACAAATTTACTGGAGATGGTAAGAAAGTATTCTGATTTTCAGGATTATATAGCTTAAAATCATTTTTTATATATTGTTATTGTTTTTCCTTTCCTGACACCGAAGCCCATGTTGTCAAAGAAAGCTATTCGTTTTATACTCACTAGTTATAGATTCAGAGAAGTCAGTGGTAAGAATAGACAACTTGAGCCTCTATCATATTGTAGACACAATCATCAAATGTCAATGTATGTAGTCTACACATGTATGTGATCAGTGTTTAGTTGTTGTACAGATCCATCAGATCAACATTCTTTTGGAGCTTAAACTTGAATGTTGTCATGTTATGTGTCGTTTATAGATTTCAGCTGGTGACATTGACTTGTTTATTTAGAGAAAGTTATTGATTTTGGATGTGAATAGTGGCATAATAGTGATAACCAAGTGCTGGGAGGTGACAGCTGTTTACTTTGCTTTCTATATTCATGTCAAATGCACATATAACTTCAATATGTGACAAATTTGAATGAGTAGAATTAGACAAGAGTCAAATGCTGCCTTCCCAACATCACTCTTACACTTCATGATGTCATCAGATTGGCATTATCGTCAATACTCTTGGATCATCTCCCTTGATGTCATTCATCAATGTTTCATCTCCCTTGCTATTGCTCTTTATAACGAGTTTTTTCCCTTAATGTTGCTCTTGTCTCTCAGCTCAAGTTATTCCATCACTCTTCATCTGTAAAGGTCCCCCTTCCCACTTTCATCAATTTACCTTCCTTCCATCACTCTTCATCTGTAAAGGTCCCCCTTCCCTACTTTCATCAATTTACCTTCCTTCCATCACTCTTCATCTGTAAAGGCCCCCCTTCCCTACTTTCATCAATTTACCTTCCTTCCATCACTCTTCATCTGTAAAGGTCCCCCTTCCCTACTTTCATCAATTTACCTTCCTTCCATCACTCTTCATCTGTAAAGGTCCCCCTTCCCACTTTCATCAATTTACCTTCCTTCCATCACTCTTCATCTGTAAAGGTCCCCCTTCCCTACTTTCATCAATTTACCTTCCTTCCATCACTCTTCATCTTTTAAGGTCCCCCCTTCCCTACTTTCATCAATTTACCTTCCTTCCATCACTCTTCATCTGTAAAGGTCCCCCTTCCCTACTTTCATCAATTTACCTTCCTTCCATCACTCTTCATCTGTAAAGGTCCCCCTTCCCTAGTTTCATCAATTTACCTTCCTTCCATCACTCTTCATCTGTAAAGGTCCCCCCTTCCCACTTTCATCATTTACCTATCTTTCCATCACTCTTCATCTTTTAAGGTCCCCCCTTCCCACTTTCATCATTTACCTATCTTTCCAACACTCTTCATCTTATAGAAATGTCTCCTCCCTAGAATAATCTTCCTTTCCTTTACTCTTCATCTTGTAAAATGCCTCTTCGTTGAGTTACCTACCACTCCATCACTCCTCATCTTAAAAAGTGTCCTTTCCCTTTTCTAAAGTTACCTTCCTTTCATTCACATATCATCATATAGAGAGCCTCTTTCCTTGAGTTACCTCCCTTTCTGTCACTGTCTTGTTCCCATGCATGTGCACTGCATGTTAATTTTATCATTCCAGAGATCAAGGCAAATACAAAGAAGCGGGTAATCTTTTACATGATGCATTAAAAATCAGAGAAAAAACTCTGGGCGCTGATCACCCTGCAGTGAGTGTCTAGTTTGTGCTCTGTTTCTGACCCTGCAACATCTGTTGTGCTACCAGTGTGCATGATCTAACATTATGGTTTTGAAGTACAAAGTAGATTCATGTCAGTTGCAATGCAAAGTTTTACCCAAAGTCTCAAGTCTCAAATGGCTTCTATTTGGCTATTTTTAAGTTATGATACTTTTACTTCAAAACTGTCTTTTCATAGTTTGCCAAGTTTGAACCTTAAATTTCCGAACAATGCATACTAGTAAATGGTTTTGTTCATCCAACATAAACCTTATATATAAATTCATCATTTGGTATCTAAAGACATCCTTTGTGGTTGAAATCTGGCAAATTATGGAGATGCTGTTGGCAGCAACCAGGCTTGGTCCAAGGCACTAACACAAATCTAACTGTAAGGTAGATCTGTAAGGTTGTTTTAACATTTTCAGAGACCAAGGGAAATACAAAGAGGCTGCAAACCTACTGAATGATGCCTTAGGCATCCGAGAGAAAACCCTGGGATATGACCACCCTGCAGTGAGTCTAATCATCCTAGTATTGATCGTTATGTTGTCACTGCATGCAAACACAAAAAAACTCTATCATTTATTTTCATTTAAGTTTTTGAATGTCACTTTAATTTTTGTCAGAGAAAGCCTTGTTTTTGATGAAAAATGTGTTGAATGTTGAAAGTTTTGATTACAATTTCTTAAAAAAGTTCACCAAATTATGGGGGGAGGAGGGAAGGGACAAAAACTCCTTAACATTGGTGTGATGCTTAGCATATTAATGTTTGCTTTTGAAATAATCCACTATTCCTATATTTCCTTTCATCTGATGATGTGTGTGATTTGTGTGTAATATATATAGTGTAGATTTAGTGTCTGGTTTCTATGTGATTTTAGTGTGGATTTTTTGTCCATTGTTTCGTCTTGTTTGTATTTAGAACAGATTTTTATGTGTCCACTGTATTTTCTGTTTGTATCTAGAATAGATTTTTATGTGTCCACTGTATTTTCTGTTTGTATCTAGAATAGATTTTTATGTGTCCACTGTATTTTCTGTTTGTATCTAGAATAGATTTTTATGTGTCCACTTTTTTTCTGTTTGGATTTCGAGTAGATTTTTATGTGTCCACTTTTTTTTCTGTTTGGATTTAGAGTAGATTTGTTGTGTTACATCATCTAAATGAAGATTTGAGAACTTTTATAGGTAGAGGTGTGTTTACCTTCACTTGTCCAATCTCTGTCCAATATTGACCATTTAGTCCAATAATGACCATTTAGTCCAATGATGACCATTAGTCCAATATTGACCATTTAGTCCAATAATGACCATTAGTCCAATAATGACCATTTAGTCCAATAATGACCATTTAGTCCAATGATGACCATTAGTCCAATATTGACCATTTAGTCCAATAATGACCATTAGTCCAATAATGACCATTTAGTCCAATGATGACCATTAGTCCAATAATGACCATTTAGTCCAATGATGACCATTTATGACCATTTAGTCCAATAATGACCATTTAGTCCAATGATGACCATTTATGACCATTTAGTCCAATAATGACCATTTAGTCCAATGATGACCATTAGTCCAATATTGACCATTTAGTCCAATAATGACCATTAGTCCAATAATGACCATTAGTCCAATAATGACCATTTAGTCCAATGATGACCATTAGTCCAATAATGACCATTTAGTCCAATGATGACCATTTATGACCATTTAGTCCAATAATGACCATTTAGTCCAACAATGACAATTTAGTCCAACAATGACCATTTAGTCCAATGATGACCATTTATGACCATTTAGTCCAATAATGACCATTTAGTCCAACAATGACCATTTAGTCCAATGATGACCATTTATGACCATTTAGTCCAATAATGACCATTTAGTCCAACAATGACCATTTAGTCCAGTGATGACCATTTGTGGCCATTTAGTCCAATAATGACCATTTAGTCCAACAATGGCTATTTAGTCCATTAATGACCATTTTTCAAAGATGACTGTTTATGTAAGACTTTACCTTGGTCTAACGGCTTTATTTTCTGGGGGCACAGTGGTCAAGGGGTTAAGGCATCAGACTGTCTTTATCACTAACCCTTCACCTCTCGGTTATTGAGGCCTATGTAGAACAGTGACCATTTGCAGGTTTTTTCTTCTTGAGGAGCTCCTGCTTTCATTCACCATGCAAACATGACATATCCTTAAATGACCCTGTTAATAGGATGTAAAGCAATAATATGCTAAGCAAGCTTTACTTTCTAAAGATGTCGTCCTTGGACCTAGGGTTTTTACTATCTCTAAGGACTTGACTCTGTTTCTATTGACCTGACCAGCTGTCTAAAGACCAGATTCTCTGTCTTAAGGACTTAAACTGTACCCTGAGTGTAATTATATATTCAGATATAATGTTAAGAATGCGGTAAAAATAATAACCAAAACCCCGTCAAAATCCATCGCCCCAGTGTCGAGTTATTAAAGCTCAAAGTTGTCGATTTTCACCTGTCCGCTCGGACCTAATCAGCGTAATCATCATTTCCGCGGAATCGAGGCGCTTCTACTCGTGACGTCATAAGTTCAACAGAAATGGCAGCCAACATGACTGACAGTTACGACACTGCACCTGATAGCAATTTGAACATGAGTTTTGAGGAGTCTGATTATGGTGTGGATGATATTTCTGAAGACGGAATCCAGCCCTACCGATTTGAACTGGAATTACAAGACGATGTATCCAGTGAGGAGGAAAATAACCCTTTGGAAAGTGACAATCGCTTGGGCAACATAGATTGGCACGTACTTCACTGGGTCTCACCAGTAGTCGTGAATGCATGCATTGAACAGTGAATCGTCGTTTCAAAGAAACAAAATAAAATTGTGTGTGTTTTTGGACTAATTTTACTATCTTTAATTCTCTATCAACAATTTCTGACGTCGGGAAATCGCGTTTGTGCAAGACTATGCATATATTCACTACTAGGCCTACTCTGTGTATTAGGCGTTCACGATTACGAAGGAATAATATTCCAATGACCGCCCACGCCATAGACTAGCCTATCAATTTTGTGTTTAGTTGTAGAATTAATAACAAAATATCAAACTAACAAATATACTTTTATTTAATCAACAATCAGTTTAATTTATCAACGGCATGCATCGACACCCCATCCGTGTTAGTGTTAGGACAACCGTATACTACACACTGCTTCCCTCCTTGATAGGAAGCCATTTTAGCAGATTTAAGCACTAATTCGCTGACCCCTCGTTCACTACCTTAAATATTGCGAAGATGTGAAGTACTTTCATGTAAATAAACAAAGAAATTACTCTGGAAAATCCCAAAATAGATCACAATCACATGTAGCACAGTAAAGACAATATGGCTGCATCAGCAAAAGCGTTGAACTTATGACGTTACAGGTTTGGATGCCCGAAAATGAGGTCAACGCCTCTCAGCCAAAGGTGTGTTTTTCAGAAAAGTTGCAATTTCTCAGTAATGGAACATTTCGCGGCATTCTCGTTTTCGGCAATGTGTATTTTATGTGCAGAACTTTTTTTAAGGTCAACATAGCTGACCTCTCAGGGTACACTTTAACTCCTTTTCTAAGGACTTGACCCTCTGTGTTAAGGACATGACCCTCTGTTTTAAGGAATTGACCACCTGTCTAAGGGCCAGACTTTATATGTAAGGATCCAACCCCTAAGGACATAACCTTCTCTCTTAAAGACTTGACCTTCTATCGATGGACATGACCCTCTGTCTTAAGGACTTGACCCTCTAATGGCTGGAACCGCTGTCTAAGGACCTGACCCCCGTCGAAGAACCTGATCCTCTGTCAAAGGGCATAACTCTCTGTCTAAGAACTTGACAGACTCTCTGTCTAAAGGCTTGCCCTTTGAATTGACAATTCTTTAGTACTGTCCATAGAATAGACCTTTTATACACCAAATGACTATAGATTTTGTGACTAAATTTTGTTGTAACTTGTGAAAAAGATTGTACAAGGGACACACAACTGAAAAGCACCTTTGAATACAAACTTGGAGTTAGATACAGTAGAGCCAAACAATGAATTATTTACCTATTTTGATAACATTTGCTGAATTTTTCAGACAGATAGAAATTCAAGATTTGTAGATGTCATTTGAAATGTTTGTATAACTTTGGCCTGTTCAGCTGTAAATTTGTCATTGTATATTTGTAATATAATTGTGATGGTAGGATAAATAAATCAACTATATATATATAAATGTTGTACAAATTGATACATGAGGAAAATGATGAATTTGTTCCGTATTTACATACACAATACACCTAAAAGGTTAAAAACTTGATAAATTTGTTTCTGAATCATTTATTAGGATCTGAAATATGCAATTGTCAATATGTTTTGGTTGAATCTTAATAATAATGATTTTACTGCCTTGTAGGTAGCAGCCACACTGAACAACTTAGCTGTATTATACGGAAAAAGAGGCAAATACAAAGAGGCTGAGCCCCTCTGCAAGAGGGCTCTGGAAATTAGGGAAAAGGTGAGGAGACCAAAAGTTCCAAAATGTTTGTTTTTATATACTTTGTCAGAGATGGTTTTAAAACATAATTTTAATTAAACATAATTGAAAGTAACGAAGTTACATATAAGATGAGAATTTGATCTCAAACAAGATGTCGGTATGACACTGAACAATTGTTACTGTCAGGTAAAATGGTGTGTTAGTGGTATGAGAGATATTGATTCGCAAACTTGCTGCAGTTTTAACTGTCTAGACACACTGCACCAACCTCAGACAATGCAACACGCCAATCTGCATTGTTGGCACAACAAGGAAACAGTATTTTGTGCCATTAATATTTGTGACTTGTGTAGATTTGTTTTATATTTTGTTTGATAATGATAATGTTAAATATTTTTTTTCAGGTTCTTGGAAAAGACCATCCAGATGTAGCCAAGCAACTTAATAATTTAGCTCTATTGTGTCAAAATCAGGGCAAATATGAGGAGGTATGTAAAATATAAATAACTTATAGTTTCGTGGTGTCAAAATTAGGCAAAATTTGAAGAGGTATATAATACGAGATTATTCTGGATTTAATGAAGCAATACAGACAGGAATGTTGATAATTTATACCTTGAATGTTCATGATGTAATTAGGAAAGTAAAATATCAGTTGTAATTGGTTGTGACTTTGTACCAACATTCTTACGATTATCTGTCAATATTCTCTTGTTTATAGCATGATATTCATTGGAGATTATGGTAAATAAATCTTCACAATTGTTGACAAATACAGTGATGAATTTTGGACCGAGTGGTCTATATATAAACTTGTCTCTCCCTGCTCATACTGTCCCAGGTGGAACAGTACTACCAAAGGGCCCTGGATATTTACGAAGGTAAACTGGGCCCCGATGACCCTAATGTTGCTAAGACAAAGAATAATTTGGTAAGAGAACAAACCTCCTTGTGTTAATATCGTCAGCATGGAATCTCTCTAGACGGTGTAGTCATTTCTTTCCTCCGTTTTGTATGCACTGCTTATTTACAACCTCTGATGTTGTATTGTTTGCCTGTTGTTCTGTTCCAGGAAGGTTGATAGCAGCCATATTTTTGTTTTGCCTTAAAGTCATTGCCAATTTATTTCATTTTTCTTTGCAGTGAAACTTCATATCTACTGTTCAGAAAGTCAATTTAAAATTCATGTGACATTTGATGAAAAA
Organism: Ylistrum balloti; assembly: GCF_031769215.1. Classification (NCBI taxonomy): domain Eukaryota; kingdom Metazoa; phylum Mollusca; class Bivalvia; order Pectinida; family Pectinidae; genus Ylistrum; species Ylistrum balloti. Next base: position 915,583 of record NW_026782140.1, on the reverse strand, counting down.
AATAATAAATGTCCCATATTCACCACAGTTGTCATGAAAAAATGTGAGCTGGTGTAAAACCCATTATGTTATAGGATATTAAGCTTTGTATGTTTGAAATGTTGAAGGAGAAATGGAAAATGAGAAGAAAAAGAAACTAAACCCACATACAATCTAATATGTTTTCTCAGACTTTCTGGCGTGTAGGTACGACTCCCTGGTTTGATTTTGGGGGCTGCTTCTGGTGTTTATTATTTAGCTCTAAGATACTGCATGCATGTCTGACTCTGGTCTTGTGTCATTGCTTGTAATTTGCAGGTGGAACACTATTATAGAAGAGCATTAGATATATATCTGAAACGACTTGGCACAGATGATCCCAATGTAGCCAAAACCAAAAATAATCTGGTAAGGTTGGGCACAAAAGCCTGTATAAGCTTAATCCAGTTTGATTTCATCACCATCAGGTGATATAAATAGAGTATGGTATTTGTGGTGGTGCACACATTCAAAAAACACATTTCCATTTCATGAACACTTATGGGGAAACCAATCATTAAGTAACATTTCAATTTTAATCACAGGAAAAGAGGAAGAATGTTCAATGACACCATCAATGGCCTAAAATAAGTAATGAAAACAAAATTATTTAGATCTAAATCATATTAGAAGTATTGTTTTGAAGGAAAGCAATAATACTGTCTGCTATACCAGGATAACACTTTTGTATTGCACATTTGATGTTTGTCGGTTACTGGTCGTGCTAGGTTGTCAATATGCATGTCTTTTCTATTGTTATTTCTCTGTTATATTATAGATTGATGTATACTTTCATTATCATAGAGTATCTAGATTCTGTAATCATGGAGTATCTAGATTCTGTAATCATGGAGTATCTAGATTCTGTAATCATGGAGTATCTAGATTCTGTAATCATGGAGTATCTAGATTCTGTAATCATGGAGTATCTAGATTCTATAATCATTGAGTATCTAGATTCTGTAATCATGGAGTATCTAGATTCTGTAATCATGGAGTATCTAGATTCTGTAATTATGAGTATCTAGATTTTGTGATTACGGAGTATCTGGATTCTGTAATCACGGAGTATCTAGATTCTGTAATCATGGAGTATCTAGATTCTGTAATCATGGAGTATCTAGATTCTGTAATCATGGAGTATCTAGATTCTGTAATCATGGAGTATCTAGATTCTGTAATCATGGAGTATCTAGATTCTGTAATCATGGAGTATCTAGATTCTGTAACCATGGAGTATCTAGATTCTGTAATCATGGAGTATCTAGATTCTGTAATCATGGAGTATCTAGATTCTGTAATCATGGAGTATCTAGATTCTGTAATCATGGAGTATCTAGATTCTGTAATCATGGAGTATCTAGATTCTGTGATTATGAGTATCTAGATTCTGTAATCATGGAGTATCTAGATTCTGTAATCATGGAGTATCTAGATTCTGTGATTATGAGTATCTAGATTCTGTAATCATGGAGTATCTAGATTCTGTAATCATGGAGTATCTAGATTCTGTAATCATGGAGTATCTAGATTCTGTGATTATGAGTATCTAGATTCTGTAATCATGGAGTATCTAGATTCTGTAATCATGGAGTATCTAGATTCTGTAATCATGGAGCATCTAGATTCTGTAATCATGGAGTATCTAGGTTATGAGTATCATTGTTTATCTTGATTCAGTAGCCATTGTTTATTTAAATCTTGTTATTATGAATTATCTAGAAATATCATCCATGTTGGCACAGTGATTATCTCAAACAAGAGATTTAGAGAAATATCATTTATTACTGCGACATGTTAAATATTATGAATTAAAAAAAACCCAGATGTTATAGATATTTGATTTAAGAAGACCATTAATTCTATACATGTTGAATGATACATGTTTTTAAAACTCAACAAAGGTGTTGCTCACCAATATTGTTCATAAAGCTTTTATCGTGTTAAGACTTCAACAAGCCTTGCTATTTCATCAATCTTAAACCAGCCATCTCCTTTGATCAACTTCAAATATTTCAAAGAAATCTGATAATGATATGATAATCAACTTGAGTTTTGTGTTGTGAACCTCTTACTGTTTTATTTAAAGGCATCTGCATACTTAAAACAAGGCAAATACAAACAGGCCGAAGCTTTGTATAAGGAGGTGCTTACCAGAGCACATGAAAAAGAGTTTGGTAAAGTTGATGGTAAGTAGACCTTTACGGAGATATGTTAACCTGCTTGTTATGATATTTGTCAGCAGTACTGAAGGGTGATACAAAGCAAAAGTAAAAACTATGGAAAGTTTACTTATATACAGTAAAAGAAGGCCTTATAGTAACTAGTTGGTAATCTGACACCCAAAATGGTATATTTTAAAGGACAAAGTCAAAATTTGGCTAATCTATGTTGATATTAGCTTGTAACTGATGGCTTTTGCTCTTTGCATGTGAAGTAAGAAATGTAGTTATCTCAATAAATTATGTAAGAAAATGAACAGTCTTACTAATGTATAATATTGTATTACAGGAGAGAACAAACCTATTTGGATGCAGGCTGAGGAGCGAGAAGAGAACAAGGTATACAAAAACTATGTGGCATGTCAACTGTGTGTTCCACCGCAGCATGCCAACTATATGTGTGACACCCAACAGGTTGACTCTGTGTGGCACCTGCTATCCAAGATCCAAATCATTAACCTTGTACAGGTGCTAGATATGCATTGACTTTAGTTACTGTTCAGGAAATGAGGGGTATATCATTAAAAAGAGATATGAGATATGCAAAATTCATCAATGCTGGTAAAGTAATCTTTCTCATAACTTAATCAGTCTTAATGAAACCCTAATTCTCAGTGGAGAAGGGCTGTTTGGTTGTTTCTTCAACGAGTTGATCAGTATGTCTACATATCAACTAAACATGGACATCCTTTATTGTCGCACCATGCTTGATTCGGGTATGCTTGGTACCGTGTGTTAAAGTAAATTTCATTAGAAATGAAAAATCAACCAAGCGTTAATTTGTATACTGTGTTGTGTCATCCCATCCAAATAGCATTTGCAAAGTAGATTTCCATTGTTGTGATGTGACCAGAATAAACTAGGTTCTGATTATAATTCTCTAAAATTAATGGGAAATTAAAAGTAGCCAGTTATTTCTGTGTATGGAGAGACAGGTTTTATATTAGTGGGAAATTGAAAGTAACCAGTTATTTCTGTGTATGGAGAGACAGGTTTTATATTAGTGGGAAATTGAAAGTAACCAGTTATTTCTGTGTATGGAGAGACAGGTTTTATATTAGTGGGAAATTGAAAGTAACCAGTTATTTCTGTGTATGGAGAGACAGGTTTTATATTAGTGGGAAATTGAAAGTAACCAGTTATTTCTGTGTATGGAGAGACAGGTTTTATATTAGTGGGAAATTGAAAGTAGCCAGTTATTTCTGTGTATGGAGAGACAGGTTTTATATTAGTGGGAAATTGAAAGTAGCTAGTTATTTCTGTGTATGGAGAGACAGGTTTTATATTAGTGGGAAATTGAAAGTAACCAGTTATTTCTGTGTATGGAGAGACAGGTTTTATATTAGTGGGAAATTGAAAGTAACCAGTTATTTCTGTGTATGGAGAGACAGGTTTTATATTAGTGGGAAATTGAAAGTAGCCAGTTATTTCTGTGTATGGAGAGACAGGTTTTATATTAGTGGGAAATTGAAAGTAACCAGTTATTTCTGTGTATGGAGAGACAGGTTTTATATTAGTGGGAAATTGAAAGTAACCAGTTATTTCTGTGTATGGAGAGACAGGTTTTATATTAGTGGGAAATTGAAAGTAACCAGTTATTTCTGTGTATGGAGAGACAGGTTTTATATTAGTGGGAAATTGAAAGTAACCAGTTATTTCTGTGTATGGAGAGACAGGTTTTATATCAGTGGGAAATTGAAAGTAACCAGTTATTTCTGTGTATGGAGAGACAGGTTTTATATTAGTGGGAAATTGAAAGTAACCAGTTATTTCTGTGTATGGAGAGACAGGTTTTATATTAGTGGGAAATTGAAAGTAACCAGTTATTTCTGTGTATGGAGAGACAGGTTTTATATTAGTGGGAAATTGAAAGTAACCAGTTATTTCTGTGTATGGAGAGACAGGTTTTATATTAGTGGGAAATTGAAAGTAACCAGTTATTTCTGTGTATGGAGAGACAGGTTTTATATTAGTGGGAAATTGAAAGTAGCCAGTTATTTCTGTGTATGGAGAGACAGGTTTTATATTAGTGGGAAATTGAAAGTAACCAGTTATTTCTGTGTATGGAGAGACAGGTTTTATATTAGTGGGAAATTGAAAGTAGCCAGTTATTTCTGTGTATGGAGAGACAGGTTTTATACAATATATTGGAAATTAAAGGTAAATAGTTATATTTGAGCATGGAGAGACAGGTTTTCTGCAATATATTGGAAATTAAAGGTAAACAGTTATATTTGTGCATGGAGAGACAGGTTTTCTACAATATATTAGAAATTAAAGGTAAACAGTTATATTTGAGCATGGAGAGACAGGTTTTCTACAATATATTGGAAATTAAAAGTTACCAGTGTTATAGCATTAGTTGTGCTGGTTCATGCCTTGTGTAATGATAGTGAAATTTCTTTTACCAGGTAAAAAAGGTAGGTGCTGGGATACCAGTTGTTGGTACTTATAGAAACATGCTTGGCATCTATATTACTGCAAGGAACATCTTGCATTCCCAAACTTGTCTGTCGAGCTGCCTTTCATCCTTTCTCCAATTTGGAATGTTTTCAACTTACCTTTATGTATGAATCTCCTATTCAATTCTTACTTCCCAACTTCAAAATAGTATATTAAAAAAAGAGTTGGTGCTTAGAAATTCTGTTAAACAAGATTACAGTTTCCTATATAAAATCTGTGTCCTGTAGTGATACTGTTGTACCATATCCAGTCTTTTATAATATCATGTTGACTAGATATGTATTTCCCTTCTGTGTATCCTGAAAAAGTGAGGTGGAGTTTAAAAGTTTCAACATATCAAAATGAAATCATCAGATTAAAACATTCAGAACAATTAGATCACCACTCACTGGCTTTGTAAAGAGGCATAAGGCATTGCTCTCTGCCTCTGACTATATAGAGTTAAGGCCCTTTGTTCACTTTGTGTAATTTCATCCAATACATACATGTTTTAACACATCATCTACCACTACCAAATGGATTGATGGAGTCTTACATTCAGTGTACTGAAGGCCTTTTGTTCAGTTTGTGTCATTTGATCCAATACAAATCATTTAAACCATGTCCTGTAACAATGTCAAACATTATATGTAAATATTTTAGAATGGTGAGTATTTCATGCTCTGATTCCCTGTCCTACTGCTGGTACATATCTGTATACCTATACTAGAGAGTTATGGCTCTGTGATGAGTTTTCGTATGACTTAGTCTAGATGTAGGGTATTATGGAGTGCTTGCAGTTCTTGTTATATATATATACCTTGCCTTTCACCTGTTTAAGTAAACAGTCTTAGCATGACCCCTGTATTAACACTTCAGATCCTTAATTGACCTCACTAACCAATTTACTGACACTGAGACTGAAGTTTGTACTGTCACTGATAGGCTATAGTGTTGGTTCAATAAAATAGGTTTTAACCTGGGCAATATAAACAAGGCTGTACCGGTATGAGACACAGTTACAAATTATACATTCCTATGTAGTGTGCACAGTTTTTTTATTTTTCAGAAAATAAATATCCAAAGTTTGGGGTGCTCATATTACATAGCTATAGGATTTTCCAGCTTTTTTTTTCATCGAAAAATCAAAGATTCTGTGCAGCTGCCAACATTGATTGTCGGTAATATCTGTTACTCAAAACTGACAAACGGGATTTGACAATTTGGTTATGAACAACAATGATAAATAAGATAATTAATGTATATATTATATCAGAGTCAACATCATGCAAAATTGGGATGAAATGTTTTTAAGCATAATAGCAACTAGCAAGGCAAAACTAGAGATCAGCAAAGACAGTGCCTTGTTCGTGACATAGAAAAATATGTCTCTTACAATATAATTATATTTTGAAACACTTGCATGTTCAGCTCTTAAGAAATTGACAGGTTTCATTTAATTCTCCTTCTAGTCTGATATCACGACAAACCAAAAGCTGTGAGCATATGGTTTGTTTTCATGTATAATGACAGATGTCGTTAACATATATGTATGCGGAGTGTCGATTGAGCCTTATCATTGGACTATGGATTTAATTCAATACTTATTAAAAATCTTAAATTTTAATACTTATTAAAAATCTTAATGATGTTTAAGAATATTAGCTATACATCAAATAATAACAAAGGAATAAATTTGACAATTTTACCAAAATGTGTAATGGTACACCTTTCTTCATTTGACAATATACATATGCATGCCTACAGTACATTCAGTGCATTTCCATTCGGTGCTCCATGTACCGATTGTTTGCATATACAGAGTGTGGGCCTCAACTTCGGTCAGCTTGTAACAGGGAGACATGAAAGAAAACTTCACTTGCGGAGATCATATTTACCTGAATTGGTCAATAATAGGTAGATAATGACTTGTATCTCTGAACACAGTTGATTAGGCCTAATGTGAAGACAAGTGTTTGAGTAATTAAGATTAATAAATCTCTCTTTATTGGAATCAAAGTGATTCCTTAGAGGCATAGCTGATACCTATCGGTGGTTAAAAGAATAATCTATTGATTCCATGTTTCAGGGTAAATACAAAGATGGGACCCCAATGCCTGAATATGGAGGCTGGCATAAAGCTGCTAAAGTAGACAGGTAAGAATACAGAGACTAGCATAAAACTGCTAAAATAGACAGGTAAGAATACAGGCTGGCATAAAGCTGCTAAAGGAGACCGGTACGAATACAGGCTGGCATAAAGCTGTTAAAATAGACAGGTACGAATACAGACTGGCATAAAACTGATAAAATAGACAGGTAAGAATACAGGCTGGCATAAAGCTGCTAAAATAGACAGGTACGAATACAGAGACTAGCATAAAGCTGCTAAAATAGACAGGTAAGAATACAGAGACTAGCATAAAGCTGCTAAAGTAGACAGGTAAGAATACAGAGACTGGCATAAAGCTGCTAAAATAGACAGGTACGAATACAGAGACTGGCATAAAGCTGCTAAAATAGACAGGTAAGAATACAGAGACTGGCATAAAGCTGCTAAAGTAGACGGGTAAGAATACAGAGACTAGCATAAAGCTGCTAAAATAGACAGGTAAGAATACAAAGGCAGGATTAAAACTGGTGAAATAGAAAAATGAAAATAATGAGTTAGGCTTAGATAGATAAGAACACATACTTTTGTGAATTTAGTGTTATGGCAAAAGTTTCTAGGTTGAGGATTCCCTTATACATGCTTAGATACATATTGAATGAACTAAAACATGTCTTAAACTTTCTCATTAACCATATTTTATTGAAAGGTACAGCTAGCTAAAAACCAATTCATAATTTGACCATTTAGGTATACTTTGAAATAAAAGTATTAAGATGTAACTACAGCTGAGATAAGTGATTTACGAACATTCTTTTCCACAGCCCCACAGTGACGACAACCTTGAAGAACCTTGGTGCACTTTATAGAAGACAAGGAAAGTATGAGGCCGCGGAGACACTAGAGGAGTGTGCCATGAGGTCCAAGAGAAATGTGAGTGTTTTATTGTTGCATGCTATACTCTTCAAACTGGCTATATACCCCAACCTTTCATACTTGGACAATCCAACAACTGGAAGTCACATCAGCCAAGTAATTGGAAGGGTTTTGATCTTGCATATTTTAAGGTTTCTCAACATTAAATAATGTTGTGAGCTGTATAGAGGGAAAATACTGACAAATATTTTAAAAACTTATTCGGAAATTCCTTATTTCATCAGAATATCTTTGTTTTGTCTATATAGTTCATTAAGTGTGGATGTGACTTCCATTAGGTGTACAATTTAGCGTAGACCTATTTTGTAGTTAATAAAGAACCACAGGTGAGAGACTTTATTTTAACCTGTATGGTCCTAACAGGACTCCATTATCCTGTCGCCGGTGCCCCTACAGCGGGCCCTGGACAAACACAGCTATGTAAGTACTGTAGACAATGACATGCTAACTGCCTGTGTGCAGACTCGCGTGTCTTACTGCAGCCGGGATACAAAATCACCAGGAAGGCTGCGGGTCTGGTAGCTAATAGCTTTGGATTTGTGTGGCTAACTATAACAGCAGGCATTGTAGGATCACTGCTTGTAGGAGGGTTTCTGTACAGCTGTCACTCCTCCTAGATATTGGGTGGTATTCACCCTCAAGTCCATTATTGTTTATAAATATGTGACAAGGCAAGGCAAGGCTGAGCAAGTGAAACAGAAGCAACTTCACCAGTAAGGAATGAATTCTCAGTCGGGACGTTTTCCTTTCAAAATCAGTTACATTTAAAACACTAGTTCAGTATATTCATTATTATATTTGTGTATGCCATTTATCCTATGTATCAACATATATAATTCCCCCAAAGATTTTTTTTAGTTGAAATTTTTACGTTACTTCTGTACGTTTTTGCCCCTGTCTGGCTTTGACGCGGCTTGTTTTGGTTTTACGCTAGGCTCTGGATGTAGTTAAACAGACCAAAATTGCCGAAGTTCTAGGCAGTGACTATAAGGAACACCCACCAAACAATCAGATCCAGGGGTATAGACGACGCTCTAACAGCAGGGACCGAATTCCCCGTCGGGACCCCGTGGATAGCATTGATAATGGTGATGGTGAAGATGTGAGTATAGGTCTCTGATGGTCAGGGAGGGGCTCCAAGTAGGGCCATTTATCAAGTAATTCACAGCCAGTGTCCTTTGTGAAATAGGCCTCCAACACGATGAATTCTTAAAAAAAAAATTCACTACTAAATGCTTGAACAAAATAAATAAAATTATACTAATAATGTAACATGCATGATTGAACGTATTGGCATTGGGACTTCAGATATGTTTCTCCTTTTGTTAACATGGTTGTATTTAAATATGAAATGGAAATTAGAAAAGTTGGATCTATTTCCCATTTATTTCACAAATAAATCTACAAAACATCAGTAATAAAGTGAGGGCTGTTACATATCTAAACTCCATCTGTAGGCTTATTCCCATCTTTGTCTATTCCTGTGCTTTCCTTGGAATGATATCTTGGTAGTAGGAATACCTCCATTTCTAGCTGACCCTAACTTTTCTTTGCTTGACCAGATGCCCATTAGTTGCATTTACACGAAAAGAAACCTTGAAGTTCCCATAGCTTGATTGGCAGCATGTTTTTTTTCTCTAACATAATATTGTGTGGGATATTTTGGTATTGACATTTTTCTCTGAAAACTTTTACAGATCATGGTATTTTTCCTTTGATTTCCTTCAGTCATTTTGAATATCAGATTTGATCATTTGTGGGTAGTGATTAAGATACATGGAGATATATATATATATATGTAAAATTTATGATATGCACAAGAAGTAACAATACCAAAGTTCTGTTAACTAATTGATATAGACTGTTTAAATGAAAATCTATGCAACACACAAAGCTTTAGATTTGCACAATGCTGGGCGATACTCATTTTGATTACAACTTAGTAACAAAGCATGCTTTTGATTGGGATTTGGGATTGGCATGAAGAACAATTACATAACCAATTTCCTACTGCTATTTCTTCAGTCTAAATAATTGCTTGCTGTTTCAAAGATAAAACCAAATTGATTGTTTTGATTAGTGATAGACATACTTCGGGTGAACATGGCTGTGTATTACTTGCCTCCATCTGACCTAGAGCCAAACACTGTTTTGACTGACCTGCTTTGATGTCCTATAGACAGACCCAATTTTTGCACTTCCAATCTGAACCCCGTACCTGTCACTTTAGCTTACCTGCCTCACAACCCCATTCTTACTAAGCACTTTGTAAACTAGGACAAGATTACCATCAGCATAACCTTAACAGACTCCACACATTTAGGCTGCCAATAAACATTTACCAATATGACGGTGGCATTCCGCAACATAAACATAGAATTCACTTCTCAATGAAATAGTTACAACCATCTTTGATAAGATGGATGGAAATTTGTTCAGTACGCTGTTAACCTCTTGTGTAGAGCTTTACAAGATTGTTTGAAATTGTCTTTTTCTAAGACCAATAAAATTGGCTGTAATATTTTCACACTAGTAAATTGATGGATAGTTTGTTCAATAAATATGGGTGATAGTTTTGGAACTAGTTGTAAATTTGAAGCATAATGCTGATGGTAGTCTAGTATGATGTTGTCATGTCTCTGTAATTTTTCCTGTAAAAAAAGTAGAGAATGTTTTCTATAGTGGGTGTGGTCATACCTATATAGTTGAGCACTAATAACTGCAGGCTTTCTTGCATGACCATCCAGTTCTCTGAATCATCAGTGTTGTTGGTCTATGTAGCTCTAATGGATTGTTGTAACTCGCTATGTGCTTATAAGTTCACAAATCTCTACACTTCTCCTTATATGCCATGTATAAGTTCTAATATTTTTGTTTTATTTCTGTTTCGATTTTCGAACGGCATCCTTCACTTTGATGTAAGTTTCAATTTTTTTTCCTTTTTACTTTCCAAACTGCCACCAAGACTTCAATAACCATTTGATATCCTGTTTATCTTGCCTTGGGAGTTCTGCTAAATTTTGAAACTGCAATACAAATTTTCTTAGTGATTAGCTGAAAATTTGAAAATTGTTGATATTATTGCAGACTGAGTGATGACCTGGGAAAGATCTACTTAGTCATAAGAAATGTTTAAACAGGTTGTACAAATTGTTAGAGTGGCCTTGGGAGCAGTGTTGTATTTTTATCGCCTTCCGATAAAAGATTTATTTTTATTTTAATAAATCTTCAATAAAATCTGGTAAAAATGTAATTTAAAAGAATGAGGAAAATCCAAAGCTGTAAAGAGTCAGTAGAATGTTGCCTGTCCTTGCTAGTGGGTTCTCATGCCATTTCTGTAAAACTCACCTGTTTGAAATTTCCTCTCAAGGGGAAATTAAAGCGCAGTGGCTCATTTTCCAAACTGAGAGCTTCCATAAGACGAAGCAGTGCCAAATTGGTGCAGAAATTGAAAGGAAAAGGTCCAGGGGAAGAAAATTCTGGAAGGTAAGCGACTTTGTTACCACTTCCCGAGGAAGTGCATTCTCACCTTGTGGGTGTCATTGCAAACCTGGGTCGCAGAAACGTCTCTTGGTGTTAGAACTTTGCCTAGCCTTGCCTTGCTTATATTGTAGGTAATGTGTTGATATACATATATTGTATGACAGTTTGTATACAGCAGGACATCTTGTGACCTGTATATTTTACTGTACAAGAATTTGTGGGTATGGGATATTACTGAGCATAACCTGCTTGATTTACACCAGGCATTACTTTGTACCATTATAAGTAATCCTGATACATAAACTGTATGCTAATTAAATCAGAACTGTTACATCCAGTATCAAGATTTGTTGTGGTTTGGAGTGATGAATCATTGACTCTCATTTCTGATTTGAAAATAACCATATTTATCCTGTAATTAGTCCTAGGGGCAGCTGATTATCTCTTTCTCAAAGGACATGGATGTAGTGTTACATGTCTCCCTCGAGTGAGCAACACAGATTGTTTCTGTTCCTGTTCTATTAATATCTCGCGCAAGAAATAAGATTAAAACATTAAAACAAAGATATTTTTAATGAAAGTTGCTGTACTTCATTATTATCCAAGGTCCAATGTCAAACAAGTGTGAATTTTTCAATAAATTCTTGTCCAGGAAATAACATTTAAACTAAGATATCTAAATGAAAGTTGGTGTACACTTTTATCACCTAAAGCTGATGTGATGACCTGGACATCAAGGTTAAAGGCCAGAAAATCATTACCAAACTTGGAACACACTCCAGCCGAAGTGTTGGCCTTTTCTTTTTTCTTTTTTTTTTTTTTTTTTAGAAATTTCAGTAACAGTGCAATGTTCTGTTGATACACGATTATTGCAAGAGAAGTCAAAATAGCTAACCATCAGATACATACAAAATGTCATGAATATTCAATTTTCTGCTTGTTCTTAGTGTTGTGATTTTTTTTTATATTATTAACCAATTGCGATGAAGAACTTATACTGTACATATTCACATGATTACTATATTCAGTATATATATACTTGTCTATACCATAACTGCCAAAGCATTACACACAATGTCAAATAAAATCAATGATCGACAACACTAAATTTTCTCTTACACACACATCCTACAACAAAAGCAGTAAATATACCACATAGACATGTCTCACCACACTGAATCTGGTGTTTCTGCTGAAACTTTAGAATGGAAAAGGTTTATTACCAGCCAAGGACTTTTTACTGAAAAAATACATTATTTATGCATCTCTGCATGAGACTTTGGTTTCACAAATTACCAGACATGAACTTATTATCGGAGAAATATAGTACACTTGTATTCAAATTTCACGCCTGGAAACTTGGTTTCACAAATTACAACGAGGGAATATATCACTAGTACCAACATACCAGCTGAACAAGAGTCATGAGATTTAGGTTTGATTTCATTTTATATAATTTTCATTATCTTTCTGATCCTTGATAGTGAATTGAAATAATTTATCGTAGAAATGTATAATTTAATGTGTTAATATAAATGCTACTATATACATAACACATTGTGAAATGTTTCATACAAAACAGCCAGATGTTTCACAACATCAATACTAGCAAGGCAAGGAGCTAATTATTTCTCTCCTTAATTTCTTGTCTTACTTTTTTCCTTACTTTGATATTTGATTCCTGTTTGTTTGGATCTTGTCTCCTTATTTTGCTTGCTTTTTCTACATTTTTTTTGCCACTACAGTTGGTTTGACACACCCATTCCCCATTACTGGAATCCATCCGGGTCAAGGTTTGTGTCCTGTCTAATACTCCTGTACAGACGAATCAATTTACCATTATCAACCCACAATCAGACTCGTCAAGTTATATACTCTGACATCCATCCACAATCAGACTCACCAAATTACCATTATCCTGCCACAATCAGACTCACCAAATTACCATTATCCTGCCACAATCAGACTTGCCAAATTACTATTATCCTGCCACAATCAAACCTACCAAATTACCATCATCCTGCCACAATTAGACTCGCCAAATTACCATTATCCTGCCACAATCAGACTCACCAAATTACCATTATCCTGCCACAATCAGACTCACCAAATTACCATTATCCTGCCACAAACAGACTTGCTAAATTACTATTATCCTGCCACAATCAGACTCACCAAATTACCATCATCCTGCCACAATCAGACTCACCAAATTACCATTATCCTGCCACAATTAGACTCACCAAATTACCATTATCCTGCCACAATCAGACTCACCAAATTACCATTATCCTGCCACAATCAGACTCACCAAATTACCATTATCCTGCCACAATCAGACTCACCAAATTACCATTATCCTGCCACAATCAGACTCACCAAATTACCATTATCCTGCCACAATCAGACTTGCCAAATTACTATTATCCTGCCACAATCAAACCTACCAAATTACCATCATCCTGCCACAATTAGACTCGCCAAATTACCATTATCCTGCCACAATCAGACTTGCTAAATTACTATTATCCTGCCACAATCAGAATCACCAAATTACCATTATCCTGCCACAATCAGACTCACCAAATTACCATTATCCTGCCACAATCAGACTCACCAAATTACCATTATCCTGCCACAATCAGACTCACCAAATTACCATTATCCTGCCACAATCAGACTCACCAAATTACCATTATCCTGCCACAATCAGACTCACCAAATTACCATTATCCTGCCACAATCAGACTCACCAAATTACCATTATCCTGCTACAATTAGACTCACCAAATTACCATTATCCTGCCACAATCAGACTCACCAAAATACCATTATCCTGCCACAATTAGACTCACCAAATTACCATTATCCTGCCACAATCAGACTCGCAAGATAGTCATTGAATATGTATTATCTTATCAGTACATACAATTAGATTTCTAAATAAACATTATTCCAACAATCAAATTTGTCTCATTAATATAATCTTTCCTCGCAGACCTCATGTATTCGGGCTATTTTTTGACAATGATGCTGTAAACTTATACTTTGAAAATCAAGTTCCTGTAAGATTAACAAATTATCTCCCCTCTCTACTTAGACTTAAAGCAAATATGTGACGATAAAAAGGCAAATGGGGGTAAACACAAAACAAAGGAGCAAAAACATAATGGCTAGATTAATGTTGCTCTCTTGCTTCGTTGTTCTTAGATCATTTGTTCGTGTTTTGGTTGAAGAAGTAAAAATTAGACTGTATTTTTGTTCCTTCACTCGCTCTCCATTCTGTAATCATAAAGAGATACCACAAGTTGATATTCATCCTTGTTGTCAACAAGAAAAAAAAAACCACTTAAAATGTATAATGCTGATAAAAGGTTGTAATTACATGGTGAAATGTGAACAGTATTGTATACTTTGAGACTGAAATATTTTTGATGACAAAATGGAGTGTCCATTGCTGTTGGAGGAAATATTTACCCTTAACAAGAAAGGCAGTATAGTGAATGTACAGTATCTACTGCACTGGGGGAAGTATTTACCACAGACAGGAAAGGCTGTATAGTATTATATGGTGTCTGCAGGGGAGATATTTACCACAGACAGGAAAGGCTGTATAGTATTATACGGTGTCTGCAGGGGAGATATTTAATAAAGACAGTAAAGGCTGTGTAATGTACATTGTCTGTAGGGAAGATATTTACCACAGACAGGAAAGGCTGTATAATGTACAGTGTCTGTATGGGAGATATTTACCACAGACAGGAAAGGCTGTATAATGTAGAGTGTCTGTAGGGGAGATATTTACCACAGACAGGAAAGGCTGTATAGTATTATACAGTGTCTGTAGGGGAGATATTTACCACAGACAGGAAAGGCTGTATAGTATTATACAGTGTCTGTAGGGGAGATATTTACTACAGACACGAAAGGCTGTGTAATGTAGAGTGTCTGTAGGGAAGATATTTACCACAGACAGGAAAGGCTGTATAGTATTATACAGTGTCTGTAGGGGAGATATTTACCACAGACAGGAAAGGCTGTATAGTATTATACAATGTCTGTAGGGGAGATATTTACAACAGACAGGAAAGGCTGTATAATGTAGAGTGTCTGTAGGGAAGATATTTACCACAGACAGGAAAGGCTGTATAGTATTATATAGTGTCTGTAGGAAGATATTTACCACAGACACGAAAGGCTGTGTAATATACTATGTGTGTAGGCGAGATATTTACCACAGACATGAGAGGCTGTATAATGTACAGTGTCTGTAGGGGAGATATTTACCACAGACAGGAAAGGCTGTATAGTATTATACAGTGTCTGTATGGGAGATATTTACCACAGACAGGAAAGGCTGTATAGTATTATACAGTGTCTGTAGGGAGATATTTACCACAGACATGAAAAGCTGTATAGTATTATACAGTGTCTGTAGGGAAGATATTTACCACAGACATGAAAGGCTGTATAATGTACAGTGTCTGTAGGGAAGATATTTACCACAGACAGGAAAGGCTGTATAGTATTATACAGTGTCTGTAGGGAAGATATTTACCACAGACAGGAAAGGCTGTATAATGTACAGTGTCTGTAGGGAAGATATTTACCACAGACAGGAAAGGCTGTATAGTATTATATAGTGTCTGTAGGAAGATATTTACCACAGACAGGAAAGGCTGTATAGTATTATACAGTGTCTGTAGGGAGATATTTACCACAGACAGGAAAGGCTGTATAGTATTATACAATGTCTGTAGGGGAGATATTTACCACAGACATGAAAAGCTGTGTAATGTAGAGTGTCTGTGGGGAAGATATTTACCACAGACATGAAAAGCTGTGTAATGTAGAGTGTCTGTGGGGAAGATATTTACCACAGACATGAAAGGCTGTATAATGTAGAGTGTCTGTAGGGAAGATATTTACCACAGACATGAAAGGCTGTATAATGTACAGTGTCTGTATGGGAGATATTTACCACAGACAGGAAAGGCTGTATAGTATTATACAGTGTCTGTAGGGAGATATTTACCACAGACATGAAAGGCTGTGTAATGTACAGTGTCTCTAGGGGAGAAATTTACCACAGACAGGAAAGGCTGTATAGTATTATACAGTGTCTGTAGGGGAGATATTTACCACAGACACGAAAGGCTGTGTAATGTAGAGTGTCTGTAGGGGAGATATTTACCACAGACAGGAAAGGCTGTATAGTATTATACAGTGTCTGTAGGGGAGGTAGGGGAGATATTTACCACAGACAGGAAAGGCTGTATAGTATTATACAGTGTCTGTAGGGGAGATATTTACCACAGACACGAAAGGCTGTGTAATGTAGAGTGTCTGTAGGGGAGATATTTACCACAGACAGGAAAGGCTGTATAGTATTATACAGTGTCTGTAGGGGAGATATTTACCACAGACACGAAAGGCTGTGTAATGTAGAGTGTCTGTAGGGACGATATTTACCACAGACAGGAAAGGCTGTATAATGTAGAGTGTCTGTAGGGGAGATATTTACCACAGACACGAAAGGCTGTATAATGTAGAGTGTCTGTAGGGGAGATATTTACCACAGACAGGAAAGACTGTATAATGTAGAGTGTCTGTAGGGGAGATATTTACCACAGACAGGAAAGGCTGTATAATGTAGAGTGTCTGTATAGATATTATACAACACGAAAGTCTGTATAATGTAGAGTGTCTGTAGGGGAGATATTTACCACAGACAGGAAAGGCTGTATAATGTAGAGTGTCTGTAGGGGAGATATTTACCACAGACACGAAAGGCTGTATAATGTAGAGTGTCTGTAGGGGAGATATTTACCACAGACACGAAAGGCTGTATAATGTAGAGTGTCTGTAGGGGAGATATTTACCACAGACACGAAAGGCTGTATAATGTAGAGTGTCTGTAGGGGAGATATTTACCACAGACAGGAAAGACTGTATAATGTAGAGTGTCTGTAGGGGAGATATTTACCAAAGACACGAAAGGCTGTATAATGTAGAGTGTCTGGAGGGAAGATATTTACCACAGACAGGAAAGGCTGTATAGTATTATACAGTGTCTGTAGGGGAGATATTTACCACAGACAGGAAAGGCTGTATAGTATTATACAGTGTCTGTAGGGGAGATATTTACCAAAGACACGAAAGGCTGTGTAATGTAGAGTGTCTGTATGGGAGATATTTACCACAGACATGAAAAGCTGTGTAATGTAGAGTGTCTGTGGGGAAGATATTTACCACAGACAGGAAAGACTTCATTTGAGGTCATCATGCCACCATGTAAAAAGTCATTACTGCTTGTTTCATGTATTTCATACTGCTACCATTATCATAATGTGCACCCCAGATCATCATATTAGTGTATCGTTTTTCTTGTTAACTGTGGATAATGAACAGTTTTATGAAGATATTTTTATTGGTGAGAGTATTACTGATACAGTGATAGCTCTATTTTTTGTACTGTTGATATAAACATGTTAATATTGTTGTATAGTATTGTATGGAAGGATAAATATATATCAGAATGCAAAGAATTGTTTCATCATGAAAAATTCAAGATTTTTAAAAAGCAAATTGTGCTTACTGATTATTTGAAAACAATGCACTCCGGCTAGGTTACATCATTTTGTGTAATGTTCACACAAACATGCTGTACTTTTTTATTCTTATATTTTTTAGTATGAAAAGGGCAAGCTCCTTGTCGGTTCTCAACAGCTTAAACAGTAGAGAAGATAAACTGAGCGTAAGTATGTGTTCCTGGTATGAGTATGTGTTCCTGGTATGAGTATGTGTTCTTGGTATGAGTATGTGTTCCTGGTATGAGTATATGTTCCTGGTATAAGTATATGTTCCTTGTATGTGTTCCTGTGTTCCTGGTATAAGTATGTATTTCTGGTATTCCTGGTATAAGTATGTGTTCCTTATGTTCCTGGTATAAGTATGTGTTCTCGGTATAAGTATGTGTTCCTGGTATAAGTATGTGTTCTTGGTATAAGTATGTGTTCCTGGTATAAGTATGTGTTCTTGGTATAAGTATGTGTTCCTGGTATAAGTATGTGTCCCTGTGTTCCTTGTATAAGTATGTGTTCCTTGTATAAGTATGTGTTCCTGGTATAAGTGTGTGTTTCTTGTATAAGTATGTGTTCCTTGTATAAGTATGTGTTTCTTGTATAAGTATGTGCTCCTGGTGTAAGTATGTATTCCTCGACAGCTGTGTACAAGGTAAATCTATGTGATTTGTTTCAATGTCACAGCATAACGGATCCTGTCAAATTCTAAGAGATCAACATCTTACATTGTAGCTTAGATATGCAGATGCCCGAAGTGGGATTTTCTTGACTAGATAATGACAGTGGTGACTTTTGGTATCTGTCAGATGTTTCTATCCCTGTAATCAGCGTAAATTAAACTCCTCACCTAACAATTCTGTTATCAGTCTAATAACACCAGTACATATATTTTGTTATCATACATGTGTAACATGACCTGCAAAGCCATGATGAAGCTGTGATAGGTGATGGTTTCCATTATTTCCTTGTGACATACCAGATCAGTATAAAGATTGATGAAGTATCGATAGTCAGTTGTTCCTGTATATATAAATATGAAAGCATGTATGTTTTACAACTTGTTGGGGTTTTCAGTCTTCTAACTTCTGTACTAGCTGGACACAGAGAATTGACCACAACTATATATATATATAAATATATATGTCACACACTATTGATGTATGGATATCAGTAATTAAATACTTACTACTTGTTTACATGTTGTTACAGGAAAGTCGGCGTTCCTATGGAGACTTAAGTACGCGTGGACGGACAGCCAGCTCCGACCAGCTGACCAGTCGACCATTTTGATGTTAATTATTCTTAAACAACACTTAAAAACAATGTACATTGCATCCTCCATTTTATCATTGTCAACATCAAACGTGTCATCTTCATCACACACTCTGGTCTCATAGTTATTGTTGGCTTCAAGGCTTGCTGTTTTGTGGCCATCGCAGTTGTCTTCTCTTGCCGTGCTGTTTTTGTACCGATTTATCTGATGTATACTACTTGTCACACCCATCTGTGCACCAGTTTTTACAGTGTATTCTTACTTGGTGGTCATCACATTACAATGTAAAACATTGTATAGCAATAGTGATATAACTACTGTAGAAAAAATACAATGTATTTATTATAGCAAATAACTATCTATATCATACTGACTTTGTACTACAGCACATCTCTATCACATTATCACCTGTCCTCTGGGTGCTTAGTATTATATTATTGTTTCCTAAAGTGGTATTACAATGTCTTACATGAGTATTAATGTAACTGTATAGCAGGGTGGGGGATGTATAGGATAACTAACCTATTATAACAGTGTCTATGTCATAGTAGACATGGGCCTGTCTACATTTAGAGCTCAACACTGAGGTGTGATGGCAGTTCAGTCTACACAAGGAATGAAATATTTTCGGAAATGCTATACTGATTTTTATAAACAGTGAATTAACAGAAACAAAACAAAATGTTGAAAAAAGAACATTCCAAACTTGATTTGTAAACATTGGTGTGCATGTTCAAATGGTTGGAATCCATCACAGGAAACTCTACAATGCTGGATGATAAGTTTGTTATATGCTCTTTGGTTCTAGCACATTCTATACCATCTTGTTGAACTTGAGTACGTAGGTACTTCATTATGGTGAATAGGGAAAGGTGTCTTTTTCTACTTAATTTTTCACCTAACAGCACAGTAACCTTTCCTCAGTACTTACATAAACGTGTCCTGACTGTCTAAAACTTTTAATATTTCTTAAATGATTTTTTTCTGATAAATTGTCCTTTGATTGGTATGGTATTGCGTTCTGATGCTTTGACTTTATCCAAAGATTGGTGAAGTGGAAAGGTTTGGTCAAATTTAGCATACTGCTGGTATCAACCTCTGGTCATTTAGACCCTGTTAGGACACAGGTGAGATGTGGAGGAAAGGTCACTGGGTATAATATATTTGCCAACTCTTTTGTCAAACATAGAGAAAGTAAACCAAATACAGAGTTGATAGACATCCCTGTAATGTTAACCACGGATGCACAGTCTGATTGGTTTGTCTGAGAGTTGTGATGACTGCCTCATTTCATCTTCACATTAGTGCAATACAAGTGAAGCATAAGGCCCTTCAGGCTGTTTTAGTAGACTTGACAAGTTTGTCATGGATTTGTTGAGGTCTGTATAGTTTTATCATACATGCATTTATAATTAAGGTGTGCTACTTGCGTACCAACCAGGCTTCAGTTACATGTAAATTCTGAACCTCATACAGTATAATAACGGTGTGCTACTTGTAAGCCGACCAGCTATCAGTTAAGTTCTGAACCTGATACAGTATAATAACGGTGTGCTACTTGTGTACCAACCAGGCTTCAGTTACATGTAAGTTCTGAACCTCATACAGTATAATAACGGTGTGCTACTTGTAAGCAGACCAGCTTTCAGTTAGGTTCTGAAACTTGTACAGAAGTTGTTTTCAATTAAGTACTGTGTTATCTTTGAAGTATACAGACTGGCGTCCATCATCTGAAATTGACACTAGTGAAGTTTTAGGAAATTTAGGGCATTTAAATCATTGATTCCCTTGATACATTAAAATATTGCCAGAATTTTGTTTTTCACATATATACATGCATAAGTGTTGCTTTGAGTAGATTATTTGAGTCTCCATTGGTGGTTTCTCATGACAGTGATAAAACATAGAAAAAAACTTTTTTATTTTGGAAATGAAAAAGAGGGAGAGGACTGTTTATTTGTTGTCATGGAAACATAAGGTTTAAAAGTTGTTAGAGAAGATGAATGGATTATTATGGGGATTAGGTTCCAGCTTTAAGTGACAATTTTTACATTTTTTCCATGACATCATTTTATATCTGATGTTTGTACATGTTTATCTTCTGAAACTGTTCTCTGATGTTTAGTGCAGTTATGGCACTCTCATTCATGGTCACCATTTTCAGGATAGTATAGGGACAGAGAGGCTAAGTTTCGCTGGCTGTTCATGAATAGATAGGTGATAAAAGATATCAGTTGGAAAGGTTACATGAAGGGAGAAGTTGACTGCCCTAGTTAAACTACATTGTATTTCGTAGATAAGAGAAGTATTGAGACAAGTTCGGGATCAGAACACTTTCCTTCTCGATTTCATTACACACAGTAGTCCATGCTCAGGCTTAAGATCAGTTGTAAGTATGTGTGTAAGTCTGATTGTGTGAGTGAAAGGAGATATATATACAATTTAATGCAATTATAAACTTTGTGTATGTTTTGTTATGAAAGTTGTAACATACTTTAAAGTGCTGGTGATTTTTGTCATTGTGATAATAATAGTATTCCTTTTCAAGGATAGAACAAATTATAGAAACTATTCAGAATTCCTTGATGAAGAGAAAATGTTGATCGTTGCTTTGGTGTTGAATCATGTTATTATGTGTGGTGTATATTATTAAAACATGTCAATGATGTGCTTTGGAAATCTAAAGCAGTTGAAAGAGCTTCACAATAAAACCTGAAACGTGTATATCACCTCGCATTTTATTCATTTTTTTGTTGTTGTGGGATATTTTCGTTAATTATGTTCAGTTTTGATCTCGGCTTTAAATCTCGGTTTACTTCTTTAATCACCACTTGAAGCATGAATTACCGTCGCAACAAAAGAATAAAACCAAATGATCTGCTTGATCTACGTTGTCTTCTGGATGTCCCTGCTTTCTTTCTGATTTTCAAGGTAACAAATAAAGAAATCTTGGTACAGAATCTAGTTTCCAAGTGCTTTACATAAATGAACACAACATCTATGTGTATATATAGTTGTACAATGCATCTAATGCAATATGTGTGTAACTTACATGAAGTGGTTAAGTCCTATATGCAATATCACATATCTATAAATAACTTGTATGACAAATTTGCACCTAAAGATTTTAATAGCATCATCATACAAAACACTGTATATCAGAATAACACAGGTTAGATTATCAAAGTAGTTTCAAAAGGTGATGATGTATGTCTTGTGAAATATTTTATATCTAATAGAAGAAAAAAAATGGCATACATACACGCTGTGTGTGGTGTAATCATCAGTGGTAATGAGCCTTCACTGCATGTGAACTGATCTAGCTTCCCACAATACTTCCGTTTTTTATTTTTAGAACCGATCTGATTGGTTGTAAGCTTGTAAATACTACCACAGTTTTAATGGGTTGCTATTTTTTGTTGATGGTATGATTGAGTTGTTTGTAAGTTTCAGTTGCCGGCTTTCTACCTCTGTGTATTAATGAAAGGAATATAAACGAACAATTCTTATTCTAGCCAGTCTTTTTTGTCACCAACTGCCAATCATAGCTGTGTGTATGGTTGAATGGAAAACACACAATTCCATTGATTAATTTATTAAACTACATTTGGTCATATATATGTGTTTGTTTTTATTTTGGTGTTGGTAAATGAGAACCCTAAAACAGATCAGGTTTGTGAGAAGAAACACAAAACATGTGTATCTCCTCATCAACAGTTCTGGTGTCCTTAGCTATCTGATTTCACGTCTGGAAGCCTGTCCCATCAGGGCATCAGGGTCAAGTGTCTGGGCTTAGGACATAACCACAACAGTACAGAATAGTCCATTACTTAGCTTCCTGAGAAACAATGGTAAAGCTTCAACAATTACATGCATTAATGTAAGATCAGTGCTGTGATGATCCTGTTTTGACAAGACATCCTACTGTATCGGATACTGAAACATGACTAGAGATGGGATGTCCTGTTGTATCTGATAGTGAAACATGACTAGTGATGGAACGTCCTATTGTATCAGATACTTAAACATGACTAGTGATGGGACATCCTATTGTATCAGATACTTAAACATGACTAGTGATGGGACGTCCTATTGTATCAGATAGTGAAACATGACTAGTGATAGGACGTCCTGTTGTATCTGATACTGAAACATGACTAATGATGGGACGTACTGTTGTATCTGATACTGAAACATGACTAGTGATGGGACGTCCTGTTGTATCTGATACTGAAACATAACTAGTGATGGGACGTCCTGTTGTATCTGATACTGAAACATGACTAGAGATGGGACGTTCTGTTGTATCGGATACTGAAACATGACTAGTGATGGGACGTCCTGTTGTATCGGATACTGAAACATGACTAGAAATAGGACGTCCTGTTGTATCTGATAGTGAAACATGACAAGTAATGGGACGTTCCGTTGTATCCAATACTAAAACATGACTAGTGATGGGACATCTTGTTGAGTTCAGTTCAAACTAAGATATTCCTACCGATGAAGTATGATTTTTAGGCTAAACGTAATCGGTATGCATAGCCTATTGCGACGGCCTTTCAGACAAAATTTACCGATCCTGGCCTTCTCATTGGCTGAAATATTGAAAAGAGTTAGAGCCCTCTAGCGGCAATTTTCTACATAAATAATGCCGCGATTTTTCAAATCGCTATTTTAAAAGCATCCAAAATTAGTTTATTTTTTTTAATAACAATACGATTACTCTATGTATATATATACTCTATATATTTGGCGCCATGATAAGAAGCTAGTCTGGGGGCTTGGTTTGAATTATCAACTAACAGCACATATAAACAAACAAAACTTACAAACAGAACATCAATTTTGCTTTAATCCTCGTCGTTGTGGCTAGATCGTCATCACTTTACCTCATATATAACACACCCGCCGATCACTTTTTCTTCCACTGCCATGACACTTTTTCAAGTTTTTGAAGATCACAAATTTGGTGCTCATGATTTATGAATTATATATTTTTAATACAGTACTGACCATGATGTTGACTTTGTTATAACTTATATTTTTGTCTTTTAGTTTTATTTGATGAAGGTTGATTGTGCTGATTTCTCTATGTTTGTTAATGTGTATCAAAGTTCCTTGAAATGAAAATATTCCTTCAAACAACGCACGTATAAAAAAAAACCAAAATATTCATGTTTATAATTATCAATTAACTAAAACGAAATATTTTCATAACATATTTATTCATTTAGCGTGTCATGGTGACATTATCTAATGCATTGGAGATCAGAAATAGTAGTAGTTATAGTGAAAATATTGTAAATTTTGTATATATATGGATGTCAGGTTTAATGTAATAGAACTATGCTTTTATGGACATAATTACTGGAAGAAAATTTTAACCATGATACTTCAAGGAAGATAGGCATGTAAATACATTTAATGTAATTACTTACACTTTTATCTAACTGAAATGCTGTGTATACCTTATCTACTTTCCTCAATTACAAATATAATTATAATAAGTAAGGGCTTTTACTTTGCAATACATTCAAAATAAAGAAGTAGGTATAAAGTCCTTTCGATTTGTTTAACTCCTCATATTGATAGGATAGTAATTGCAACATCTTGGGTATTTCAAAGGTTTTATTTAGTAAACTACATCATAGAGCTATTTATCATTTGGCTTATTGGTGATAAATATGGTTGTGTGTATTTTGTTATTTTTTTTACCTATTTTGATTTATTCACATTATTGCCGTCAAATTTGAAATAAGAATTAAAGAAGATATAAAATCGCTTAAAATTAAGAAAAATAGCCTCTGGTTTTCTTATTTTAGTAATTTTTGCATTCCAAAGTGTAGGAGTATGGGGAAAGTAATATAGCTTAGCGGTTATTTGTGAACATTTTTCAATACGTTTAGCCTCTCAGTAATTTCAGTACTTTGATTAAGAATGTGTTCCATTTCCCCTATGGTATGGCAAACCAAAGTGGAAAATAGTCACTATGGATATCAATAATTTGTCTATGGATATTTACAAATGATTTATGGATACAAGAAAGTCCAGCGTAATTATGAATATCCATAAATCAAAGTATGGGTATTGTTTAAGGACATTCAAAAATTATTTATGGATATTGATGAATAAATATGGGTATGTATAAATAGGTTTACTTTTTTTCTCACTGGCTTGCCATAATTTGCTGTTTAACATTTAAATCATTTAATATGATGTATTTAAGCCCGTGTTAACCAGTGTATGCAAATTGTGTTTTCTTCTGTCCACTTTCAAAATATTGTGTTTTAATCACTTAAGGCTTGCAATGAGAATTGGTAGTATGTCTTGAATCGGGTAAAGAGTTGGTGTAGCCTTTTTTGTGTGGCCTTGCTATGAGGAGATAACTCTATTCCGGAAGTGTAATTTGTACAAAAATGGCGGGAGAAGGTGATAATACTGATATGGAGAACACCGAAGAAAATGCTGACGACACACCAAATCAAGACCCTGATTCTTTAGCTCAAGAATCCAATTCAAATGAACGAGCGGTCAAACTCCCGATGTCTAGAGTCAAGGCGATAATGAAGAGTGATCCCGACGTTTCTCTGGCCAGTTCGGAAGCTGTGGTGGCGTTGGCTAAAGCTACCGAAATGTTTATACAAATGTTGTCCAAGGATGCCATCACCAGTACCATGCAGAGTAAAAGGAAAACGCTACAGCGCAAAGATTTAGACACTGTGATAGATACCAGGGATTCCTATTCGTTTTTGGAAGGAACGTTGGACGGTCCTTGAGAAATATTGACATAATATGAACACTCACGTACCCAAACAAGAACATTTGTTGACAAACTAGTCCGTGTGTTTGGTATTCGTGTGCTGTTCGCAGTTGTATACGACTTCCAAACAGATATGTTAGACAGGAACGTGTCCGACAAACCTTCAGACTCGCGTAAATATGTGCATGATGAAGACCAGAACACAACCACGATAGCGACACGTTATAGGATAACCATGTCGCATGTAAATTGGATGTTTCAGTTTACAGGTGTAAGTTGTGTACAATACATTAGTTGATTGAATGTTCATGGGTGTTAAATAATGCTATAATTTGCATTGAAATGACCTCGTACTGAGACTATGACCACATTCAATTACAGAGGAAATTTGGTGTTCCAAGTTATAATGAAAGAGAACAATGATCAATTAAAATACTTATAATGTTCAGTAGAGTTGAGTTGACATCTCTTCATGTTTTGTAAAAATTGACAAATGAAGAAAGTATGTCATGAAGTGTAGAATTGTATGTAACAGGTTATTATCTATTTCATTGCCTCCATGATGTTCTGTTTAGCCGAGTGGTATATCGCAGCTAGTATTTACCAGGGTTACATGTATATTTGGAGAAATTATCACTCATCAGCAGTATCAATCAGCTCAAATTTTTTTTTTATTACTCGTGGTGGACAACTGTAATAATGGTGTAAAAAGGGGCGATCACTTTTATCCAGTTTCACATTATCTTTATTTGCATCTAGATTTAGTCAAAGACCCTACAATACAAAGAATAAAATACTTAAACACATGTATTTCCTACAGTGTTAAAAACATGAATTCTACTCCGAGTATCCTAGTAGACAGATACAATATTTAATGTATAATTTGAATTAACTCCACATATGTAAATCTTATTGAAACAATAGCTACCTACCCTGACAATGGGTCAAAGGTCCCTATGGTCTTATACCAATATTTTTCTGTCCGTACCCATGAAAGGGCTATTGTCCACTAAAAACCCTGCCAATGACAAACAAAGACCACCAAACAAGAACGAGACAATACCTGGACACACATATACATATAACTTTGCATAGGTAAACTGGACATGCATACACAACATATATACATGCACAAGTGGTTAAGAAGATGATGCGAAAAAAAAAAAAACGACGCGACGCATCAATAACGGCGACACAGAATTAATAAAAACGACCCTATTACAACTATGTCACTGTTTAGCATTACAGTGTATAGGGAGTAATCCTGATTAGCTTGGTTGTGCCTGTATAGTGTACATGCTGTAATTATAAATGGTTTATCTACAAATGTCATGATATTTTCCTCCAAAAAAAATACAAGCAAGTAATGGGACATTTCTTAAATATGTCTTGTTGAGTTTCTCCAATTTTAATTGGATGATTTAGAGAAGTTTGTCCAGAGACTTAAAGATAGCTTTAGTGTGGAAGGAGGAGAAGATGCACACATATTTATCCCTAACATGTGTTCCTTACTTTTTGTAATAAATAGTAAATAATTAAAATAAATTGCAGAAAAAAAGCATTTTCTCAGTATATCAAGATGAATTTGTATAAGCCCTCTTGTGTCTGTTGGACATTTTGACAGGTATTTTACAAATGGGACCTTTCACCTTTCAAATCCCCTTTTGGGGGATTGTGACATCATGCCATGGATACAGTTGTACTTGAAGATGCTTCGTAGCCAACAGGGTAATATACGTCGATAATTTGCCGATAAAGAGGTAATTATCAATACATATAGTATGGAAGTGATCGGCCAAGATTTAGTGTGAATTCATGGAAAAAATATACTAACAGATAAAACGACGCTATGGAGGAACAGTATAACTGCAACATTATTCGATACATGAAGTGTGATCGATGCCAGGACCTTTTCTGCATCAGATGTCTGGATTTTGACTCAAAGAAATATGACATCCTATTAAAATCAGATACAATGTGGTTTTGTCCACCATGCAGAATGACAGTCGAAAAGAATATTCTCAGGACAGAAAAATAGAAGAGAGGTGTAGGCAAATGTATATTTGCAGAACTTGAAAGAGAGGTAAAAGGGTTAATCTCTAAACTGGAAATGAACTTGAAATCTGAGAAATCAAAGCAAAGTCGAAATAGTTGCTGAAATTTTATTTTATTTGGATTACCCATCACAACGAAAAGAGACATTTGGACAACTAAAGTGTAGGAAATGTAATGTGTGTTAAAAAAGATAGGCCTAGAAAAATTATACGAATCCAGTTCCAGTGACATAACCAATAACAGCCGGCCTATTCTGGTTCGTTTTGAGTCGCAACAACCAAAGAAAGGAATCTTTAAAGATATCAGAAAAATAAGAAATCATAGTCAACAAATAAGAAACGACTTGACACATTGCGAAGCAGAAAGAAAACAATGAAACGAAGGATTATGTAACACATGCCTATTTCCTTCAGTATATAAAGTTTAATGTCATTTCAACTTGAAAATAGTGAAATGTTTTTGCGTCCATTATTTACTTATTGCTTACTTTACTTATTACTGTTACTTCACTGATATCAAGATAGTTTGTGGTTTGGTTTATAATGATACAAAATGGGAAAATACTCCAAAACACTGCTGGTAAATGTTTTATTCAAGTGGTGAACTATCAAAACTTGATAATACAACCCTTGTTTTCACTTTTAGTTCCCTCATTCATCATTGCAAGGGTGTAATTTTCTTATTCAACCAGCTCAAGGCTCAGTCTTTTCTCCATTGTCATCCAAAAGATTTATAGAATCAGAATATTTAACATCAAACACACTTTGGCAATTTAGATTTTTCCCCACAAACTGTTGGTAAGGGAAATTAAGGTCTTAAGTTTAATAATGTTTTGAAAAGATTTTTAGGTACATAGTATGTGTGACCATTTTAGCCACATGACAAGCTCCAGGTTAGGACCCCACAACCATGGAGTTGACTTGAATAAACTTGTCACTATACTAGGAAGACATACACTGAGGTAACCTGCTGGAATTCTTCACAGCTTCAGAGTTGTGGATTTTTAACAAAGAACTTGTGCTTAACTTTGATTCTTGTTCCTTGGTTATAGGTTTTCAGTCTCCTTGACTCCTTATTCTTGGCATTATCCGGTCCTTGATGGTCTTCAGATTTAGGAAGTATAATTTTGGTATGCCAGAAAGTGTCCTCAGCTCGGTGTTGGACCTTAACAGTGAGGAAAATCGGGTATAGTTGAAACTCGTTTTTTCTTCATATAAGAATATATCAGTATTGGAAGAAATTTGGCAGATAGCATTTTTGTTTTTAATTGCAACCAACTTAGCTTAAAAATACATCCTTTGACCAGAGGTAATTTTGACCTACTCGGGTATATTTCAATCAATGCAACCAACTTTTCTATAAATGTCAGAAAGTATTTACCAGTTAATTTAAGTGATACCAAATTTGTGACATTGATCAGTTAATTTCTTTGTAGCAGCTTTGCTTTGCTTGTGATATCAACACAATATGTTGATCTGTTTACCATTATAACTAGAGTACTTACATAAATCTGGAAGGGCCCGCATGTGTCAGACTCTAAACCAGTGTTATATTGATGGACACAATTTAACTGTGAAATAAAGATATTTCAGATATGGCCTTCATCACTGACCTGGTGACCTTGACTTGAAGTCGTGCAACTTCTCATTTAATTTCAGCAAATACTGCTCTATTGTGTCAGATGAAAAAATACTTACAACTTAAAAAATTCAAATTTGCCGTAAAATGTTTGTGAAATATTTCAACATTGACCAGATAAACTTAAATGTATTTGTTTGACTATTCATTTGATTTCGGTAAATAACACTTCATTTTGATAAATTAAATATCTGCCATAAATTATTTCAAATTTGACCTTTGCTTTAACCTGAAGTTGGACAACTTCTCATTTTACTAGATTCTGCTTCATTATGTCGTAAGTAATTTATTTATGTAAATTATGGTACTAGTAACATTCAACATTTCCATTTCAATCTATAATATTGGTGACCTTGACCTTTGAGAGCTAGCACTTCCTGTGAAGGAGCTATATGGAAAGTATGCAAGTGTGATGATCCAAACAAGACCAGAAATTTCTCCTATGCAAGGAAGCATTGGGTAAAATTTGAGTGCAATTGGCACAATAAAACAAAGTACAGGACACCAGCATCGTGGCCCAAATTATTTGAACATGAGCTAAAATCTTAAGATTTGTGTTCAATACAAAAAATCCCATTCAAAATTTTATGAAGCATACTGATGTCTGTCATGCAATTTTGGTATTATGGTATAGACAAATTGATACTGGTCCACTGAACTTGAAAGATTACAAGGTTCATGCACATCTGTACATGACAAAAAGAGAAAATCAACATTCTGTAATTCTGTGTTAAACATCTTCAAGCTTATTCATTCAAGGGTCTCCATGGTTAACAATGGTAAACTATGGACATAAATATTAACTTTGACATTTGCACCCAAGACTCTAATCCATTTAGAAACAAAGGTCCTAGAATGTTTTAACCTGAAGACAGAGGTGTGAAATTCCCTCCCTTCTTGGTTTATACTTATTTTCTTTCTCAGAAGGATAAGATCACATACTCCTCTGTCAGTCACTTTACCCCAGTAGTTTTGGATGTGATGGACAGTCCACATTCTGCTCATTGTGGTGGTGACAAGCTACAAATCTGACTCAGGTTGTTGTTGGCCATTGACTGAACATAATATGTTAACACAAAACAAAAGACTGATTACAACACAAGGTTTTATTACTTTGCACACAATGATTTTAGTTATGTATTTCTGAATTCCAAATGACTTTCACTGAAGAATGACTAAGACATCTACAGAATGTAGGAAAATTGTAGTTCTCTGTAACATCCATGTCATTAGATAATGTCCCATGATTAGTTAATGTCCCTTATAAACTGTCAAAATATACCCAGTTGAAGTCCTGCATCAACTGTCCAAAATATTTCTAGTTGGTACCCTGTGTAAATTGTACAAAATATACCTAGTTAATATCCTGTATAAACTGCCCGATGGACAGGACAGTATTAGCTGTAAGAACACCTGATGTTAGCGCTGCCACACATGGTGCAGACAAATCTAAAATCACATCTGTATCTGCTGTGTGAAGTTTGGAATGTCCAGTTTGGTCAAGTTTTTTCTGTTCAACAATATCAGGAGTTTCACTTAGATAGAAAAGTTTAGAAATCCTTTGTTTGACAGCTCCACAGGAACACCTGAGGACAGCATCAGGGTCAGGCCTACTGCCCTTTGGTAGGCGCCAAAGATGGCCATGTTCCAAGTCTGACATATGATCTTGTCTGTCATGCCCTGTTCCCATGGCAGCAATCTTTTGTAGAGTGTTGGTGAAGACTTTACAAGCTTGAGTCAGACACTTCACTGTACAGCCTGTCCGTCTGATGATGTCTACTTGGTTGGCTTTGACCTAAAACCACAAGTAATATTAGACACCACAATTAGAATCCTAATTTAATAGATTTTTATCTAAAAAAACCAAATATGACAAAACAATAAAAGATCTATGAAATCATTTAATACTAACGGGTACCATACTCCAATGGTTTCTAGGACACTGATGATTCTGGTCATAAATGATAGATACTTTGTGTCAGATCGCCTAGCTAAGAGAGCTCATGCTTTGATGCAGCATCCTTCACCCATATGTCCAACATCAACTCTCCTATTTAAACCACTTCTCATGAATAACCCAAGACAAGGAGTAATGATACAGAAGGAAGCCCAACAAAGAAATGAATGACATTTTAAAGGTCACTGAGGTCAAAAAAGTTTAAATTTCAAACAGCATTTACTCATAATAGCCAATACTTAAAATACCAATCATGTGAATTGTTACTGTATTTATGAAATCATTAATTACCAGGTGAGCGATGCAGGCCCATTAGAACTCTTGTTGTGATGTAATCATATATAAAGAATAAAGAAACACAGGTTAAGATTATTTACAATATTTTGTGAAAGCGTTGGCCAAAAACAATGAGAATTGGTCAAGCAACTCTCTAGGTTATAGTGTATGTGGTCCTGTATAGAATGTTGCATTAGTGTATTGTGTGACAATGTCTTCCAGAGAAAGCATGAAACGGGAAAACAGTGCTGTGACATTGATTTACACTGCTCATCATACCATTAGGTTGTCTTCATAGAGACATTATTTTCTGATATTTTCATTAATTTCTGATAGCTTTAAACAATGGCACGGCTGATGGAGGTTCACATAGGTCAGGTCATTGCAGTGATTATGCAAAGTCAAATGCAAATACAGGTTGCCAGACATTCAGTGTCCATATTTGAACTAAAGAATGTCGTTAGACGTCTAAGGGAAACAGGGCCAGTTGCTGACAGACCTAGGTCTAGGTATCTGCTTGTGATGTCACAATGTCAGGGCAGGTTTATATGTCTCGTGCATTTGCGCAATTGTCACCTTACTGCCCTTCATACCATAGGTATTCATAACTGTTCTATCCATGCCAAAACTGTAAGGAAACGATTGGGGAAAGTTGGTCTGCAGGCACGTGACCTGTTTGTAGGTCTGCCCCTTACTGCTTCTCGTCGTTAGCATTGTATGGCTTTGGTTGTGGCACTTGCCCCCAGAAAATTCCCAATGAGGCAGTGGAGGCGGGTCTGGTTTACTGATGTGTCAGCGTTCACCTTGTTTCAAGCAGGTGTTGGACGTTATGTATACTGACGTTGTGGAGAACGTTTAGTCAACTGCTGTGTAATAGAGATGGATAGGTTTGTAGGTGGATCGGTTATGGTGTGGGAAGGAATCTCACATGGAGTTAAATAACCACTGGTTGTGGTAGCGGGTATTTTAACTGCCGCTAGGTATAGAGATGAGTGCTGACAACTTGGTGTGCTGTCCTGTCACTGTCTGAAATTGGTTACAGAGTTGCAAGAGGCATGTGCCACATGTCACAAGCCGCAGGCGTCCACTCCTTTGACAGTCACCCTATCTCCTTGTGGATCTGAGATGCCCAACTAAACAGAATATTGTTGTCTCTCGTATACAACATTGCTGGGATACATGAAATTGGGATTACCCCTGCATTATCAGAGAAATTGCCCTTCCCCAATCGACTTCACTTCAAATGTTGTGCAGCTGTTCCAATGTTCAATTTGTAATGATTTACCAGCACATACAGTGCAGAAGTGTCTTGCATGCATGCTTTCTTGAAAAATCTGCTGAAAGCAAGCAGCATTGTGTGGGGTCATGGGCTAAATTTTAATTGAAGGACATTTTCACAGTGCATGGAGGTAGCTCAGTGTCAAATTTAATTAAATTTTGTCCATGTGTCTAAAAGTTAAATTACAATAACTGAACTTGCATTTCTTTTTTACTGCTAGTATATGTATAAAATTGATACAACAATTTACACTCCCCTTTGAAAAATGATTATTTAATACTTTCACTTTTAGTGCTATCATTGTCCGTCATTGTGTTTGCTGTTTGTTGTCCGTAACCTTTTGTTTTATAACACTACTCCTGCCTAACGCCTGAAATATCATCATGGGAATTCATCAGATTTGTCAGACTATCTTCTGCAGTTCTATGGTTTGTTCATTCATGCATGTATTGTCAGATGACCGTTAAGGGCCATGGCCCATTTCTTACCAGTTTACCTGTATTGATAATACGAGAACAGGAATAATAAACAATGGGTATTTCTGACATTACAATATCTCAAATTTTATCCTCAATGATTTTCAGCTTTCTACAGAAATATCCAATATATTTTTTTGAATGCCCAAAATATTTGCACATTAAAATCATTATCCAGTGGGTAACAAAATGTCATGACACATGGTTTCATTATGTTTGTTGACAAGATACAACATAATAAGAGGTATTTCTTCTGCTGACTTCAAACATTTTAATGAGTTATACCCTGAAGGACCATTTAAATTAAGAACTGAACAAAACTTTTGTACCAGTATTATATCAATATTAAGTTCAATGTACCTTTCTGTTCAGCATGGCAGCAAGGTGTGTTTGCCAGCAGCCAGCTCCTAGCAAGGCATGTGGTGACTGGACCAGTTGGCGTAGAGACAACAGACAGGTAGAACACAACATCTGTAGGCAAGGATATACATTTATTAGTAATGGCTAAACTAACCATATTCTCAGTCTAGTCTAACCTACACCTCAGACAGCTGTTCCTACTCCCCACTATACAGGATCTAGTCTAACCTTCAGCTCAGACAGCTGTTCCTACTCCCCACTATACAGGATCTAGTCTAACCTACACCTCAGACAGCTGTTCCTCCTCCCCACTATACAGGATCTAGTCTAACCTACAGTTCAGACAGCTGTTCCTCCTCCCCACTATACAGGACCTAGTCTAACCTACAGTTCTGACAGCTTTTCCTCCTCCCCACTATACAGGACCTAGTCTAACCTACAGTTCTGACAGCTGTTCCTCCTCCCCACTATACAGGACCTAGTCTAACCTACAGCTCAGACAGCTGTTCCTCCTCCCCACTATACAGGATCTAGTCTAACCTACTTCTCAGACAGCTGTTCCTCCTCCCCACTATACAGGACCTAGTCTAACCTACAGTTCAGACAGCTGTTCCTCCTCCCCACTATACAGGATCTAGTCTAACCTACAGTTCTGACAGCTGTTCCTCCTCCCCACTATACAGGATCTAGTCTAACCTACAGTTCAGACAGCTGTTCCTCCTCCCCACTATACAGGATCTAGTCTAACCTACTACTCAGACAGCTGTTCCTCCTCCCCACTATACAGGACCTAGTCTAACCTACAGTTCAGACAGCTGTTCCTCCTCCCCACTATACAGGATCTAGTCTAACCTACACCTCAGACAGCTGTTCCTACTCCCCACTATACAGGATCTAGTCTAACCTACACCTCAGACAGCTGTTCCTCCTCCCCACTATACAGGACCTAGTCTAACCTACAGTTCTGACAGCTGTTCCTCCTCCCCACTATACAGAATGTAGTCTAACCTACAGTTCTGACAGCTGTTCCTCCTCCCCACTATACAGGATCTAGTCTAACCTACAGTTCTGACAGCTGTTCCTCCTCCCCACTATACAGGATCTAGTCTAACCTACAGTTCAGACAGCTGTTCCTCCTCCCCACTATACAGGATCTAGTCTAACCTACAGTTCTGACAGCTGTTCCTCCTCCCCACTATACAGGATCTAGTCTAACCTACAGTTCTGACAGCTGTTCCTCCTCCCCACTATACAGGATCTAGTCTAACCTACAGTTCAGACAGCTGTTCCTCCTCCCCACTATACAGGATCTAGTCTAACCTACAGTTCTGACAGCTGTTCCTCCTCCCCACTATACAGGATCTAGTCTAACCTACTACTCAGACAGCTGTTCCTCCTCCCCACTATACAGGACCTAGTCTAACCTACAGTTCAGACAGCTGTTCCTCCTCCCCACTATACAGGATCTAGTCTAACCTACACCTCAGACAGCTGTTCCTACTCCCCACTATACAGGATCTAGTCTAACCTACACCTCAGACAGCTGTTCCTACTCCCCACTATACAGGATCTAGTCTAACCTACACCTCAGACAGCTGTTCCTCCTCCCCACTATACAGGATCTAGTCTAACCTACACCTCAGACAGCTGTTCCTACTCCCCACTATACAGGATCTAGTCTAACCTACACCTCAGACAGCTGTTCCTACTCCCCACTATACAGGATCTAGTCTAACCTACACCTCAGACAGCTGTTCCTCCTCCCCACTATACAGGATCTAGTCTAACCTACAGTTCTGACAGCTGTTCCTCCTCCCCACTATACAGGATCTAGTCTAACCTACAGTTCTGACAGCTGTTCCTCCTCCCCACTATACAGGATCTAGTCTAACCTACAGTTCTGACAGCTGTTCCTCCTCCCCACTATACAGGATCTAGTCTAACCTACAGTTCTGACAGCTGTTCCTCCTCCCCACTATACAGAATGTAGTCTAACCTACAGTTCTGACAGCTGTTCCTCCTCCCCACTATACAGGATCTAGTCTAACCTACACCTAAGACAGCTGTTCCTCCTCCCTACTATACAGAATGTAGTCTAACCTACAGCTCAGACAGCTGTTCCTCCTCCCCACTATACAGGATCTAGTCTAACCTACACCTAAGACAGCTGTTCCTCCTCCCTACTATACAGAATGTAGTCTAACCTACAGTTCTGACAGCTGTTCCTCCTCCCCACTATACAGGATCTAGTCTAACCTACACCTAAGACAGCTGTTCCTCCTCCCCACTATACAGAATGTAGTCTAACCTACAGCTCAGACAGCTGTTCCTCCTCCCCACTATACAGGATCTAGTCTAACCTACACCTCAGACAGCTGTTCCTCCTCCCCACTATACAGGATCTAGTCTAACCTACAGTTCAGACAGCTGTTCCTCCTCCCCACTATACAGGATCTAGTCTAACCTACAGTTCAGACAGCTGTTCCTCCTCCCCACTATACAGGATCTAGTCTAACCTACAGTTCAGACAGCTGTTCCTCCTCCCCACTATACAGGACCTAGTCTAACGTACAGTTCTGACAGCTTTTCCTCCTCCCCACTATACAGGATCTAGTCTAACCTACAGTTCAGACAGCTGTTCCTCCTCCCCACTATACAGGATCTAGTCTAACCTACAGTTCAGACAGCTGTTCCTCCTCCCCACTATACAGGATCTAGTCTAACCTACAGTTCAGACAGCTGTTCCTCCTCCCCACTATACAGAATGTAGTCTAACCTACAGTTCTGACAGCTGTTCCTCCTCCCCACTATACAGAATGTAGTCTAACCTACAGTTCTGACAGCTGTTCCTCCTCCCCACTATACAGGATCTAGTCTAACCTACAGTTCAGACAGCTGTTCCTCCTCCCCACTATACAGGATCTAGTCTAACCTACAGTTCTGACAGCTGTTCCTCCTCCCCACTATACAGGACCTAGTCTAACCTACAGTTCAGACAGCTGTTCCTCCTCCCCACTATACAGGATCTAGTCTAACCTACAGTTCAGACAGCTGTTCCTCCTCCCCACTATACAGGATCTAGTCTAACCTACAGTTCTGACAGCTGTTCCTCCTCCCCACTATACAGGACCTAGTCTAACCTACAGTTCTGACAGCTGTTCCTCCTCCCCACTATACAGGATCTAGTCTAACCTACAGTTCTGACAGCTGTTCCTCCTCCCCACTATACAGGACCTAGTCTAACCTACAGTTCTGACAGCTGTTCCTCCTCCCCACTATACAGGATCTAGTCTAACCTACAGTTCTGACAGCTGTTCCTCCTCCCCACTATACAGGATCTAGTCTAACCTACAGTTCTGACAGCTGTTCCTCCTCCCCACTATACAGGATCTAGTCTAACCTACAGTTCTGACAGCTGTTCCTCCTCCCCACTATACAGGACCTAGTCTAACCTACAGTTCTGACAGCTGTTCCTCCTCCCCACTATACAGGATCTAGTCTAACCTACAGTTCTGACAGCTGTTCCTCCTCCCCACTATACAGGATCTAGTCTAACCTACAGTTCTGACAGCTGTTCCTCCTCCCCACTATACAGGACCTAGTCTAACCTACACCTCAGACAGCTGTTCCTCCTCCCCACTATACAGGACCTAGTCTAACCTACAGTTCTGACAGCTGTTCCTCCTCCCCACTATACAGGATCTAGTCTAACCTACAGTTCTGACAGCTGTTCCTCCTCCCCACTATACAGGACCTAGTCTAACCTACACCTCAGACAGCTGTTCCTCCTCCCCACTATACAGGACCTAGTCTAACCTACAGTTCAGACAGCTGTTCCTCCTCCCCACTATACAGGACCTAGTCTAACCTACAGTTCAGACAGCTGTTCCTCCTCCCCACTATACAGGACCTAGTCTAACCTACACCTCAGACAGCTGTTCCTCCTCCCCACTATACAGGACCTAGTCTAACCTACAGCTCAGACAGCTGTTCCTCCTCCCCACTATACAGGATCTAGTCTAACCTACAGCTCAGACAGCTGTTCCTCCTCCCCACTATACAGGATCTAGTCTAACCTACTACTCAGACAGCTGTTCCTCCTCCCCACTATACAGGATCTAGTCTAACCTACAGTTCTGACAGCTGTTCCTCCTCCCCACTATACAGGACCTAGTCTAACCTACAGTTCTGACAGCTGTTCCTCCTCCCCACTATACAGGACCTAGTCTAACCTACAGCTCAGACAGCTGTTCCTCCTCCCCACTATACAGGACCTAGTCTAACCTACAGCTCAGACAGCTGTTCC
Source organism: Ylistrum balloti (assembly GCF_031769215.1). Lineage (NCBI taxonomy): Eukaryota > Metazoa > Mollusca > Bivalvia > Pectinida > Pectinidae > Ylistrum > Ylistrum balloti. The sequence goes on along the minus strand of NW_026782140.1, from coordinate 877,405 downwards.
TCCTCCCCACTATACAGGATCTAGTCTAACCTACAGTTCTGACAGCTGTTCCTCCTCCCCACTATACAGGATCTAGTCTAACCTACAGTTCTGACAGCTGTTCCTCCTCCCCACTATACAGGACCTAGTCTAACCTACAGTTCTGACAGCTGTTCCTCCTCCCCACTATACAGGACCTAGTCTAACCTACAGTTCAGACAGCTGTTCCTCCTCCCCACTATACAGGATCTAGTCTAACCTACAGTTCTGACAGCTGTTCCTCCTCCCCACTATACAGGATCTAGTCTAACCTACAGTTCTGACAGCTGTTCCTCCTCCCCACTATACAGGATCTAGTCTAACCTACAGTTCTGACAGCTGTTCCTCCTCCCCACTATACAGGATCTAGTCTAACCTACAGTTCTGACAGCTGTTCCTCCTCCCCACTATACAGGACCTAGTCTAACCTACAGTTCTGACAGCTGTTCCTCCTCCCCACTATACAGGACCTAGTCTAACCTACACCTCAGACAGCTGTTCCTCCTCCCCACTATACAGGACCTAGTCTAACCTACACCTCAGACAGCTGTTCCTCCTCCCCACTATACAGGACCTAGTCTAACCTACACCTCAGACAGCTGTTCCTCCTCCCCACTATACAGAATGTAGTCTTACCTTCAGCTCAGACAGCTGTTCCTCTTCTTGGCTGTACAGGACCAAACTTACAACACACTTGTCTTGTAATGGTGACAGGAGCATATAACTCTTTCCAAGAAAAATCTGATGTTCAACTGATGCAACTTTTCCTAGTACCTCAGTATCCAGATTGTGAAAAGATCTTATAGGAACAGCACCTGTAAATGGTGATAGGAATAAGTGATACACAGCCAGTCATTGATTAGTACAAAATAGGATACAAATACAACTCTAGACAGTCCCTGTAATGGTATATACTAGCGGGATATTTGATAATTATAGTCATTCCCTTTAATGGTATGTACTACAGGGTTATTTATAATTATAGTCAGCCCCTGTAATGGTATATACAAGCAGGTTATTTTGTAATTATAGTCATCCCCTGTAATGGTATGTACCACAGGGTTATTTTATAATTATAGTCAGCCCCTGTAATGGTATATACTAGCAGGTTATTTTATAATTATAGTCAGCCCATGTAATGGTATGTACTACAGGGTTATTTTATAATCATAGTCAGCCCATGTAATGGTATGTACCACAGGGTTATTTTATAATTATAGTCAGCCCCTGTAATGGTATATACTAAGATAACGGCCCTGTCATATAATATCATACAAAGATAATGGCCCTGTCATATAATATCATACAAAGATAACGGCCCTGTCATATAATATCATACAAAGATAACAGACCTGTCATATAATATCATACAAAGATAACCGCCCTGTCATATAATATCATACAAAGATAACGGCCCTGTCGTATAATATCATACAAAGATATCCGCCCTGTCATATAATATCATACAAAGATAACGGCCCTGTCATATAATATCATACAAAGATAACAGCCCTGTCGTATAATATCATACAAAGATAACCGCCCTGTCATATAATATCATACAAAGATAACGGCCCTGTCATATAATATCATACAAAGATAACCGCCCTGTCATATAATATCATACAAAGATAACCGCCCTGTCATATAATATCATACAAAGATAAGAGCCCTGTCATATAATAACATAACAAGATAAAGGCCCTGTCATATAATATCATACAAAGATAACCGCCCTGTCATATAATATCATACAAAGATAACATCTCTTTAACAATGTTGTGAATAGTCTGAATAGTATCATATTTTACTGTTGACTTGAATATAAGGATGATGTAAATAAAAAGTGTTGTTATCAACTTCTGCTCAGTTTTTTCCTTATTTACTGAAGAAAAATATGAGGTTTCAGCAACTTTTGCTCACATATCTTTTTATTATCTGAGTGAGCAGAGCATTATCCCTATGTTTTAAACTGTGTCAATTCTTCTTTTCTACCTGAAACATCCTGGATGTAAGGTGTCATGGTAACTCCCAGTCTCTCCACTACTACAATGGACTGTTGTTGGAGCCTATATTTGAGTCGAGGATGAACCACTCGTTGACAAAGTAACAGCCCTACATTAGCAGCAGTCAGTTTGTCACAGAAGTCCTCTAAAATGCCCAGTATACAGTAGTCAGTGTCCACAGAAATATCTGATTCATACTGCATACTGCCTACTTCTTCTGAATCTCCCGACATGGAGGCTGTTACCAAGGCAACTAGGCAGTGAAAGGTACTGTCTTCATTCTCCACTGTATTAACATTCAAGATTTGATTGGAATGAGACACAATTTCTGGGCACTGCAGGAGGAGTCCCTGAAGAACGTTGGATTTCTCTATTGGTTGCCCCTGTAAAGCTACGACATTGACAGAGTCTGACACCCGTGTCACAGTTTCACAGTTAGGGAGTGACATCAGGAAAGTCTCCAGTAACAAATCACTACACAACTTCAAGTTCCTTACAGCAAACTGGCAGAGGGGTTTAGATATAAGTATACTTTTTACAATGGAAGACATTTGTTTCAAATCAGAGAACATGACATCTATCTTAATAGGACTGCTTGTTTTACATTGGATATAGTCTGCACACATCCCCAGGAAGATTTCATATAAATCAGTCAGGATCCTTCTACTTGTGCCAAGCTTTAAGGACTGTAAGATCAAATTCAAGCTGACTGACATCATCAAATGTCCAGCATCATTAAATTTTTTCAAATGTCCCTGTGCAGAGCTTGTAATCAGTTTTACCATTGGGTTGGTAAATGACATGGCATTGAGTAGCCTTGTTGAAGTAGAGGTCAAGGTTAAATGACCTCCAAGTGAGTTCTGTACGATTTTAATTTTACCACCAGGTCCTCGTGAAGAAGACGTAATCTGCTCCATCAGTATCAAAGCCTTCAATATGCAGTCATTCTCCAGTGTAAGGCAGTTTATAGGAGACTCTGCCTTGGAATCCAAACGGGTCTTTCCCTTCAAATTAGACTGCATTTCTGATCCCAGTAAGGACTGATCTGCTTTACCCACTGTGTGACGTATAAACAGGATCAGATGTGTATGATTTCAGTCACTCACATTCTCACTCATTCATGTAACCTGTCAAAAGAGAAAGTAGGACAACAGTAAGACTGATGTCACCTATGAAAACAAGCATGAGAGAAATACAATCCTGTATCACTTGCAATGATGGTTTAAGTTAACCAAAGCAGTGATGGTTTTGGTTAACCAAAACAATGACGGTTTTTGTGTAGATTGTTTTGGTTAACCTAAACAATCTTTGTTTTGGTTAATCTAACCATCTTGATCGTCAAAGATGGTTTTGGTTAACCAAAGCAATGATGATTTAGGTTAACCAAAGCAATGATGATTTAGGTTAACCAAAGCAATGATGGTTCAGGTTAACTAAAACAAAGATGGTTTAGTTTAACCAAAACAAAGATGTTCTTCGTTAACCAAACAGGAGTGGTCTATGGTAACCAAGTGACAACAACTTTGATCATCCTGAAATGAAAATTTACTTACAATAATTCTACGTTCATCTATTTACAATCTGCGCTCTGCTTCTTCTTGACGTTCTTTCCTTCTTTTAGCATCAACTCTCTTCTGTAATTCTACTATTTCATGAAATTCTTTTGGCGTCCCAAACCAATCTTCGCCTTTAAGATACATAACATAAAGACATCCACTTGTCACTACACCATATACTGCCATTGGGTGAATTCCCTTATCTAGCATCCGTTTAAATAATGGTATCTTTGTCATAGTGGAATCTTCTGACCATCTGTCTCCACAATTCTGCAAATTAAGGAAATAGAAATATAGGATAATCGTCAGGACTTCTAAATGTGTTCTGTTGTCAATTTTACCTCCTTAGTTAATGTTACACTAAACCCCAAAGCCAGAATTATAGACAAAACCGACCGTAATTAGTAACAGCAAATATTACATAGGTATCCATCTAGTCAGTGTTACCTGATTGTCTTAATGATCTATTATTCCATGCCCGTCGCCACACATTAGTATGTCTACCCATCATTATTCCATGCCCGTCGCCACACATTAGTATGTCTACCCATCATTATTCCATGCCCGTCGCCACACATTAGTATGTCTACCCATCATTATTCCATGCCCGTCGCCACACATTAGTATGTCTACCCATCAAGCTAAAGGTGACACTCCCCAAAGTGACAGTATTCTTTATATAATGTATAATCACAAAAACATCAGCCACTTGGTCACAAATGTGTAACTAGTCTGAAGGGATCTAACAAGCACAACTTGTCTTATTGTTACAGTTGACCGTATTATATAAAAATGTGTCCGTATGGGGTTGTGTTGTGTGATCATTCTGATAAAAAAAATATATATCTTTGCTAGACAAAATAGCAACTCTATTCATACATATCAGTGAAATAATATAAAACAGTGATAGCAAAAAGGTATTGATTTACATACATGTACAGTCGAACCTATTTAATTTGAACTCAGTTATATTGAAAAACTAGTTAATTTGAAATAAAAAATAATCCCCATCAAAATGTCAGTATTTTCACCTCATTTAATTTGAAATTGATTAATTTGAAATCCTGCGTTACTTGAAAGTAAATACTGGTCCTAGACAGTACTAATGAACTGTTTTCTCTCAATAAAAGCTATTCACTGAGTATTGAAATGTTATCATATATATGTTTCTGTGTTCATCTAATCTTGTTTCAAAATGTTTAACATTAGACAAGTCATACTGTTCTATAATGTAGTCGGTAGATAAGATCTCACTCAGGCTAGTGTTACATTTCTTTATATTTAGTGACAATTTTTAAAGTGTTCATCAGATCCCCTCTTATATGCTAATGATTTTGAAAGCTACTGTAAGCATTTGTCAATAACTTTATTAGAAAAAGCTTGGTGTCTTGCCTCTGTTCTCTATGAAATTGATGTCTTCTGTGTTTTTATACGGATTTCGTACACTCAATACATGCTCTAGCTAGTACAAGTCTTTTAAAAAGTAATCTAAACATAATTTCATTTAGATAGATTATGTAATCTTCAAATAAGTCCAACACAGTTTGCTTTGATAGAGAACATCCTTGGATTTGTGAGGATGCAATAGAGTTCTACTGCACACTTTCATTAGGCCCACAGCAGATTGGGCATAACCCCATATATGGGTAGTAGTCCTGCATTTAAGTGACAGTTATCTGCTTAGAGTAACAAATTTATTACTCGAACAGGAAATACTTTGTAATTATAATATCATATTAGTTCTTTTAAATATTTGTAACAAAATAAAGTGTCAACTTGAATAGCATCTTTCCTAAGTAACCAGGAACAACGAGTACTTATCAATGGTAAAACATCAAATTGGGAAAATATAACCAGTGGGGTCCCGCAGGGGAGTGTCCTAGGACCTGTGTAATTATCAATATACATCAATGACCTACCCAAAATGACCAAATCCATCACAAAATTGTTCCCAGATGATACAAAGATATATGGAACAAGTAACAACAATAACAGAATAGGTCAACTCCAGAAGGACAACGTTTTTACTATGGATACAGCAACAAATGGTACAGATACACTATGAATGGTGAGGAAATACTACAAGGAGATCAGGACAAAGATCTAGGAGTCACATTTGAAACTGAATAGTAGTTCAGCATACATGTAGCAAGTAGTGTGAAAAAGGCAAATAGACTGGTAGGGCTATTGAAGAGGTCATTCACATCCTTGGACAAAGAAATGTTCATTACACTGGCCCTCATTAGACCACATCTGGAGTATGTTGTACCTGTGTAGAGTCCATTGTTAAAGAAAGATGTTGGAGCAACTGAAACATGCAAAGAAGAGCCGCTAAGCTTGTTCAATCTTTAAAAGACAGACTACTATAACTTGGACTCCCAACCTTACAATATAGGAGAAAGATGTCCCTTGTTATTTAAGTCTATAGTTTCCTCAATGGAATTGAAGAAAAAGGCAAAGGAATGTTTGCAAGTATTAACAACAACAGAACAAGGAGGCATAACTTCAAAATCCAGCAGAAACACTCAAGACTACACTGTAGGAGGCACTCATTCGACAGAGACATGAACCGTTTACTGAATGAAGTTATTAGTGCAAGAACGCTAAATGCATATTGTTAATGGTATGGAGCTAGCTAATAGGAGAATTAGAGTCAAGAAAGTATACATATGTAATAGATTTTAAAAGCGGACATTGACATCAATGAAGAGTTTTATTTTCAAATACATGCTGTAAAAAAAACACAGACTAGTTCAGATATTGTCGTGTGCAACCAACGATGAAATTAAGAATGAACTTGAAGAATCAAAGTGGTCTAGAAGCTTAAATACCTTATGCAGACCGAAGATCAGGTGAAACAAAAACGTGTCATCTTTTTAATATGGCCCAATAGCCATTGTGACACTGTATATATTTGTATATTAGCATCAGAGATATGCATTTCTAGAAATGTTATTTATCAATCTTAGTTGCTAAAATGACAATTTATATGACTATCACTGACTTTGTCCTCCAATGTCTAATGACCACATTGTATAACTATTCACACGAGTCCAATCAGTGCATTTTAAGTGAGTATGAATTTATCCATGTCTAATTTTGCACATCAAAAGCAATGTAGGTGATAAAGTCTGTAATTTTTCAAAGATTTTTTTATAGGTACAAATTTAAACCTTGAGAAACAATTGTCTCACTTCAAAGTAAAGAGGAAACCCGGCGTTATTTGTTTCACCTCTTTGGTTTTCTCACCTTGAATGAACGCCTGTCGAACTCGCTTGATGTTTACTGCGTTGCATAGAAGCTTAATTTGGTCCGGCTTTCTGATAGAGCGTCTGTTTGCTCATGATCGGTAATCGGGGTTCTCTGACGTTATTATGATATCCGAAATATTCCGAACATGTTACCGCCGAAATTTGACTCAAAAGTGAACAGTTCGAAGTTATGGTTTTAAACAGGATAATCACAAAGTTCTTTCAGGTATTTTATGTGATCTTGTAATGCTCGGAACGGATCCGCCGATTTTCCCAATATTAGTGTCGATTTAACCCTAAGCAACTGTGTGCAATAACTGCACAATTAATATCAACATGTAGATATTTATCGGTAATCCCGTACGTAATTCCTCCGTGGTACACATTTATAGCTAATATCTATATATCAATGAGCCCAGAAGAAGTAATCCACGAAGGGATTAGTTTATCGGGTTTACCAGTAGAACGGTTCGAACCCGCGACCTTCAGAACTCTAGTCAGGTGCTCTACTTACGCTAGACTCCTCCCCCCTTACCTTTAGTCTTCGCCCCCCGAAGACATCACATCTAATAACCAAGGTTCAGGTATCCTCTTGTATATCATGCTTGAAGTTGAAACAAGGTTAAGTCATGGCACCAAATGAAACAGGTGCAGAAAGAGGTGCCGGCAGACCAGGGTTCGAACCTTGGACCTTCCCAACTCTAGACGGATGGTCTGCCTACTGAGCTAAGTGCTCGCTGTCCAGTTCTGCTACAGATCTATACGATATGTGAAACTGCTTGGAAAATATCTATCCCTGATGAGTGCCCTGACCAGGGATCAAACCCTGGTGTGATAATCAATCTGTTTTGCCAACAAAGTCAAAGAAGCAAACTCTGTTAGTAACAGAAATGTATGTTCAAGCCACAACAACCTGCACCTTGAACAGTTATATAGCCTAATTGTATGCTTTCGGTTTTTTCTAGTTCTTTGAGAAAAAAACAAGACAGCAGAAATATATAATCAGACTTTATCCTTTATTCGGAGAAAATCGGTTTTATTTTATGATACATATGTAAATAATTAAATGATAACTTAATAAAATAAGATTATACACATAATCATTACTGTGTGGTTGAGAGAAACATATATACAAAACAATTGCTCAGCAGAAAGTAGTAATGTTACCATTCATCACAACCAGTAATGTAGGGTTACTGTAGATTTTTCCTTATTACTTTTGTGTCACAACTAAATTCTTCAAGCTCTGTTTTGATTATGAATGCTCTGTTGATCATACATGTTGTAAGGCCTTATTTGAGACCTTGATAGATACCTACAATAATTGGAGATATCTTGTTTTTCCAGTTGGATGAGAAAAGAGCCCTTCAGGTAGACTTCCATCCAATAGGTTCTAACATCAAACCAGGCCCAAAGAAGTGGTTACAAAATGATACATTGTTGGTAAGAAGTGATGCACAGGTTTAGAAACATTTCAATTGTGTTAAAAAGATCTTTATAATCGGCTCAAAAGATTTTGTCAGAAAAATTGGAGACTCACCTGAAGTTTTGTTAATTTTGATTAGTATTTAAAAATCAAATTTATACAAAATAATGTTCAGATGTAACATAGAACATCATCCGAATACATAGGATGTGCTAACTATACAATTGATCAGGAGGTTTTGACTTGATGACCTTTAAAACAACCACTTACCCTTGATTTTGAAGGTCCTGACCAGATGTAATTTGACAAGAGATTGCTCACTGCAGCAATGAAAACTAAAACATGTCCACTATTCACATCCCGAAATCCAGGTCATGCTACATCCCTATGATATATAGTTGACATGCCACATCCTTATGATATATAGTTGACATGCCACATCCTTATGATATATAGTTGACATGCTACATCCCTATGATGTATAGTTGACATGCCACATCCCTATGATATATAGTCAACATGCTACATCCCTATGATATATAGTCGACATGCCACATCCCTATGATATATAGTTGACATTCTACATCCCTATGATATATAGTTGACATTCTACATCCCTATGATATATAGTCGACATGCCACATCCCTATGATATATAGTCGACATGCCACATCTCTATAATATAAAGTCGACATGCCACATCCCTATGATATATAGTCGACATGCCACATCTCTATGATATAAAGTCAACATGCCACATCCCTATGATATATAGTCGACATGCTACATCCCTATGATATATAGTCGACATGCCACATCCCTATGATATATAGTCGACATGCTGCATCCCTATGATATATAGTCGACATGCCACATCCCTATGATATATAGTCAACATGCCACATCTCTATGATATAAAGTCAACACGACATGCTACATCCCTATGATATATAGTCGACATGCCACATCCCTATGATATATAGTCGACATGCCGCATCCCTATGATATATAGTCGACATGCTGCATCCCTATGATATATAGTCGACATGCCACATCTCTATGATATAAAGTCGACATGCCACATCCCTATGATGTATAGTCGACATGCTACATCCCTATGATGTATAGTCAACATGCCACATCCCTATGATATATAATCGACATGCTACATCCCTATGATATATAGTCGACATGCTACATCCCTATTATATATAGTTGACATGCCACATCCCTATGATATATAGTTGACATGCTACATCCCTGTGATATATAGTTGACATTTTACATCCCTATAATATATAGTTGACATGCCACATCCCTATGATATATAATTGACATTCTACATCCCTATGATATACAGTTGACATGCCACATCCCTATAATATATAGTTGACATTCTACATCCCTATGATATAAAGTCAACATGCCACATCCCTATGATATATAGTTGACATGCTACATCCCTATGATATATAGTTGACATGCCACATCCCTATGATATAAAGTCAACTTGCCACATCCCTATGATATATAATTGACATTCTACATCCCTATGATATATAGTCGACATGCCACATCCCTATGATATATAGTTGACATTCTACATCCCTATGATATATAGTTGACATTCTACATCTCTATGATATATAGTTGACATTCTACATCCCTATGATATATAGTTGACATTCTACATCCCTATAATATATAGTTGACATGCCACATCCCTATGATATATAGTTGACATGCCACATCCCTATGATATATAGTTGACATTCTACATGCCTATGATATATAGTCGACATGCCACATCCCTATGATATATAGTCGACATTCTACATCTCTATGATATATAGTTGACATTCTACATCCCTATGATATATAGTTGACATTCTACATCCCTATAATATATAGATATATATATAAAGTCAACATGCCACATTCATGCTACATCCCTATAATATATAGTTGACATGCCACATCCCTATGATATATAGTTGACATTCTACATCTCTATGATATATAGTTGACATTCTACATCCCTATGATATATAGTCGACATGCCACATCTCTATGATATATAATTGACATTCTACATCCCTATGATATATAGTTGACATTCTACATCTCTATGATATATAGTTGACATTCTACATCCCTATGATATATAGTTGACATTCTACATCCCTATAATATATAGTTGACATGCCACATCCTATGAAATATAGTTGACATGCCACATCCCTATGATATATAGTTGACATTCTACATCCCTTTGATATATAGTTGACATTCTACATCCCTATGATGTATAGTCGACATGCCACATCCCTATGATATTTAGTTGACATGCCACATCCCTATGATATATAGTTGACATGCCACATCCCTATGATATATAGTTAACATGCCACATCCCTATGATATATAGTTGACATGCCACATCCCTATGATATATAGTTGACATTCTACATCCCTATGATATATAGTTGACATGCTACATCCCTATGATATATAGTTGACATTCTACATCCCTATGATATATAGTCGACATGCCACATCCCTATGATATATAGTCGACATGCTACATCCCTATGCTATATAGTCGACATGCCACATCCCTATGATATATAGTCGACATGCCACATCCCTATGATATATAGTCGACATGCCACATCCCTATGATATATAGTTGTACCTTTCACTTTTCATTTAAACTTGATCAATGCTACAGCTGATTATAACTTATAATTTGACATATAAGATGTTCCAAAACCGTTATCATGGAAATACTTTGGAGGCTTCAGATGGATGTTATCAGATTAAGTAGAAAATTTGTATAAAAAGATTTAGTGGGATGAAAAATACAATGAATCATTGAAAAAAAAATTGTTTCCATTTGGTTGCCATGGCGACCAAATGAAGACCTCTTGGATGAATCTTGTTCGGACAATCCCTCATAAACTATTGCTAATTTGGGAGTGGGGGTATCAGTCACCCATTCTGGTGACAGTTCTAGTTTACACTATTGCTGCAAAAGATTAATTTTCAAATTTCTTATCATTAAGAGCAAAAACAGAAGAGATTCTAAGATCTGAGAATCAAAATTTTTTGTTCTTTTGAATGTTGATTGAACTGATGTCACGCTAAACTGGACATATTGTTTCTTTCGTTTTTTGCAGGAAATACAAAATCTATTGCATGATTTAATAAAGCAGTTTGTGAGTGACATAGGAAAGTCGGAGAAGAAATCTAAAAGATCCAATCAGATTATAACAGGTCAGTAACAAGGGTGACAGGTGTGTCAGTAAGTGACACACATCAGTAACTAGGAGGAGGTGTTTGTCTGTTACTCGGGTCAGTAGCTAGGAGGTAGATGTGTTAATCAGTGATACACATCAGTATTTAGGATGGGGATATGTTTGTTAGTAACTAGGGTCAGTATCTAGGATGGGGATATGTTTGTCAGTAACTAGGGTCAGTATCTAGGATGGGGATATGTTTGTCAGTTACTAGGGACACTACCTAGGATAGGGGTGTGTTTGTCAGTAACTAGGGTCAGTAATTAGGATGGGGATATGTTTGTCAGTTACTATGGTCAGTACCTAGGATGGGGATATGTTTGTCAGTTACTAGGGACACTACCTAGGATAGGGGTGTGTTTGTCAGTAACTAGGGTCAGTAATTAGGATGGGGATATGTTTGTCAGTTACTATGGTCAGTACCTAGGATGGGGATATGTTTGTCAGTTACTAGGGACACTACCTAGGATAGGGGTGTGTTTGTCAGTAACTAGGGTCAGTAATTAGGATGGGGATATGTTTGTCAGTTACTATGGTCAGTACCTAGGATGGGGATTTATTTGTCAGTAACTAGGGTCAGTACCCAGGATGGGGATATGTTTGTCAGTAACTAGGGTCAGTATCTAGGATGGGGATGTGTTTGTCAGTAAGTAGGGTCAGTATCTAGGATAGGGATGTGTTTGTCAGTAACTAGGGTCAGTACCTAGGATGGGAATGTGTTTGTCAGTAACTAGAGTCAGTACCTGGGATGGGGATGTATTTGTCAGTAACTAGAGTCAGTACCTAGGATAGGGATGTATTTGTCAGTAACTAGAGTCAGTACCTAGGATAGGGATGTATTTGTCAGTAACTAGGGTCAGTACCTAGGATGGGAATGTGTTTGTCAGTAACTAGGGTCAGTACCTAGGATGGGAATGTGTTTGTCAGTAACTAGGGTCAGTATCTAGGATGGGGATGTGTTTGTTAGTAACTAGGGTCAGTACCTAGGATGGGAATGTGTTTGTCAGTAACTAGAGTCAGTACCTGGGATGGGGATGTATTTGTCAGTAACTAGGGTCAGTACCTAGGATGGGAATGTGTTTGTCAGTAACTAGGGTCAGTATCTAGGATGGGGATGTGTTTGTTAGTAACTAGGGTCAGTATCTAGGATGGGGATATGTTTGTCAGTAACTAGGGTCAGTATCTAGGATGGGGATATGTTTGTCAGTTACTAGGGACACTACCTAGGATAGGGGTGTGTTTGTCAGTAACTAGGGTCAGTATCTAGGATGGGGATATGTTTGTCAGTTACTAGGGACACTACCTAGGATAGGGGTGTGTTTGTCAGTAACGAGGGTCAGTATCTAGGATGGGGATGTATTTCTCAGTAACTATGGTCAGTACCTAGGATGGGGATGTATTTGTCAGTAACTAGGGTCTGTATCTAGGATGGGGATGTGTTTGCCAGTAACTAGGGTCAGTATCTAGGATGGGGATGTGTTTGTCAGTAACTAGGGTCAGTACCTAGGATGGGGATGTGTTTATCAGTAACTAGGGTCAGTACCTAGGATGGGGATGTGTTTATCAGTAACTAGGGTCAGTATCTAGGATGGGGATGTGTTTGTTAGTAACTAGGGTCAGTATCTAGGATGGAGATGTGTTCATCACTTGGTTGGTGTTCATTTACATGTAGAGTTTTTATATTTCTTTTTTTCCGTGAAGGTGTAGACATTTTGTTTTTTTTATTTTGAAGTATGTGAAGCACATATACTTACCTAAACCTGAAGACCAATCTACCAATATGTTAGTACATAATAAGATGTCTCTAGAGTCATTTGAGCAACAGGTGTGCGATACAAATTGGATTTTTGTATTATGTTGTAGTTAATGCTAAAATTGTTTTGAAATGAAGGATTTACTTCTGTGTTTTTTTTTGTACTTTTTTGGCCAGTAATAATTCAGTTTCATGTGTTCATTTTAAGGAAACACTGTGCTATTAGGATGTGTGTTCAGACAGAGGTCTAATGCCAATGATCTTCTGATAGAAGAAGGCAGTGACGATGGTAGGTAACGACTATACCTTATAGACAGGTAAAATCAGCAATGATAATTCAATATGTGATGGGAACGATACCGTAAATTTGCAGGTATAGTGCGCACTCGGCTGTAATGCGCACCCTCTTTCTGACATGACAGTTTTAGCTGAAAAAGTGCGCACTATACACGGAAATTAACGGTAATTCAATATGTCGTAAAAGAAGGCAGTGATGATGGTAGGTAACAACTACACCTTATAGACTATTCTGCCAGTGGTATGTAAGATCTGTTAATACCTGTCTGTAGTCTGAATACCTCTAAGTTCACCCTTGTATACTGTCTGTGGTACATAAATCTATAAGTCTCTACCCTGATAAGTACCTCTAAGTTCACCCCTGTATACTGTCTGTGGTACATAAATATACAAGTCTGGGTGCTGATAAGTACCTCTAAGTTCACCCCTGTATACTGTCTGTGGTACATAAATATACAAGTCTGGGTGCTGATAAGTACCTCTAAGTTCACCCCTGTATACTGTCTGTGGTACATAAATCTACAAGTCTCTAACCTGATAAATACCGGTAAGTTCACCTCTGTATACTGTCTGCGGTACATAACTCTACACGTCTCAGAGCTGATCAATACCTCTAAGTCTCGGAGCTGATAAATACCTCTGTATTTATACATATGTAGAGAAACATTTAAAGATTTAATGTTCCACTAGAAGTTAATAGTTACCTTGTTCAGAATACCAATATGGTGTGTAACCTTGTGTTTTCCAGAATCTGTGTTCCGATCGTTATACGGACAGAAGTTGATAGTGTATGTGTGTCCTAACGAACAAGGCAGTCCCAGCAGTGGATCCGAGGTAACAAAGGCTCATACTTGTTAGTCCTATGTACTATTGATATTACAGGTACACATTGTCATAGTAGTTCTCATAAGGGGCAAGCTTTGTTACTGTACATCTCATGAGGGGTACACATTGTTACAGTACATCTCATAAGGGGTACACATTGTTACAGTACATCTCATAAGGGGTACACATTGTTACAGCACATCTCATAATGGGTACACGTTGTTACAGCACATCTCATAATGGGTACACATTGTTACAGTACATCTCATTAGTAGTACACATTGTTACAGTACATCTCATAAGGGGTACACATTGTTACAGCACATCTCATGATGGGTACACGTTGTTACAGCACATCTCATAATGGGTACACATTGTTACAGTACATCTCATTAGTAGTACACATTGTTACAGTACATCTCATAATGGGTACACATTGTTACAGTACATCTCATAAGGGGTACACATTGTTACAGTACATCTCATAAGGGGTACACATTGTTACAGTACAACTCATGAGGGGTACACATTGTTACAGTACATCTCATGAGGGGTACACATTGTTACAGTACATCTCATAAGGGGTACACATTGTTATAGTATATCTCATAAGGGGTACACATTGTTACAGCACATCTCATAATGGGTACACATTGGTACAGCACATCTCATAAGGGGTACACATTGTTACAGTACATCTCATAATGGGTACACATTGTTACAGTACATCTCATAAGGGGTACACATTGTTACAGTACAACTCATGAGGGGTACACATTGTTACAGTACATCTCATAAGGGGTACACATTGTTACAGTACAACTCATGAGGGGTACACATTGTTACAGTACATCTCATGAGGGGTACACATTGTTACAGTACATCTCATAAGGGGTACACATTGTTATAGTATATCTCATAAGGGGTACACATTGTTACAGCACATCTCATAAGGGGTACACATTGTTACAGCATATCTCATAATGGGTACACATTGGTACAGCACATCTCATAAGGGGTACACATTGTTACAGCACATCTCATAATGGGTACACATTGTTACAGTACATCTCATTAGTAGTACACATTGTTACAGCACATCTCATAACATCTCATAATGGGTACACATTGTTACAGCACATCTCATAATGGGTTCACGTTGTTATAGTATATCTCATAAGTAGTACACATTGTTGCAGCACACCTCATAAGGGGTACACATTGTTATAGTATATCTCATAAGTAGTACACATTGTTGCAGCAGAACTCTCATTACCACTGTAAATTTATTGACAATTATCTCTATTTCATGTACAATTTACTTTTGATTCATGAGACAAAGTGATGGCACGGGGAGACTAAGTGATGGCTCGGGGAGACAAAGTGATGGCACAGGGAGACAAAGTGATGGCACGGGGAGACTAAGTGATGGCGCGGGGAGACTGGTTGTTATATTACTGACATTAATTATGTGATATTTTCCCCTACAGCTGTACAAAGTGATGGCGCGGGGAGACTAAGTGATGGCACGGGGAGACTGGTTGTGATGTTACTGACTGCTAGGTATATTAATTATGTGATATTTTCCCCTACAGCTGTACAAAGTGATGGCGCGTGGAGACAGTAGTGGTAAGATAGTGAAGATCAGCACTTACTTCAGTAAAACTGGTGGGAGTGGCACTCTTGGCAGTGGTCTTGCTACTGGAGCCACTTCCTCCTCTACGTCCTCTTCCTCCACATCCCACAACCAGAAAGATGTCATAAAAAACATGTAAGATCTGTTCTATTGATATGTGACCCCTCTAATAACTGACTAATTTTTAGTTCTTAAAAGAAAGCTACAGACAATATGTTTGTTCTTCCTGCTATAGTCAAGTGTCTTCTTAGTTCATACTACTGTCTGTCCATTGTCTTCTTAGTTCATACTGCTGTCTGTTGATTGTCTTCTTAGTTCATACTGCTGTAGTCCATTGTCTTCTTAGTTCATACTGCTGTAGTCAATTTTCTTCTTAGTTCATACTACTGTCTGTCCATTGTCTTCTTAGTTCATACTGCTGTCTGTTGATTGTCTTCTTAGTTCATACTGCTGTAGTCCATTGTCTTCTTAGTTCATACTGCTGTAGTCCATTGTCTTCTTAGTTCATACTGCTGTCTGTTGATTGTCTTCTTAGTTCATACTGCTGTCTGTTGATTGTCTTCTTAGTTCATACTTCTGTCTGTCCATTGTCTTCTTAGTTCATACTGCTGTCTGTCCATTGTCTTCTTAGTTCATACTGCTGTAGTCAATTTTCTTCTTAGTTCATACTACTGTCTGTCCATTGTCTTCTTAGTTCATACTGCTGTCTGTTGATTGTCTTCTTAGTTCATACTGCTGTCTGTCCATTGTCTTCTTAGTTCATACTGCTGTAGTCAATTTTCTTCTTAGTTCATACTGCTGTCTGTTGATTGTCTTCTTAGTTCATACTGCTGTCTGTCCATTGTCATCTTAGTTCATACTGCTGTAGTCCATTGTCTTCTTAGTTCATACTGCTGTCTGTCCATTGTCTTCTTAGTTCATACTGCTGTCTGTCCATTGTCTTCTTAGTTCATACTGCTGTCTGTCCATGGTCTTCTTAGTTCATACTGCTGTCTGTCCATTGTCTTCTTAGTTCATACTACTGTCTGTCCATTGTCTTCTTAATTCATACTGCTGCTGTTGATTGTCTTCCTAGTTGATACTGCTGTTTGTCCATTGTCTTCTTAGTTCATACTGCTGTCTGTCCATTGTCTTCTTAGTTCATACTGCTGTCTGTCCATTGTCTTCTTAGTTCATACTGCTGTCTGTCCATTGTCTTCTTAGTTCATACTGCTGTCTGTCCATGGTCTTCTTAGTTCATACTGCTGTAGTCCATTGTCTTCTTAGTTCATACTGCTGTCTGTTGATTGTCTTCTTAGTTCATACTGCTGTCTGTCCATTGTCTTCTTAGTTCATACTGCTGTCTGTCCATGGTCTTCTTAGTTCATACTGCTGTAGTCCATTGTCTTCTTAGTTCATACTGCTGTCTGTCCATGGTCTTCTTAGTTCATACTGCTGTAGTCCATTGTCTTCTTAGTTCATACTGCTGTCTGTCCATTGTCTTCTTAGTTCATACTGCTGTAGTCCATTGTCTTCTTAGTTCATACTGCTGTCTGTCCATGGTCTTCTTAGTTCATACTGCTGTAGTCCATTGTCTTCTTAGTTCATACTGCTGTCTGTCCATTGTCTTCTTAGTTCATACTGCTGTCTGTCCATTGTCTTCTTAGTTCATACTGCTGTAGTCCATTGTCTTCTTAGTTCATACTGCTGTCTGTCCATTGTCTTCTTAGTTCATACTGCTGTCTGTCCATTGTCTTCTTAGTTCATACTGCTGTAGTCCATTGTCTTCTTAGTTCATACTGCTGTCTGTCCATTGTCTTCTTAGTTCATACTGCTGTCTGTCCATTGTCTTCTTAGTTCATACTGCTGTCTGTCCATTGTCTTCTTAGTTCATACTGCTGTCTGTCCATGGTCTTCTTAGTTCATACTGCTGTAGTCCATTGTCTTCTTAGTTCATACTGCTGTCTGTCCATGGTCTTCTTAGTTCATACTGCTGTCTGTCCATTGTCTTCTTAGTTCATACTGCTGTAGTCCATTGTCTTCTTAGTTCATACTGCTGTCTGTCCATTGTCTTCTTAGTTCATACTGCTGTAGTCCATTGTCTTCTTAGTTCATACTGCTGTCTGTCCATGGTCTTCTTAGTTCATACTGCTGTAGTCCATTGTCTTCTTAGTTCATACTGCTGTCTGTCCATTGTCTTCTTAGTTCATACTGCTGTAGTCCATGGTCTTCTTAGTTCATACTGCTGTAGTCCATGGTCTTCTTAGTTCATACTGCTGTCTGTCCATTGTCTTCTTAGTTCATACTGCTGTAGTCCATTGTCTTCATAGTTCATACTGCTGTCTGTCCATTGTCTTCTTAGTTCATACTGCTGTCTGTCCATTGTCTTCTTAGTTCATACTGCTGTCTGTCCATGGTCTTCTTAGTTCATACTGCTGTAGTCCATTGTCTTCTTAGTTCATACTGCTGTCTGTCCATTGTCTTCTTAGTTCATACTGCTGTCTGTTGATTGTCTTCTTAGTTCATACTGCTGTAGTCCATTGTCTTCTTAGTTCATACTGCTGTCTGTCCATTGTCTTCTTAGTTCATACTGCTGTCTGTTGATTGTCTTCTTAGTTCATACTGCTGTAGTCCATTGTCTTCTTAGTTCATACTGCTGTCTGTCCATTGTCTTCTTAGTTCATACTGCTGTTTGTCCATTGTCTTCTTAGTTCATACTGCTGTCTGTCCATTGTCTTCTTAGTTCATACTGCTGTCTGTCCATTGTCTTCTTAGTTCATACTGCTTTCTGTCCATTGTCTTCTTAGTTCATACATCTGTCTGTCCATGGTCTTCTTAGTTCATACTGCTGTAGTCCATTGTCTTCTTAGTTCATACTGCTGTCTGTCCATTGTCTTCTTAGTTCATACTGCTGTCTGTCCATTGTCTTCTTAGTTCATACTGCTGTAGTCCATTGTCTTCTTAGTTCATACTGCTGTCTGTCCATTGTCTTCTTAGTTCATACTGCTGTCTGTCCATTGTCTTCTTAGTTCATACTGCTGTTTGTCCATTGTCTTCTTAGTTCATACTGCTGTCTGTTGATTGTCTTCTTAGTTCATACTGCTGTCTGTCCATTGTCTTCTTAGTTCATACTGCTGTCTGTCCATTGTCTTCTTAGTTCATACTGTTGTCTGTCAAGTGTCGTCTTAGTTCATACTTTTGTAGTCAATTGTTTGCTAATTTTAACTGCTGTAGTTGTCTCCACAGACATTTACTATTGGTATAAAAATTTGACATTGCAGCAGAATTTCATTCTGACCTGTAATAATCCCACTTTCACTCTAATCCACTAACCCCCTTTAAAATATGTAAAATATTATTTAAACAGAAGTATGTGGATGTGCGAGTTTCATCGACCTGGTACTGAAGTATGCCTCACTAGATAATGTGTTAATAGCCAGATTTATCTTTGTATTAAGTTTGATCATAGAGAGTGTAGATGGCCCACAGCATCCTTCCAATGTCTTAGAATTTTACCTTTAAATGTGCTTGTTGTCTTTTTAGTTATAAAAGATTTGAATATATTCATTTAGTTCTCAAAAATGCTTATCTTAAATTAAGTACATAATTGAAATCATTTCTTTAATTTTGACAGAATAAAACGTGGTAAAATGTCAAAACACAAAAAGAAAATGAAGTCAGTGGACAGAAGGAAAGAGGAACGGTCGAAACTCAAACAGCAGGAACTGATAACATCAGATACTTCTCACCACAAACAGCCGGAACTGATAACAGCAGATACTTCTCACCACAAACAGCCGGAACTCACAACATCAGATACTTCTCACCACAAACAGCCTGAACTCACAACATCAGATACTTCTCACCACAAACAGCCGGAACTCACAACATCAGATACTTCTCACCACAAACAGCCAGAACTCACAACATCAGATACTTCTCACCACAAACAGCTGGAACTCACAACGTCAGATACTTCTCACCACAAACAGCCTGAACTCACAACGTCAGATACTTCTCACCACAAACAGTCGGAACTCTTAACATCAGATACTTCTCACCACAAACAGCCTGAACTCACAACGTCAGATACTTCTCACCACAAACAGCCTGAACTCACAACGTCAGCAGAGACGAGAGAAGCATCCTCAGGACTCCTGATAACTTCTTCTTGTTCTGGTGGTACTATTACACATTGTGATGTGTCTTCATCTTCTACCAATGAACCTTCTCTTACTGCGGACAGTGCTGAACAGATACAAGAGCTCAATTTAACAGTGATACCATGTAACTCCTTCTCTAATACCTCCGTCCTAGTGAAGAGGACTGAACCTTTGGTAACTACCTCCAATCCCTCAGATGAAGATCCTGGACAGGATGACGACTCCAATGACAGTATATTACCCTCCTGTAGTTTCATACAACAGAAAAGTGAGGAGTATAATAGTGACAAGATGTCAGACAGTGATGGTGATCAGTTTAGTCCTACACATCCAGACTTTGATAACCTTAGATTCATTGTCAGTGATTTGGACTCTGCCAGTGATGATAATCTGCCATTATTGTCCAGTACATGGAGAAGAAAATCACCGTGTAAGGTGTTTAAGGGGCTGGATACTGAAGACATACTAGACATACCTGTGATAGATTCAGATAGTGAGGACTGTCTCATAGCTTTGAAGCGACGAATGAGTAGAAAAAGAGTTCTACCAAAGTTCCCAGAAGAAGATATATCTGATGAAGAAGTCCCACATAAAAAACAAAAGTATATTACTGGAGGAAAATCTTCAAAACCAGAAAAGGAATTATTTCACCCTGAAACAACAAATACTTTTAAATCATCATCAGTTATAGAATTACCCTCTTTGTCATGTAGTAGAAGGAGGTCTCCACAGAAACTAAAACAGACTACACTGGAATTAAATGGTGGGAGTCTGTCCATCACCAAGTCACATGATCCCCAGCCTTCTCTATCTCAACAGGAGGCGGAGCAATGTATGATGATTTATGATGAAGGATTGAAACATTTACGATCTGACCTCAAACAGGAAATAATACATGCAGAGTGAGTATACATTTTCTAACTATTGTTGTAGTATTATATGTAGTATTATTGAGGGATGTTGTATAACTGTAGTAGGATGTTGTATTATTGAGGGATGTTGTATAACTGTAGTAGAATGTTGTATTATTGAGGGATGTTGTATAACTGTAGTACAATGTTGTATTATTGAGGGATGTTGTATAACTGTAGTAGAATGTTGTATTATTGAGGGATGTTGTATAACTGTAGTACAATGTTGTATTATTGAGGGATGTTGTATAACTGTAGTACAATGTTGTATTATTGAGGGATGTTGTATAACTGTAGTACAATGTTGTATTATTGAGGGATGTTGTATAACAAGTAGAATGTAGTATTATTGAGGGATGTTGTATAACTGTAGTAGAATGTTGTATTATTGAGGGATGTTGTATAACTGTAGTAGAATGTTGTATTATTGAGGGATGTTGTATAACTGTAGTAGAATGTTGTATTATTGAGGGATGCTGTATAACTGTAGTAGAATGTTGTATTATTGAGGGATGTTGTATAACTGTAGTACAATGTTGTATTATTGAGGGATGTTGTATAACAAGTAGAATGTAGTATTATTGAGGGATGTTGTATAACTGTAGTAGAATGTTGTATTATTGAGGGATGTTGTATAACTGTAGTAGAATATTGTATTATTGAGGGATGTTGTATAACTGTAGTAGAATGTTGTATTATTGAGGGATGTTGTATAACTGTAGTAGAATGTTGTATTATTGAGGGATGTTGTATAACTGTAGTAGAATGTTGTATTATTGAGGGATGTTGTATAACTGTAGTAGAATGTTGTATTATTGAGGGATGTTGTATAACTGTAGTAGGATGTTGTATTATTGAGGGATGTTGTACAACTAGTAGAATGTTGTATTATTGGGGGATATTGTATAACTGTAGTAGAATGTTGTGTTATTGAGGGATGTTGTACAACTGTAGTAGAATGTTGTATTATTGAGGGATGTTGTATAACTGTAGTAGAACGTTGTATTATCCTGTCAGGATAGTATTTTAACATTTTATATCTATAAAGTTAGATGTTCTATAATTATCTGATGGAGTGTTGTGTTGGTGCTATGTAGATGTTCTATAATTATCTGATGGAGTGTTGTGTTGGTGCTATGTAGATGTTGTATAATTATCTGATGGAGTGTTGTGTTGGTGCTATGTAGATGTTGTATAATTATCTGATGGAGTGTTGTGTTGGTGCTATGTAGATGTTCTATAATTATCTGATGGAGTGTTGTGTTGGTGCTATGTAGATGTTGTATAATTATCTGATGGAGTGTTGTGTTGGTGCTATGTAGATGTTCTATAATTATCTGATGGAGTGTTGTGTTGGTACTATGTAGATGTTGTATAATTATCTGATGGAGTGTTGTGTTGGTGCTATGTAGATGTTGTATAATTATCTGGAGTGTTGTGTTGGTGCTATGTAGATGTTGTATAATTATCTGATGGAGTGTTGTGTTGGTGCTATGTAGATGTTGTATAATTATCTGATGGAGTGTTGTGTTGGTGCTATGTAGATGTTGTATAATTATCTGATGGAGCGTTGTGTTGGTGCTATGTAGATGTTCTATAATCATCTGATGGAGTGTTGTGTTGGTGCTATGTAGATGTTGTATAATTATCTGATGGAGTGTTGTGTTGGTGCTATGTAGATGTTGTATAATTATCTGATGGAGTGTTGTGTTGGTGCTATGTAGATGTTGTATAATTATCTGATGGAGTGTTGTGTTGGTGCTATGTAGATGTTGTATAATTATCTGATGGAGTGTTGTGTTGGTGCTATGTAGATGTTGTATAATTATCTGATGGAGCGTTGTGTTGGTGCTATGTAGATGTTCTATAATTATCTGATGGAGTGTTGTGTTGGTGCTATGTAGATGTTCTATAATTATCTGGAGTGTTGTGTTGGTGCTATGTAGATGTTGTATAATTATCTGATGGAGTGTTGTGTTGGTGCTATGTAGATGTTGTATAATTATCTGATGGAGTGTTGTGTTGGTGCTATGTAGATGTTGTATAATTATCTGATGGAGTGTTGTGTTGGTGCTATGTAGATGTTCTATAATTATCTGATGGAGTGTTGTGGTGGTGCTATATAGATGTCAATTGATGTTTATTTTGAGATGTTAATTTGTTTGTTGTTTTTTTCTCAGAAGCGTAAAGGATTTAAATGAACAGCACATGTGGTTCCTTGTCCAAGACAATAAGAAATACCTGAGAAACATCTTTGAGGGGAAGGTGAGAGCATTTCAAATAGAATACCAAGTTTAAATTGGACCTAACACATGGTGAATGTGTCTTAAATGTCAACATCATGTCCCATTATCAAATAGAAGTCAAGATGATGATTTTCTAAACTTGTCAATTACACATAGTCTGCAGTTTGTTTGTCTCAGGTCTAAGGGTATTTCACTCAAGATGTTGATAACAGCTGATTTTGTCTTTATATACAGATTCCTTGTGAAAGACACAAGCAGTTCAAGCAAGGTGGCAGAGCTAGATGTAGGTATCAGAATCAGTGATTATTGTAGAACTCATCAGAAATTGTCAGATTTTATAAAGCTTTTATCACATTTTTGTCAGAACTAAAAAGAAATTATTAGTATGATAAAAAAAAAAAAATAGCAATCCTCTCTGTGGTGATGATTTCAGAATCCTTAAATTGTTTCTATGACAACTGATACTTTTTCTGTTGTGACCAACTCTAAAAATCCTTTCCATTCACTGCATTAAAATTCAACGGTTTTCCTTTTTGTGAAAAATATTGATATTCTGTCATGATTGTGACATAGATATTATATTCAATGGGAAATCATTAAACATCTGCTACCTATCAGTGGTGGTAATTTAAAAAATCTTATATCATAATGTAACTGTTTTGCTATTGACCAATCAAAATGCTGCTTTTTATTTAATGCTTTGAACACAATTTCCTGTACAGTAGTTGATAAAAGTATCGCTACAACATTTGTACATATAAGATTCCAACCAGAAAGCTATTTAGAAAGTGACAGAATTTATTAAAGAAAATGGCCAATTTTACGCAGTAGCCAATTTAAATTAGCACTGTGTTCTGGGTGAAAATAATAGATAAAAACCATAGATTTTTATACAGTAGCTGATTCCAATTAACATTGTTCTGAATGCAAATAAAAACAATGGAATTTTATAAATCTGATTTAAATTGTCATTCTTCTAATTGTAACATAATCTTCAATATAGTGTCATGCTGTTGATTTCCCTGCTTTGTAGACCGACATTTGGAGATACTCCAGCAGTTTGTATAGGTCCATCAAGACAAATGATTGATTCACTTCATTCAGTTTATTTAAGGTTTAGTACCGTACTCAGTGTATATCTTCTCATCGAGAATTTTATTGTTTACAGTCCGTCTCAACTACCAAGTTTATCTGAGTCTCTTCACAGATGAACAACAGGACATTGTCATGGAAGCATTGATGTCAATATTTTGTAAAAAGGATCATGGGGTGAGTAGGAGTTTAAGTCTCCATCAATGATCACAGGTCTCCATGTAAAAGGTCAAGGTCACTTCAGTAGATCAGCCAATGATAAAGTTTTACACAACCCTCAGGTCTCCAAGTAAAAGGTCAAGGTCACTTCAATAGGTCAGCCAATGATAAAGTTTTACACAACCCTCAGGTCTCCAAGTAAAAGGTCAAGGTCACTTCAATAGATCAGCCAATTATAAAGTTTTACACAACCCTCAGGTCTCCATGTACAAGGTCAAGGTCACTTTCATTAATCAGATGATCATAGTTCCTGGCATTTTATTGACAAAAGTAGACAAACTGAATGGAATATCACCAACATACCACTAACTTGTTTTTAACGTTTTAAGTCAAGGTCACCTTAACGCCGCTTACAAGCCCATAACCACTTAATAGAAAATCAATTAAATACCATTATTTTCTAGATGGTTGCCATCTTGAAAATATTCTTCTCTTCTGCTAAAAGAATTGTTGTATTTAAGACAGAACTTTCACTAATGAGTGTATGGTTTACAGATGGCCCTACAGAAATGTTCACGCATCAGATGGAAGATGGCCACCATCACAGCCATACAATACATTTACATTAAGTTTGACATCGTAGTGTGCCTCTTCCATGCCATAGTTTTTCAAATCCTTATGACATTTTGTCTTTGTTTCAGTTTCTTGATTATGTGATGAAAGTGATGTTGCCAGAGATGCTCATCAAAATATACATGAATGTCACAGGTTTGAATCATGACGAGGTAGACGGCATCATGGCTAGAGGAGGTGACAGATTTGAATCATGACGAGGTAGACAACATCATGGCTAGAGGAGGTGACAGATTTGAATCATGAAAAGGTAGACAACATCATGGCTAGATGAGGTCACTAGTTTGAGTCATGAAAAGGTAGACGACTAGACGACATCATGGCTAGAGGAGGTCACCGGTTGGAGTCATGAAAAGGTAGACGACATCATGACTAGAGGAGGTGATGGGTTTGAATCATGACGAGGTAGACAACATCATGGCTAGAGGAGGTCAAAGATTTGAATCATGAAAAGGTAGACGACATCATGGCTAGAGGAGGTATTTAGAGGATATGTCACAAGGATGTGGAGGATTTCATGGCTAGTGAGGATATATAGAGGATATCGTCACTAGGATGTGGTAGACTTCATGACTAGAGGAGGTGAATAGAGGACATCCTCACCAGGATGTGGAGGACTTCATAGCCAGATGATATTATCATAATGATATAGAGAACTTGATAGTTGTAGTATGATGTCACAAACTCAATGCAAGAGACGATTAAGGATTAAGTCAGGAGAACATGGTTACTTCGTGTTTGCTTGAGGTACTCTAGTGCATGTTCTGATCATTGTGATGTGTTTCTAGCATGCAACAACACACATACTAGAGTATTGATATATTTACAGAATTAGTGTTTTCAAGAAAACGGAAGAGAACAGGAAACATTACATTTTGTACTTGTTAGATTCTTACGGCAAAGGTAACACTTTAAACCCGGACCATGAGTTTTAGTAGTAAGTGACGTGTTTGACATTCCATGTAGAAGGAATATGATGTTTTGTTTATTACTTTCCTACCATTTTGATTGATTTGATGTCAGATGTTTGTGATGTACATAAAATCAGTTTTGATTAAAAGCGATGTGATATTCTTTTGTTACACTAAGAGAAATGCTGCGATGCTGTGTATTGTATTTTGTATTCAGAATCCACCAGACCCAACAGAGCAATTTTTTGGAAGTTAAAGATTGAATTGTTTTAATTATTTCAGAAATCAGATAATTTCCTTTTTGATTAAAAAAAATAACTTTGTTTGGTCAACTTAAAAATTAGAATTCAGTCAAGTAGTGAAAATATACAAACCAATGGACTTTGATAGTCCCAGTCAATGATAACCCCTAATGAAAGTTTATATTTTTGATAACAAAAACTTGTATCCATTGTCCACGGTGGCCATGAAGACACGTTCATGGTTAATATTTCAGCATAATAATTTAGTCATTTTACTCTAAAAATAGCGTGGCGTCCGTCTGTCCGGCGTCCGTCAACTTTTCATTTACACAACTTCTTCTGAAATACCGAAAGGCGTAGAGTTATCATATTTGGCTGGAATGTTCCCTTGATGAAGCCAAACAAAGTTTGCAAAGATAAATGACCTTGTTCCATATTCAAGGTCACAGAGGTCAAATGTGTTAAAACCTTTAAACGACTTCTTCCAAAATACCAGAAGGCCTAGAATCATTTTATTTGGCTGGAAGGTTCCTTTGATGAAGCTTAACAAAGTTTGCGAAAAAAAATAACCTTGACCCATATTCAAGGTCACTGAGGTCAAATGTATTTTTAAAAATTTAAGCGACTTCTATCAAAATACCAGAAGGCCTAGAATCATTATATTAGGCTACTATGTTCCTCTATGGTGTCCTACAAAGTTTGCTAAAAGAAATGACCTTAACCAATCTTCAAGGTCATAGGAGTCAAATATGTTAAAAGGTTTAAACAAATTCTTCTGAAATATCGAAAAGCCTAGAATCATTATATTTGGCCAGTATATTCCTTTATGAAGTCCAAGAAAGTAACAGAAATGACCTTGACCCATAGTCATGGTCACATGGGTCAAATGTGTTAAATGTGGAACATATGCACAGAGCCTCTGGGCCTCATGTTTTTTTTCTTGTGTTGTTTTTGGAATGGTGCCTTTATTACAGTATGTTAAGGAAAGTTGGTTACAGAATCAATCTTGTATAGATACCTCTTGTGTAACACTGTATGAGAAATCATGCAACTATTAAAGCCAAGAAGGGAAATGTTATTTGCTTTTTATAATTTCATTTAAAGTTGTGAGATTAAGAAATGTGTAACATTGACCTTCTTGAATGAGCCTAACAACATGACTATTGGTCATCAAAGATAGCAGACAGAGACACTTCAGTTTGTAGTTCTTTGTTCCACAAATCACTTCTTTTGGAGTTCTAGACAAATGTTTATACATGAGGAGTGTACATATCCTAGATGATGATGAGGAGTGTACATATCCTAGATGATGATGAGGAGTGTACATATCCTTGATCATGATGAGGAGTGTACATATCCTTGATCATGATGAGGAGTGTACATATCCTTGATCATGATGAGGAGTGTACATATCCTTGATCATGATGAGGAGTGTACATATCCTTGATCATGATGAGGGGTGTACATATCCTAGATGATGATGAGGAGTGTACATATCCTTGATCATGATGAGGAGTGTACATATCCTTGATCATGATGAGGAGTGTACATATCCTTGATCATGATGAGGAGTGTACATATCCTTGATCATGATGAGGAGTGTACATATCCTAGATGATGATGAGGAGTGTACATATCCTAGATGATGATGAGGAGTGTACATATCCTTGATCATGATGAGGAGTGTACATATCCTAGTTGATGATGAGAAGTGTACATATCCTTGATCATGATGAGGAGTGTACATATCCTTGATCATGATGAGGAGTGTACATATCCTTGATCATGATGAGGAGTGTACATATCCTAGATGATGATGAGGAGTGTACATATCCTTGATCATGATGAGGAGTGTACATATCCTAGATGGTGATGAGGAGTCTACATATCCTAGATGATGATGAGGAGTGTACATATCTGAGATGATGATGAGGAGTGTACATATCCTAGATGATGATGAGGTCGTACATATCTATATGAAAATGTAAATCAATTATACAGCAACACAGTCTCCTTTATCTCTGATGTGTTTTATTTATTAAAGTTTCAAATATTGAAAAGTTGTAGATATTTTTACTAAAACCAAGTTTACAAGGATGGCATTGGCTGAATAAGGTAAAATTAGAACAAATTCTTTAAATTCCTAGGTAAGCAATACAGGCCCTATGGGCATCTTGTCAATGATTTCCCTGTAAATCCCTGCTTTTGACTTATAATCATGGATTTTGATAACTCCTCTTGATACATCAAGCTATCTCTCTTACTGGTGATGACAGGTACAAATTATGATCTATGAAGAGTGAATTATAAGTGAAATATAATTATTAACAGTAAGTGGTTTCGCTTTTACTGGTGATAAAGTGAATTACTCAAAACATAATTATTACCAGTAAGTGATTTGGTTGAGTTTATTCTGTCAAAGTGTTTCACCCTCTCATAGAGACTTTATCACTACAAATTCACAAGACATCATGATCTACACACACTTTCATTTCATGAACAAATCCTTCTACACTGACTACCACATGGAAATCACAACCACAAATAAATAATTAAAATAAATTAAATAAATACATGTAGATTTAAATCATCTTACAACCACTAGACTTTAATTATAACAAGTCTGTAAGATAATAAGTGTTAACAATACATGTGTACAAGTGTTTCTCTACAGACGTATATAAACGTATATATATAGGGACCACAGTGGAAATAAGTCTTCGGACTTTACTGTGTTATCCTGGTTCAACAAAATTGTTACTTTACATGTTTGTATGTATTTTAATATTGTGTTTTACCAAATTAAAAAATCTAAAAAATCTAAATCTAAAATAAACATTATAATGAGCTGCTGCCTTTGTTTCTCACAGATTTCTTCATCTCTCATTACATTCATTTATACCCTTAAAATTTATAACAGTTTCAAATTATTTAAACAACAACAGTCATGAGACATACTACATTATTTTCATATATATAGGAAACAACGGTGCCAACCACCATCAGCTGACCACCATAACATAAGCGGTCGACTGACCACTATAACATCAGGGGTCGTCTAACAACCATAACATCAGGGGTCGTCTGACCACCATAACATCAGGGGTCGTCTAACAACCATTACATCAGGGGTCGTCTAACAACCATAACATCAGGGGTCGTCTGACCGCCATAACATCAGGGGTCGTCTAACAACCATAACATCAGGGGTTGTCTGACCACCAAACCATCAGGGGTCGTCTGACCACCATAACATCAGGGGTTGTCTGACCGCCATAACATCAGGGGTCGTCTAACAACCACAACATCAGGGGTCGTCTAACCACCAAACCATCAGGGGTTGTCTGACCACCATAACATCAGGGGTCGTCTGACTACCATAACATCAACACCAACTTATTGAGATATTAAATTTGTAATGCCCAGAGTATTTCTCCTGCGTCTTGTCCTAATGTAATACCATCACTCTGAATCAGTGTATTCATTGCCATTCTCGAAGTATTCATAGTCACTGTCATTGAATTCATTTTCATTCTCGCTATCCCCTGGTGTGTAGAGATGATTTTTCTTCACTGGAACAGAAAAAGTTCTGATGTACTCTATATTTTATACAGCTGGTAAAAGTACATTCAAACACCACATTAAGTAATTCCTGAGAAATGATCATGTATCCTGTGTGTTATTGAGTACCTGTATCCTGTGTGTTATTGAGTACCTGTATCCTGTGTGTTACTGAGTACCTGTATCCTGTGTGTTACTGAGTACCTGTATCCTGTGTGTTACTGAGTACCTGTACCCTGTGTGTTACTGAGTACCTGTATCCTGTGTGTTACAGAGTACCTGTACCCTGTGTGTTACTGAGTACCTGTATCCTGTGTGTTACAGAGTACCTGTACCCTTTGTGTTACTGAGTACCTGTATCCTGTGTGTTACTGAGTACCTGTATCCTGTGTGTTACTGAATACCTGTACCTGTGTGTTACTGAGTACCTGTATCCTGTGTGTTACAGAGTACCTGTACCCTGTGTGTTACTGAGTACCTGTATCCTGTGTGTTACAGAGTACCTGTACCCTGTGTGTTACTGAGTACCTGTATCCTGTGTGTTACGGAGTACCTGTATCCTGTGTGTTACTGAGATCTAGACCTGACCACAATCTGTGTTCTGGTGGCACGAGGAGGACACCGCCCTACGAAACTGCAAAGAAGTCTGTGTATTGAATACTCTGGTACTCAAACCTAATCATCCTATCAAGAGCTTAGATGCTGTATATAATGTCCTATCTTCCAGGAACTTTGTTTTACACTTAAATCCTAAAATATAGAAGTATGTATGAAGACTAATAAAGCTTCTTTTAACTTGACTCTATAAGTCTTACCTCTGTAACAGTGACATCACACGTACTCTTCATCAAAAAATCACAAGGCTTACCTCTGTAACAGTGACGTCACACCTACTCTTCATCAAAAAATCACAAGGCTTACCTCTGTAACAGTGACGTCACACCTACTCTTCATCATAATAAACACAAGCCTTACCTTCGTAACAGTGACATCATACATACTCTTCATCAAAAAATCACAAGGCTTACCTCTGTAACAGTGACGTCACACCTACTCTTCATCAAAAATTCACAAGTCTTACCTCTGTAACAGTGACATCATACGTATTCTTCATCATAATAAACACAAGCCTTACCTTTGTAACAGTGACATCATACATACTCTTCATCAAAAAATCACAAGGCTTACCTCTGTAACAGTGACGTCACACCTACTCTTCATCAAAAATTCACAAGTCTTACCTCTGTAACAGTGACATCACACGTATTCTTCATCATAATAAACACAAGCCTTACCTTTGTAACAGTGACATCATACATACTCTTCATCAAAAAATCACAAGGCTTACCTCTGTAACAGTGACGTCACACCTACTCTTCATCAAAAATTCACAAGTCGTACCTCTGTAACAGTGACATCACACGTACTCTTCATCATAATAAACACAAGCCTTACCTTTGTAACAGTGACATCATACATACTCTTCATCAAAAAATCACAAGCCTTACCTCTGTAACAGTGACATCACACCTCCTCTTCATCAAAAAATCATAGAAGGATCTTTAACATACAACAGTCCTAACATGACAGGATCTACTACTGTATTTTTACAATCTATGTTACTTCTATATGGTAATACTGAGACCTACCATCCTGTATATGTTTAACAGGGTCGTATTTGAGGACCATATCCTTGGCCTCAGGATGATCCTTCAGATACTGTTTCCTGGCTTCATTGGCGGCTGCCTCCATTTCCTTAACATGTAGTACTGCAGCCTCTTCATGATTATCACAGTCACTAAAAAGGAACGTGGTGAGATTTTATATCCCTTCATGTTCAGTAATAAAGATTTCTCACCTGTGGGATAATGATATATTGGTATGATGTATAGACAAACATCCATAGGGCTGTAGAGAAAGACACAAACTGGTAGTCCAGGGTGTGTGGGTACCTAAATTTGCCACTTTCATTAAGCTTTTAAGTGGTTGGATGAATGGAGTTGGCATTCTTTCATGGATATTGTGTGGATAATTTCTGCAACCTTTCTCGTCTTCATACACTTGGTTTATAAAGACTATAAGTCATTTGTCAGATTTCTAATGGTTCACAGTTAATTCCACTTACGTTCTGTTGAAATGGTAGTAGTCGATATCCTCTGCCCGACAAACATAACACTGAGTGGCACCACAGGTGCATGTCATTTTGTTACAGCCTGCCTCCTTGATGAACCTCTTGTGACACCTATGACACTTCCTCAGCATTGCCTCTGTGACACGTGTCTCGATGTATGTCCTCATGTCAGTCTCACCCTGCTTCTCCACCTCATTACAACGCAGGGGAATATGACTTGGCTCACCACACAATCTACAGAAAAAGTTATATATAAATGAGCACATGCTGATTCTATCACTGAAAATAACATGTATAAATTGAGGTAACACAACAATTGGTCGATGTAAATGGTATTTCTTTCACTCTCCTAAATATTTTTTTCAAACTTTACAAAAAATTCGAGCTTCAGTGGGTGTTTTTTTGTAATTTTTGAAAACCAACTAAAGAGAGTAAAAGAAGTACCAATATAACAACCATGACTTTGTATGACCTGCTTCTACCACAATAAAAGAGCTGTTCTAAGGAAAAACTGACTAGTGACATCAGTTATAGTTCTCAACCAATCAAAAGACTGGAAGGTCATAAACTACTAGTTGTGTATACAAATGTATCATACATTTATCCAACCATCAGAGCATTTACAGAACGGTCGGAAAGTGAAAGTACATTCTTTATTGTGGTAGAGGACATTACATCAGCCATAATTCTGAAGAAGGGGAGGGTAACTCAATTTGGGAGGCAAGATTTCTATAAACATTATCGAGAAACTGATATGGCAATCATATACAAAATTAAAAAATGCTTGAGAAATACACAATTAAACATTATGCTTGAGGAATTTTTCAGACCACATAGGTATAAGACACTACAGATCTCATTGAAACGCTATAGAAAAGGCAATTTTAACATCAATACTACATAATTTCTTGAAACATTCTGAATCTACAGGATTTCTTCAGACACTTTGAATTAAGACACTTACCTACAGGATTCTTTTGGACATTCCGGGTTAAGACACCTACAGGATTTCTTCAGACACTTAGAATTAAGACATTTACCTACAGATTCCTTTAGACATTCTGGATTAAGACACCTACAGGATTACTTCAGACACTTAGAATTAAGACACTTACCTACAGGATTCCTTTAGACACTCTGGATTAAGACACTTGAAAACTTTATCATCAGGATTAGAGATGATAGTAGCAAAGCTACAGAATGGACAGCTAACCAGGTCTGGTATGGCTGCCTGTTTGACCTCCTCTTCCTGCATTCTCCTCAACAAGATGGAGAACATGTTTGGAGACATGACAGCCTGTAGTACAGGAAGTGGGAAATGATAAACACAATTATCTGATAAACATGGAAAAGAAGATTTCCCATCTCCTATAACCACTTCAGATGATCTCCTCACACACTCCTTACAGAAAAGGTGGCCATCCTGACAAGATGTCATGTCCTCAAACAGACATTCATCATCAAAACAGCATTCACAAGAAAGCAGCTCGTCATTGGCTTTAGCCTCTTCTAGTCTTAACTCCCTCAACATCTTCTGTTCCTTCAGGTGATCTGTAATAGTAATGTACCATTAGAGAATCACTACCATTGTGACATATGAGTTTACATTCAACAGCATATCAATTACTAATTAACAGTTAAAATAAAACCTTGATGAAGCCATTCAAAACACCTCAAGACTATCAACTGTTATAAATCATATGTATTTTATAGATTCACCTCATCTAGACTACCACACAACAAATTCTTACAGTACAGACATCCACACAACAAATTCTTACAGTACAGACATCCACACAACAAATCCTTACAGTACAGACATCCACACAACAAATTCTTACAGTACAAACATCCACACAACAAATCCTTACAGTACAGACATCAACACAACAAATCCTTACAGTACAGACATCCACACAACAAATCCTTACAGTACAGACATCCACACAACAAATTCTTACAGTACAAACATCCACACAACAAATCCTTACAGTACAGACATCCACACAAATCCTTACAGTACAGACATCCACACTACAAATCCTCACAGTACAGACATCCACACAACAAATCCTTACAGTACAGACATCCACACAACAAATCCTTACAGTACAGACATCCACACAACAAATCCTTACAGTACAGACATCCACACAACAAATCCTTACAGTACAGACATCCACACAACAAATCAGTACAGACATCCACACAACAGATTCTTACAGTACAGACATCCACACAACAAATCCTTACAGTACAGACATCCACACAACAAATCCTCACAGTACAGACATCCACACAACAAATCAGTACAGACATCCACACAACAAATCCTTACAGTACAGACATACACACAACAAATCCTTACAGTACAGACATCCACACAACAAATCCTCACAGTAGACATCCACACAACAAATCCTCACAGTACAGACATCCACACAACAAATCAGTACAGACATCCACACAACAAATCCTTACAGTACAGACATCCACACAACAAATCCTTACAGTACAGACATACACACAACAAATCCTTACAGTACAGACATCCACACAACAAATCCTCACAGTACAGACATCCACACAACAAATCAGTACAGACATCCACACAACAAATCAGTACAGACATCCACACAACAAATCCTTACAGTACAGACATACACACAACAAATCCTTACAGTACAGACATCCACACTACAAATCCTTACAGTACAGACATCCACACATCAAATCCCTACAGTACAGACATCCACACAACAAATTCTTACAGTACAAACATCCACACAACAAATCCTCACAGTACAGACATCCACACAACAAATCCTCACAGTACAGACATCCACACAACAAATCCTTACAGTACAGACATTCACACAACAAATCAGTACAGACATCCACACAACAAATCCTTACAGTACAGACATCCACACAACAAATCAGTACAGACATCCACACTACAAATCCTTACAGTACAGATATCCACACAACAAATCCTTACAGTACAAACATCCACACAACAAATCCTTACAGTACAGACATCCACACAACAAATCCTCACAGTACAGACATCCACACAACAAATCCTCACAGTACAGACATCCACACAACAAATCCTTACAGTACAGACATTCACACAACAAATCCCTACAGTACAGACATCAACACAACAAATCCTTACAGTACAGACATCCACACAACAAATCCTTACAGTACAGACATCCACACAACAAATCCTCACAGTACAGACATCCACACAACAAATCCTCACAGTACAGACATCCACACAACAAATCCTTACAGTACAGACATCCACACATCAAATCCCTACAGTACAGACATCCACACAACAAATTCTTACAGTACAAACATCCACACAACAAATCCTCACAGTACAGACATCCACACAACAAATCCTCACAGTACAGACATCCACACAACAAATCCTTACAGTACAGACATTCACACAACAAATCAGTACAGACATCCACACAACAAATCCTTACAGTACAGACATCCACACAACAAATCAGTACAGACATCCACACTACAAATCCTTACAGTACAGATATCCACACAACAAATCCTTACAGTACAAACATCCACACAACAAATCCTTACAGTACAGACATCCACACAACAAATCCTCACAGTACAGACATCCACACAACAAATCCTCACAGTACAGACATCCACACAACAAATCCTTACAGTACAGACATTCACACAACAAATCCCTACAGTACAGACATCCACACAACAAATCCTTACAGTACAGACATCCACACAACAAATCCTTACAGTACAGACATCCACACAACAAATCCTCACAGTACAGACATCCACACAACAAATCCTCACAGTACAGACATCCACACAACAAATCCTTACAGTACAGACATCCACACAACAAATCCTCACAGTACAGACATCCACACAACAAATCCTTACAGTACAGACATCCACACAACAAATCCTCACAGTACAGACATCCACACAACAAATCCTTACAGTACAGACATCCACACAACAAATCCTTACAGTACAGACATCCACACAACAGATTCTTACAGTACAGACATCCACACAACAAATCCTTACAGTACAGACATCCACACAACAAATCCTTACAGTACAGACATCCACACAACAAATCCTTACAGTACAGACATCCACACAACAAATCTTTACAGTACAGACATCCACACAACAAATCAATACCGACATCCACAGAACAAATCCTTACAGTACAGACATCCACACAACAAATCAGTACAGACATCCACACTACAAATCCTTACAGTACAGACATCCACACAACAAATCCTTACAGTACAAACATCCACACAACAAATCCTTACAGTACAGACATCCACACAACAAATCCTCACAGTACAGACATCTACACAACAAATCCTTACAGTACAGACATCCACACTACAAATCCTCACAGTACAGACATCCACACTACAAATCC
The DNA here is from genome assembly GCF_031769215.1 of Ylistrum balloti. NCBI lineage: Eukaryota > Metazoa > Mollusca > Bivalvia > Pectinida > Pectinidae > Ylistrum > Ylistrum balloti. The sequence continues at coordinate 840,833 of NW_026782140.1, read as the reverse complement.
TTACAGTACAGACATCTACACAACAAATCCTTACAGTACAGACATCCACACTACAAATCCTCACAGTACAGACATCCACACTACAAATCCTTACAGTACAGACATCCACACAACAAATCCTTACAGTACAGACATCCACACTACAAATCCTCACAGTACAGACATCTACACAACAAATCCTCACAGTACAGACATCCACACAACAAATCCTTACAGTACAGACATCCACACAACAAATCCTTACAGTACAGACATCCACACTACAAATCCTCACAGTACAGACATCTACACAACAAATCCTTACAGTACAGACATCCACACAACAAATCCTTACAGTACAGACATCCACACTACAAATCCTCACAGTACAGACATCCACACTACAAATCCTTACAGTACAGACATCCACACAACAAATCCTTACAGTACAGACATCTACACCAAAAGACTCTAACAAATATGTTAGTACTTTGGATTTCTTCTTGGTGTTGTAAGTAAAGCATCTCGTTGAAGAAGAGTTCTTCTGGTTCCTCTGGGAGGGGGAGTAAAGGTCTCTGTGTTGGAAGGAACAGTTCTGACATAAAATCTGAAACCAAAACAATTTAACTGTGTCAGAATTTACTGTAATATCTGTAATCAACACTAGACCACAACTCAACAGTGATTGTTTCTTAAACAATGATGAGAACAACGATCATTAGTTCCTAAAACAGATACCGGTCAGTGGTAATACATCAAGGTCACAGATACCGGTCAGTGGTAATACTCATATCAAGGTCACAGATACCAGTCAGTGGTAATACATCAAGGTCACAGATACCGGTCAGTGGTAATACTCATATCAAGGTCACAGATACCGGTCAGTGGTAATACATCAAGGTCACAGATACCGGTCAGTGGTAATACTCACATCAAGGTCACAGATACTGGTCAGCGGTAATACTCACATCAAGGTCACAGATACTGGTCAGTGGTAATACTCACGTCAAGATCACAGATACCGGTCAGTGGTATTAATCACATCAAGGTCATACATTTTAATCATACTATCTTCAAGGACAATAATAATTGCCGAACACTCCATCAAACATATTCCAGCTAGATCACAGACTGTACATATGTGTATTAATTTATACACCGTTTTCATTTCAAGGTGAATGATGTTTCAATGGCCAAAAATAGCTGCACGAAGGTCACAAACATTTATGTGTGATATTTCTATTGTTTACATTTTCAGTAGTACACACGTACCTAAACATTTAGGCCCACAATTTTTCTCCAATCACTAATATTGATCAATTGCACCAATATAAATAAATAAGGTGACAGCTACCATCAGTAACATTGAACGACTTACCTCCAAGGTCACTGATGTTGGTAAGCACTGTTCTTTTACAAAGAGTCAGACAAAAGTTATTTGCTTCCAGTATCTGCTGCAAGTATTCCTCAGATAATTCTCTGAAGTCATTCTGAAGTTGAACAGAAACATGATTTTTGTAATTTTTTGATACTACTTTTTCCTTATCACAAAAAAACAACTCTGGATCTGAAAACTTTGCCAAAAATTCTTTCAAATCAAATGTTGCCGTAACAATATTCTGTCTCCTTTTGAGCTTTCTCTCATTATCTAACACTTCTTTCAACTTTGGGTAGTCTTTTTTCTCAAGCATTGATATTGCCAGATTTTTAACCCGATCCTTTTCATCCTTCCTGTCCTCCAGAGCACTGTACAGATAGTTTGGATCACAGTCTGGGAATATATCTTTCAATTCTTGTAATTCCTTCTGCAGTTCTCCCACACCTGGTATGGAAAGTATCTTTGACCCTGTGTCCCTGACCTCACTCCCATCATGCTCGGTATCATCAGGGTCTGCCATATCATTCATGAGCTCCTCTATTACTACTTTAATCCGGTTCTTTTTATCATAGTGAGCTTCTAAGAAGGCATAGATCTCATTAGGATCCTTATGTGGAAGCACTTTCTTCACAATTCGCATGTCCTTAAACAATGGATCATTGCTGACTGTGGGGTCTTGAGGGATAGAATCATCTTTCTTGAGATAAGCCCTAGTATCATTTTTAAGAATGCTTACAACATGCTTCACTCTATCTTCTTGACCTTGACCTTGGGCATCTGACATCAGTCTTCTCACCTCATCGGGATTTGCCTCTGGCATTTGTGTAATAACCATCCTTACATCCTCCTCCAGTGAGAATGGTTTCGGATGATAAACCAGTCGAAGAACTTTAGTGAATACTCTGTCGACACGGTCTGGTCGGTTCCCTTCCTGACGTAGTAAGCCTTGAATTTCTTCAGCTGTTAATGGTAAGGATTCCATGTTAGCCATAGCTTTATCTATCAAATTAACAAAATCTGCCAGTAACAATGAACTTGTGTCCTCCTGTTCTACACTTCTTGTCTCTTGAAGAATCTCATTCATTACAACATCCACTCTATTTGGATTTCTTCTTTTCCTCTTCAAACTTTCATATATCTTTTCAACTTCTCTATCATGGATGATACTGGCTATCAACTTTGCATCTTTAAAGACAGATTCGATTTTCATCAATGTTGGTATCTTCTGTTGCGATTCTGCGTCATCTAGAACACTAATCTGATCTACTTCCACCGTACCATTTTTCTGTTTGCTGACCTCCAGTAGACTTGCATCACCTTGGTCAAGCCCCAGGGAGTCCAAATCAGATCCCATACTGTACTCCACTGTGCTTTGGCTCTCTGTTTTCTTTTCAGCATTGTTCTTGCCAATTGGATCACTTTCTGCGGTAAACTCATCTCCTTCACTCAGGCGTAATTTTTTAGCAGGTATGTCATCATGGTCAGAGAGCTCATCCATTTCTCTAAAAATGACAAAAGGAACAACAATAAATGTTTATGTTTATTGGTAAGAAATAGATTAATACTAATTCAAACAATAACAGACCTAACCATTGTGTAACAGGATTGAATTTTTTAAGCGGCTGATATACTTTTCCATTTAGACAGGCAAGAAAGCTTATTGTAACTCCCTAAATATCTACCATTGTGTAAGGTCATGTAAGTTTGGATTGTTTTAATTGGTTTTGCTCTTTGTGCTGTAAATTTTCATGATATATATATATATATTTGTGATTTGTCAATAAAACCTTACTGGAAATCATTTATTTCCAGCGATATGCGTGCCATTTACTTCATGAAAACATAAGCCAAACTGAACCTTAGTTGAATCACATTAACAGGATGGTATTGATAACCAAACCATATTACTCAAGTACATACATTTATAAAATGATATAATGTTGTCATTCTAGACATTTGAGGCATCAGGAGGACAGACATGATAAATCTGAGTTTCTTTTATGAAAAATGACGATATCAAATTAAAGTTCCAACAATGACACCATAATGTAATGAGTGACACATACGTTAAAAATTTTCAACCAGAAGGCATGTTTATGGTATTCAATGATTGGTCACCCTTGAAATTAGAGATGTTTGTGTACTTAGATCTGTTTTGACATTTTTTGACTACTGCTAAAAATTTCTTAAAATTTCATCATTCTGCAATGGTGGTTTATTTTTTAAACTGAGCAACTAAGTAGCTCCAAGTTGCTCTTGGGAAGCTCAACTATGATTTTATACTTCACAGATGATCCAACCATGACAGCTGTTTTTGTTTTTTTGTAATTGAGTTGAGTACATCAGAGTAAATCCAAGCACAGGAGCTCATTTCTTTTAGCTTATAACAAAAGATAACGTCAAGTCCAGCACAAAAATAACATATACATGAATTGTCATTCTACTTTGATGGGATGTTGTTGGTAGCAACAACACATGGAATATGTCCACATATGATTTTAACAAAATATCAACATACCACAAAAAGTATGTCATATATACTTAGCAAATGGTTTAAATTGTTATTTTGTTTTTCAGCATTTCGTTACTTAGCAAATTATTGAAGTATACCTACCATCACTGATTAGATGTAAATAAATATATATCTACATCCGTGCTGCTATGTCTTTATCCAGTGTTAGAAATTAATTGATCGTTTTTTCTTTTTATTAACTTTGGTATGCAGAAGGCAAAAACTGACGATGTGAACTATAAAACTTATTTACTATCAAAATGAATTTTCATAATCACCGATACACTTCCGTAATTATCAAATAGACTATTAATTCCTTATATCCGGTCCTCCGGTGGTCTTAATAGTGAGGTTTCACCTGTTTGTTGTACATTATGACAACAATAAGCAGACAATCTGTTCGCACAGCAGGTTCTGACGATATTCTGATTGTTATATGTACACCATAGTATGTCATGATCAGCCAATACGAAATAACTTCATTATTTACCGTTCTTATAACTTAAGCAGCAAATGACACTTAATGATACCACGTTAGAATGTATAGAATCAAGAAAGCACCTGTGTTTGTCACCCACTGTCAGCTTTCTTCGACAAGACAGTAACTGTCAATTACCTTGATTTACCTGTCGACGGGCTTGTCAACACGCTGACATTGCAACTCTTCCGTAAACAAAGGAAGGGGGACCACTCTGACAATTATCAGCACTCTTATCTGCCCGCCAGAATTCAAAGGCACTCTGACAATAATTTTAAATGGTTTAATTTCCGGTTCATGTCACATTTTCCTTCCAAAGACAGTTCTATGATACGGAATAACTCCTACTATTTGCAAAAACGTTAAGACGAATTGCTACTAAATTGGTGAAATAGATAAATCTTTCCACGATACCAGAGGGCGCCATATTACCGGAAGTGTGTTTGTTTGGTTTACCGAAATTGACATGTCTGACATTCCAAAATTCTGATTTTCATTCTCTGATACGGAGTGTTAAGCATGATAACATGGATGGTGAGTGCATTAAGTATTATTAATTTACACACTCCATACATGTGATACACAGTGAACATCAGTCATGTCGGCACAGTACGGGTTTGACATGAACCCAAACACTCATTTAGTTTTACTAGTTTGTCGCGGAAGAAATTAATCGGAACCAGGACCTACCCGCTTATCGTTTTATCAACCAGTGTGTCGTTTACTTTCCATACATTCTATAACTTCTTGTAGTTTCAGATTTAGAGCATTCTATCGAAGACTTCCATTTCCCTTATCTAGAAAAGAGGCCAATGATAATTGATTAATATTGTGATCCTACTAGAAATTATTCCGGTATCAATTATTGTAAGGTAGTATGGTACTATCAGCTGATTATTATAATAGGACCTTGCTGATATTGCCTAAGTAGCTAAGGTGTAATATCAGTAGCTAGTCCAAGCCAGGTGTAGAAACTTGGTTTATCGGAAACTAGGCTTACTACTGAAACAGGTGTAGTTTAGATAATTGAAATTTTAACCTGCACACTTGATTTGAAATCATTGTGGAAGCACATGACTATTTTTTTATCCCGGATGGACGCTACCACACTCTTCTTTACTTGATGAGTTTATGTATAATATAACAAGCAAATAACTACATAAACCAGGGACGTATGATATATACGTCCCTGCATACACTATTTATAGGTATAAAATGCACATTTGTTGCTAATGTGTGCAATCTATGTTTTAATTTGTTATAAAAACATTATGCTGCACTTTGCATATTTTCAGTATATCTATATCTTAGAGAGAGGAGTAATAATGGAATTTCAGTGGCAATCAAGACAACACAAAATTTACCAAATATACTAAACATGGGAACAATGATCATAAATTGTAATTACATGATAAAACTATTTTTTTAAGTAAATTATACTCTGTATATGTATATAAAAAACAAACTCTCTTATCTGTGAATGTGATGGCTATGTTCAAAATAAAACTGCCATTGGCTGCTTTCAGCCAAAGTCTTTCAAAATCATTTCTGAGATAGACTGGTTGGGTTTGATTTAATTTGACCACGGCATACTCAGAGACAAAATTTCATATTTTGAAATTGTGTGTTTTAGTTCATTTGGTCCCTGATTGTGTCGTAACAGGTTTGCACTGTATTAAAGCAAACAGAATGAGAATTTGTGTAAATCATAACATCAAAAGAAGATAAACCCAGTGAAGTAATAAAATTGTAACCCCAGCATAAATCTCAGTGAACAGCAAACACACTTTAACATTTAACCAATACTCTGCATAAAATCTCTGCTCCAGTGACCATTCAGTTGTGGATTTCCTGATGCACTATAGATGCTTAGTTTGGCAGGGAATATTCCCACCAATTTTGCTTGTCCAAACTGACTACAGAAGAGATATTTGATGCTAACAATGGTTTCAAAAGTCATTGGAATGAGTTCTTAAATGGTACAGAACAGCCTGAAATTTTTAACTTGTGCGGAATATCCTTTTAAGTATCACAATTTTAGCTCACCTTGCGGAGACAGGAGTTTATGTTGACACCTCAGTATTAGGGTTGACTTGACTTGCATTGTTTTTTAAATGTTAAGTTTTTGGTGCAAGTGTTGAAAAGCATCAGTTAACTCCTTTTAAGTGTGCTAGGGATGTTATTTATTACTTCCAAAAGTCTTTATAAAAAATTTTTCAAAAAGAAAAAGTCAGGGTGTACAATATGTTGTATATTAGGGTATAGTAGGTGAATGCACCCCATAATGCTTTGGTTGTGGTTTATTGGTAAACAATGTGAGGTGAGTTTTTTGTATAGTTGGTAGTGCTCTTGTTTTATGGTGACATGTACAAAGAGTGACATCGATTTAAAAGGGGTCATGTGTCAAACATTTGTCTGTATGTTGTACCATAATGAGCATGTATCTGTAGTTATGTTGAGGATTATAGTAGGGTACAGTAACAATTAGTTTTATATTTATTGCACTTTAAATCAAATTTTATATATAATGTAAACAAGAGTATGAAATATAGATATGTGATTAAAAAATAATGGATATGTATTTCGTTATATGATAAGTAGAATTTCTATAACATTTAATCAATATGTGCTTATTACAATTTAGCTGCAAAATGTTCATAAGTTTTCCATTTTTTAACTTCCAAGAATGTTTTTTAGAATACATGCATGTTACTTTAATTGTCAGCTTTAGTAAATATTATAATGAATTGAGTGAGTCTTAAAATTTCTATATAATAATATTAACTTTTTGTAATTAACTAGTATAGAAGTATTCCTATCAGATATTTGCCTGTTCATGTTGAGCCTTTGGGTTAGGTGTTACTTAAATGATTAAATGTGCTGCCTTTTACTGGTTTAGTAAGTTTATATTGGAGATTTAATAACATTATTTTGTGCTTAAAGGGAAAGGCTTTGTATATAAGTTAAGCTTGCTCTTTACTTTGAAAAAAGTGGTATTTTAAGTGATAAACATTTCTTAAGTGACTCAAATATATGAACACATTGTAGCAAAATCATCAAGTTATCATTCATATTGCTTAGGCATCTGTTACATATTTCAAAGATAGAATAATAATAGTACTGGGTACACCATCAAGTGATTATTATAGATAGAACAATGACATACTGAGTACACCATCAAGTGATTATTATAGATAGAACAATGACATACAGGGTACACCATCAAGTGATTATTATAGATAGAACAATGACATACAGGGTACACCATCAAGTGATTATTAGATAGAACAATGACATACAGGGATAGAACAATACACCATCAAGTGATTATTATAGATAGAACAATGACATACTGGGTACACCATCAAGTGATTATTATAGATAGAACAATGACATACAGGGTACACCATCAAGTGATTATTATAGATAGAACAATGACATACAGGGTACACCATCAAGTGATTATTTATAGATAGAACAATGACATACAGGGTACACCATCAAGTGATTATTATAGATAGAACAATGACATACAGGGTACACCATCAAGTGATTATACATACAGGGTACACCATCAAGTGATTATTATAGATAGAACAATGACATACAGGGTACACCATCAAGTGATTATTATAGATAGAACAATGACATACAGGGTACACCATCAAGAGGATTATTATAGTACACCATCAAGTGATATTATAGATAGAACAATGACATACAGGGTACACCATCAAGTGATTATTATAGATAGAACAATGACATACAGGGTACACCATCAAGTGATTATTATAGATAGAACAATGACATACAGGGTACACCATCAAGTGATTATTATAGATAGAACAATGACATACTGGGTACACCATCAAGTGATTATTATAGATAGAACAATGACATACAGGGTACACCATCAAATGATTATTATAGATAGAACAATTACATACAGGGTACACCATCAAGTGATTATTATAGATAGAACAATGACATACAGGGTACACCATCAAGTGATTATTATAGATAGAACAATGACATACAGGGTACACCATCAAGTGATTATTATAGATAGAACAATGACATACAGGGTACACCATCAAGTGATTATTATAGATAGAACAATGACAAACAGGGTACACCAACAAGAGATTATTATAGATAGAACAATGACATACAGGGTACACCATCAAGTGATTATTATAGACACACATCAAGTGATTATTATAGATAGAACAATGACATACAGGGTACACCATCAAGTGATTATTATAGATAGAACAATGACATACTGGGTACACCATCAAGTGTTTATTATATATAGAAAAATGACATACAGTGTACACCATCAAGTGATTATTATATATAGAACAATGACATACTTAGTACACCATAATATTTATTATAGCTAGAACACTGACATACACCATCAAATTATTATAGATAGAACAATGACATACAGGGTACACCATCAAGTGATTATTATAGATAGAACAATGACATACAGGGTACACCATCAAGTGATTATTATAGATAGAACAATGACATACTGGGTACACCATCAAGTGATTATTATAGATAGAACAATGACATACAGGGTACACCATCAAGTGATTATTATAGATAGAACAATGACATACAGGGTACACCATCAAGTGATTATTATAGATAGAACAATGACATACAGGGTACACCATCAAGTGATTATTATAGATAGAACAATGACATACAGGGTACACCATCAAGTGATTATTATAGATAGAACAATGACATACTGAGTACACCATCAAGTGATTATTATAGATAGAACAATGACATACAGGGTACACCATCAAGTGATTATTATAGATAGAACAATGACATACAGGGTACACCATCAAGTGATTATTATAGATAGAACAATGACATGACATACAGGGTACACCATCAAGGTACACCATCAAGTGATTATTATAGATAGAACAATGACATACAGGGTACACCATCAAGTGATTATTATAGATAGAACAATGACATACAGGGTACACCATCAAGTGATTATTATAGATAGAACAATGACATACAGGGTACACCATCAAGTGATTATTATAGATAGAACAATGACATACAGGGTACACCATCAAGTGATTATTATAGATAGAACAATGACATACAGGGTACACCATCAAGTGATTATTATAGATAGAACAATGACATACAGGGTACACCATCAAGTGATTATTATAGATAGAACAATGACATACTGGGTACACCATCAAGTGATTATTATAGATAGAACAATGACATACAGGGTACACCATCAAGTGATTATATAGATAGAACAATGACATACAGGGTACACCATCAAGTGATTATTATAGATAGAACAATGACATACAGGGTACACCATCAAGTGATTATTATAGATAGAACAATGACATACAGGGTACACCATCAAGTGATTATAGATATAGATAGAACAATGACATACAGGGTACACCATCAAGTGATTATTATATAGATAGAACAATGACATACAGGGTACACCATCAAGTGATTATTATAGATAGAACAATGACATACAGTGATTATTATAGATAGAACAATGACATACAGGGTACACCATACACAATGACAGGGTACACCATCAAGTGATTATTATAGATAGAACAATGACATACAGGGTACACCATCAAGTGATTATTATAGATAGAACAATGACATACAGGGTACACAATCAAGTGAATCATTATAGATAGAACAATGACATACTGGGTACACCATCAAGTGATTATTATAGATAGAACAATGACATACAGGGTACACCATCAAGTGATTATTATAGATAGAACAATGACATACAGGGTACACCATCAAGTGATTATTATAGATAGAACAATGACATACTGGGTACACCATCAAGTGATTATTATAGATAGAACAATGACATACAGGGTACACCATCAAGTGATTATTATAGATAGAACAATGACATACTGAGTACACCATCAAGTGAATCTTATAGATAGAACAATGACATACAGAACCATCATGACATACATAGATAGAACAATGGGTACACCATCAAGTGATTATTATACATACAGAACAATGACATACAGGGTACACCATCAAGTGATTATATAGAACAATAGAACACCATACAGGGTACACCATCAAGTGATTATTATAGATAGAACAATGACATACTGAGTACACCATCAAGTGATTATTATAGATAGAACAATGACATACAGGGTACACCATCAAGTGATTATTATAGATAGAACAATGACATACTGGGTACACCATCAAGTACACCATCAAGTGATTATTATAGATAGAACAATGACATACAGGGTACACCATCAAGTGATTATTATAGATAGAACAATGACATACAGCGTACACCATCAAGTGATTGATTATTATAGATAGAACAATGACATACTGGGTACACCATCAAGTGATTATTATAGATAGAACAATGACATACAGGGTACACCATCAAGTGAATCTTATAGATAGAACAATGACATACAGGGTACACCATCAAGTGATTATTATAGATAGAACAATGACATACAGGGTACACCATCAAGTGATTATTATAGATAGAACAATGACATACTGAGTACACCATCAAGTGATTATAGATAGAACAATGACATACTGGGTACAATGACATACTGGGTACACCATCAAGTGAATCTTATAGATAGAACAATGACATACAGGGTACACCATCAAGTGAATCTTATATATAGAACAATGACATACTGAGTACACCATCAAGTGATTATAGATAGAACAATGACATACTGAGTACACCATCAAGTGATTATTATAGATAGAACAATGACATACAGGGTACACCATCAAGTGATTATTATAGATAGAACAATGACATACAGGGTACACCATCAAGTGATTATTATATATAGAACAATAGAACAATGACATACAGGGTACACCATCAAGTGATTATTATAGATAGAACAATGACATACTGAGTACACCATCAAGTGATTATAGATAGAACAATGACATACTGAGTACACCATCAAGTGATTATTATAGATAGAACAATGACATACAGGGTACACCATCAAGTGAATCTTATAGATAGAACAATGACATACAGGGTACACCATCAAGTGAATCTTATATATAGAACAATGACATACTGAGTACACCATCAAGTGATTATAGATAGAACAATGACATACACCATCAAATTATTATAGATAGAACAATGACATACTGGGTACACCATCAAGTGAATCTTATAGATAGAACAATGACATACAGGGTACACCATCAAGTGAATCTTATATATAGAACAATGACATACTGAGTACACCATCAAGTGAATCTTATAGATAGAACAATGACATACAGGGTACACCATCAAGTGATTATTATAGATAGAACAATGACATACAGGGTACACCATCAAGTGATTATTATAGATAGAACAATGACATACAGGGTACACCATCAAGTGATTATTATAGATAGAACAATGACATTATAAGATAGAACAATGACATACTGGGTACACCATCAAGTGATTATTATAGATAGAACAATGACATACAGGGTACACCATCAAGTGATTATTATAGATAGAACAATGACATACAGGGTACACCATCAAGAGATTATTATAGATAGAACAATGACATACAGGGTACACCATCAAGAGATTATTATAGATAGAACAATGACATACAGGGTACACCATCAAGTGATTATTATAGATAGAACAATGACATACTGGGTACACCATCAAGTGATTATTATAGATAGAACAATGACATACAGGGTACACCATCAAGTGATTATTATAGATAGAACAATGACATACAGGGTACACCATCAAGAGATTATTATAGATAGAACAATGACATACTGGGTACACCATCAAGTGATTATTATAGATAGAACAATGACATACAGGGTACACCATCAAGAGATTATTATAGATAGAACAATGACATACTGAGTACACCATCAAGTGATTATAGATAGATAGAACAATGACATACAGGGTACACCATCAAGTGATTATTATAGATAGAACAATGACATACAGGGTACACCATCAAGTGAATCTTATAGATAGAACAATGACATACAGGGTACACCATCAAGTGATTATTATAGATAGAACAATGACATACTGGGTACACCATCAAGTGATTATTATAGATAGAACAATGACATACAGGGTACACCATCAAGAGATTATTATAGATAGAACAATGACATACAGAGTACACCATCAAGTGATTATTATAGATAGAACAATGACATACTGAGTACACCAAATTTAAATCCAAAATAGGTACTGTCTTATTGTCAGTTTGAATATATTGAATATACTAGTAATGTATTATAAATATATTAGATAGTAATATTTTGATACTAAGTAAAGAAACAAGATTTAAACTTAACAATTTCAGTTTGGATAAATGTAAATTTTGCACAAAGACGTTTACAAAAGTAATAATCCAAGAAGAGAAATAAAACTATATCTATTATTGTTATGTCCACAAACTGGTAAAGTAAATAGATTTATTTACCTATAGTTGTCAATAAAAACAAGTTTCAACAATGAAATAGTGATTTTTTAACAAAATATCACAAAAATTGATCCCAACAGACATATATCAGGGCTCTCACATCCCATTTTGGGACTGGGGCCCGGGGCTTGGGGCCCTTAGAATTGGGAAAATAGCGGCGTTTTCCTTAGAATTGGGAAAACTTGGGGTCTAAATTGGGAAAAAAAGATACTATTTTGCATTGGGAATATCGGCCCCAAATCTGGCAGATCGAGAGCCCTGTATATGATGAATGATAATGCTTAATATGATTAGGTTTTTCATTGTACGATAGAGTTGTGCTTCATGGAAACTTGTCTGGATTATCTGTCTTTATTATCAGTATTAGAAGTAAGATATACAGGTATGTAGGTTACAATGCCTTTGACCTATACATCCTCTCTCAACCACATGCTATATATATAGCTGTTGTTAAAAATACAAATGTATTGAAATATTTTTATTGTTTTTCTCTAAATCAAAATTAACGCTCATCAATAATAATTCATTGTACAGGTACACACTAATGAATCCTTGTACTACCTGTATATAGTTAAGTCCAGTAAATTTCAAGTATTACAGGTGTCACATGTGTTATACCAGTGTTATGTATCTAGGTAAATAATAACATTATATATATTGGTGTATGACCATGTAGAGTGTACATAATATTTAGAGAAATTGTTGGGTTTCCCCCCTCATTTTTTATGCTCCCCAAAATTTTTTTTGTTGGGAGCAAGAAGTCACTGCCTTGTCTGTCCCTCCGTCCGTCCGTCCGTCCGTCCGTCCGTCCATCCTTTCCTGTCCAGAGCATAACTTTGCCCATAGTTAAATAAGGATAATGAAACTTGGTGTATTCATTAATCATACTAAGATGATGTACATTATACCAGATGTAGAGCCCTTGACCTCTCAATTGTATTAGTTATTTTCCTTTGTTAAAAATTTCTTGTCTGGAGCATAACTTTGATTTGTTAAAAATTTCTTGTCAGGAGCATAACTTTGCTTGCATCAAAACTAGGATAATGAAATTTGGTGTAAACACTGATCATACTAAGAGGATGTGCAGTGTATAGGGCCTGCAACCCCTTAATTACAGACTTATTGCCCTTTGTTAAAATTTCATGTCCAATAAAGTCTTGTGTGGAGCATTCATCAGTTTCACTGATTCTCTTGTCTCACATTTATTATTATACATATTCATTATCCTGAATAAGGAGGTCAGTCCTGTTTATTTTGTGGATTGATAGCTCATCAGGATGTGATAAGGATTGATTATATAAATTGTGTTACCGGTTGAAATACCTTTGTTTTGCTTGATTTCAGGTGGTCAGTCATGTGTAATGTTTGATCAGGATCATCACACTGCTTTCCTATACACACAGCTAGTGTTAATGATGTGGAATGGATGGAGATAACAAATTGATCTGTGACATATATAATACACAGAACTTTTCCCTCCGCAGGCTTCATTGGTGATAGAGGGAAGATATTGCAAAGATGGCTTGTTAGGTATTTATAAACAAATCTAAACTATCCCAAAATGGCAGATTGTGACGACAATTGTGTTGAAAATGTGCAGCAACAGCAGGTCAGTAGTGACCAAGACAAGCAGGGCAATGTATTTGGGAGAACTCAAGGGGCAAGCAAAGGTACTGTCCAGGGACAAGTGCAGTCTGACTCTGAGACAGTTGGTGTGGAGCTTTCTCGAGAGGAAAGACGTCGACAACGAAGGCAGGAAAGGGCGAGATCTAGAGAATCCTCCAGAGAACGAACCAATGGGGAGGATACAAAATCAGTGGAAAGTGAAATAAATAGTCAAAAATCCAGACGAAGACGGTTTATTACAAGAGATGCTGATGAAGGAGAGAACACCAGCAGTACAGCTGTACCCTCCACTGTACCTCCTGTTGTTGTGCCTGTACTTGATTCCACTAAACTTCCTCGGAGTCGACAGATAAGGAAACCAGCTGATACAGAGGGAACAGCATCGCCCCCTGTGTCATTACCTGTCAAAGTAGTTGACAAAACACCACAACCTGAGGTGGCATCTTCATCTCTTAGTAAGGCTGAGGACCTACAGAGACGGAGACAAAGAAGGCGTGAACTTAGTGCTGAACGGAGAGCCAGAATGGGAACAGCTCCTCTCGTCTCTCCAGAGCCAGATATTCTACCAGAGGTCAAGGCCACAACTGTTCCAACTGGCAATAAACTTGGTGACAATTTAAACAATATGCAAGCTAATTCATCTGATGGTCAGTCTTCTAGTGTTTCACAAGACAGTAGTGTTGGTGATATTCATGTTCCTGTGATTAAAAACTCTGAGGTTGTTACTGCTCAGTCAGTATCATCTGGTTATCAAAGTAACGATGAGTCTTCAGGGCAGACAAAATATAAACTTTTGAGGACACCCAGGGAAGATAGAAGAGAGAGGCGATTATCAGGGAGTGATGCTATTTCAAGTTCTCAAAGTCCAAAGCATAATTTACATGTTCAAAATTCAAAGCAGACTGCTGATAACACTTTACCCTTAGAAGCAGGTCAGAAAAATGTTACGTTAATATATCAGTCAAGTCACGATATGAATGGAGACAGTCAGGAAGGAAATGAGTTTCAGAGACAAATAATTGATACTAGCAATACTTCCTCATCTAATGCTCCACTTAGTCCTTCCTACAAACACAAGATGCAGAACCTTTCTCCGAAGCCATATAGTCCTCCTGGAAAACACGATGCTGAAGGATCTTCTCCAACATTCTCACCTTGGCCAACAAACACAACTGTACAACCTGTATCCTCCTTTCCTTCCAGTCCTCGCCAGGATACTAGACCAGTCTCGCCATCTGTCAGATCAGATGGGGAGGCAAGACAAAGTCCTAGTCTAGTCCAGATGGGTGGCAGATCTCGACATGGGTCTGGGTCAACACCTGTTAAGTCACAAAGTGCTGAGGAGATGTCTGACAGGAAGAGAGATCCACCATCTTCCTCTAAAACTAGTAAGTCTATGGACTTTAATGAACAGAATGCATTTAAAGGTTCTTCATCGTTAAAAAGGACAGCACTTGTTACAGACCTGGACAAAGCCATGCAACAGATGGATCAGGAGAGACTACATAGATTGTTTAAGAATGAAGGAAAGTCAGAACATGGAGACAAGATAGAGAAGGTGAGTGGAGGTATAATGGGGTCACAAGGGGATGATGGGGTGATGGAGACAGATTTAGATGCTGAAACTGTGACCCCCAGTAAATACAGAACACCAACCAAAGCAACAATACCAATGACTGGGAGTACTGCCTCATCAAGTGGAAAACTACTTACGTCACTGCGGGACAACTATCAAAAATTACAGGAAAAAGTAGCTTCCCACAGACAAAGGACAGGGTCGGACTCCTCTTTACTGGAGAGACCAAATATTAAAAAGGTGAAGGAAAGACAGAAAACTATGGATGACTCGTACAGACCACAAGTCAATCTAGATGATGCTGTTAAATGGCCCGAATCTGTACCAGAAAGATTAGACTTCAGGCATTTAGATGTATTTGAAGGTAAGATAAAACTCTAAGAATCTATTTGTACAGTAAGTTGAAGACTCTGTATATCCCTATAATCCGTCACAGATTCTGGACAAATTTTATCAAATATATAATTTGAGCGACATAGTGCCTTCACCCTACTAAATTGATATATGTTCAGGAATTTAAAAAATTGTACATCGTTTTAATATACTGAATTGTGCATCGCAGTAATTATCATGTGATAGCTGTTGGGGACAACATATATTCAGACCCAAATCAAGTTGGGGCTGGAGTTAATACATTATAGTAGAGAAAATACTGCCAACCTGATTTATCATGTAACATTGCTGACTTCACTTTAACACAGGGAAGATGCTACTGCAGTTTCTGTGTTCTTCGATAGACGAGAACCACTACTTACGTCTGATTCTGACATCACATGATCTCCAGGTAGTCATTTCTCAGGTGGTGACCTGTCTGATAGCCACTGGTATCATCAAGGAGCTGGAGCAGAGGGAGGGCCAGTTTGTCTTCAGAGTATGTACTACAAATATTACATGTATATGATTGCATGGAGTTTTTCTAATCCTGGTGATAGCAACAGTGAACTAACTGTATTAAGCGTAAACAATGACATAAACAAACATAGTTTATACATCACTTGATTGTTAACTGAAGTAGAGGATGCAGTATAACAAAGAATTTTTAATCACAGATCTCTGGTCAGTTACAAATGTTAAAAAGGACAATTTCAATTTTGGAAGGAAACAAATATCTTTCATGCCATTTTTTTTGTTTCTCCTGAAAAAAATGGGATATATCACTTACACTGTTTTTCTGACGGTACAAGGACAGTTATATTTTTGTATGTGAGAAGGGAGACAACTGTGATTGCTTTACAATGACTAGGTTGAAGTAGTGTATGTGAACAGTTTTCAGCAATGCTGAGTCTACCATGTTTTCCATTCATTAATTAATGAAACATTTGTTAATTTGCTTCATAAATCATATGAAAAACCTTTGATATTTCCATGAACAAGACTTCACACAAAGAAATCCAAGGCATGTTAACTGACCTATTTCTTACAAATTTATATCAACCTTAAAAACAACATAATTAGCTATTCTTTATAGCGGATTATTATTTGAAACTATGAATACATGAATGATATAAGTTTTAATAGTACTGGTAATTCAAATTAACATTTAATGGGGAAAACATCAATATATTACTGGGGTTGAAGGAATGAAGCATATCATACATACATCATATAATTGCTTTCAGAAGTTCACTTAAGTATCTGGTATTATAATTTTTTTTAAGTTGTTCAAATTTCAAACATAAATACATGATATATGACAGTTAAACTTTTGGCAGATTTAAAATTAATGTGTTAAAAAGTTATGGCTTTGAAAAGAAGCCAAATTAGAGTTCAGATGCTAGTACGTGGAGAGGTATTACATCGTAAAGACAATGTCTTGTGGACATATACTGGTGTTACATCGTAAAGACAATGTCTTGTGGACATATACTGGTGTTACATCATCAAGACAACATCTTGTGGACATGTACAGTATATATAAACATGTAGATATGTACATTTTTATTTAGTCATCTTAGTATCTAATCCATATCAACAATAAAACATCTTCCAGAAGTTTACATTCATATTTGGTAAAAATGAAACAAGTCTTAGAAATGTTCATTTTTACTGATAATCTGGCGAGGTAAATGACTCATGAATCACATCTGAAATGGAATATCTTGTAAGTTTATTTTCATTAATAGGTCAGATAATTTTGCAAATATTTGTGAAAACAGGAATTTATTAGACTTAAACAAAATCAGAATTGATGATATTCTTTCTCCGTCTGTGGTGATGGATCAGTGTATATCATCACTAATTTATGAAAACAATAACTGGAAATTTTAGCCAATCAATGCTCCAATAGGTCATATAACATGTGTGTCATAACAAAAAATATGTAATGGGTGTTATTACTCAGATGGCAATGTAGTTATGCGATAAATGAGAACATTATTTTGAGTGTAATGAAGATGTATTTAGCCCTGTCCACTTTTGTGATGTATCTCATAGTTTATCTTGTCTGTAACCATCTCACCCAGGTTAGAGTCCTGACTAAAAGTACAACATCAGCCAAGATGTACATTTCTGACAATAATTTTGTCTGTAACCATCTCACCCAGGTTAGAGTCCTGACTAAAAGTACAACATCAGCCAAGATGTACATTTCTGACAATAATTTTGTCTGTAACCATCTCACCCAGGTTATAGTCCTGATTAAAAGTACAACATCAGCCAAGATGTACATTTCGGACAATAATTTTGTCTGTAACCATCTCACCTAGGTTATAGTCCTGACTAAAAGTACAACATCAGCCAAGATGTACATTTCGGACAATAATTTTGTCTGTAACCATCTCACCCAGGTTATAGTCCTGACTAAAAGTACAACATCAGCCAAGATGTACATTTTGGACAATAATTTTGTCTGTAAAAGGTTATTGTAATGATTTGACAAATAAATTTTGCCATATCAAAAAAATAATATTAAATTTGAGGTACTCAATTGAGAGCAGTATAAATCTGTCTTATATACTGTTACTGAACAGTCAGGCCAAATCTAACTTTTATGTGGGTTTTCAATTTAAGAAATCAATTTTCCATGTCATTATGTCTCTTTCATCTTTAAAAAATATAGCTATGTTAATAAAATAATCTGTATCAAATTGAGATGTTTCTGTATATATATCTGACATACAAGAAATACATGGAGGCCTGGTTCTGAACAAGAAATCTATAGCTCTGTCAACCTTTTTAGGTCACCTAGGACACAATCTCATGCGCGGTGGGTCGGTAAACTTTTAACATTTTCGACTTCTTCTCAAAAGCTCCTGAACCAATTTCAATGAAATTTTACAGAAACCTTCCCTGGCCTGTGAGGAACGATATAGTTCCCATTCCCCAGGAGTATGGGGGGCAGAGCCAAAAGGGATCAAATTTAAAAAGGCTCTTTTTCATCATCTAGAGATGGTAGATTTAAATGCTTTTCTTGAATGGAAAGGTCTTTTGGTACTTTACCAAAATTGTGAATGTCATGACCCTAGGATCTCCCATTTTCCCTGGGGAGGAGGTAAAGTTTACTATATGTTATTTAGGATAATAGATTTTTGAACCTAATTTGTTACATTTCTATTGGTATTATTTCAAACTTGGTTTAAGTTATAAGCAAAGGTGACAGATTGATGGTATCCTGGATGACCCACGGGGGCTGATAGGTGGGGCCAAAAGGAGTCATGTTGACTCAAATTTCAAAACTTTTCTCAACACCCAGATATTGCAGCATTAAATGCTCTTCATGGATGGAAGAGTGTCCAGGCGCTTTACCGAAATTGGAAATGTCCTGACCCCAGGGTCTCGAATTTGCCCGTAGAGAGGAATTGAAGTTTACTTTAGTTTACATAGAAAAATTGGATTTTTGAGAATAAAGTTTTTTATTTTCATTGGAAATAACTTTTTTAAGAATTATTAGTATAGGATGACAGTACGCATATATTGACACTGGCTGACCCTCAAGGACTTAAAACATACTACTGAAGCCTTACTATCATTAATGTCGAAATGTTTGTTTATTGACACCTGAAAGCTACTTACCCGATAACCTTTGTATTCGATATTGCTTATCTTTGGTGTTCATCAAGGTCGCTCGGCCTATATTGTTCTAAAAATCACTATTACTCATTAACAACTGAGCAGATTTGGCCTACATCATCTTTGGGTCAAAAGAGAAACTAGTGTCTGTAATACACTGAAAAAACATTATATTAGATAGTCATTTTTAAAGTCTACACCCATTTTGAACCAGTAACCTGGTTTAGACATAAACGTAGCTACGCCCTTATTTGTGATCTAGGTAATGGTGACATACCTAAGATATTGTAGAGTTATTACTGCATCTGATATGATATAGTACAGTATACTACAACAATATCACATCAACCCTAATATAATGATGCTATCTCTTTGTCACGCAAAAGTCTGAGATATTATCACCCAAACCAAGAGTGATAGGCTGGTTGTATCTACTCACCTGTCAGGTATATAGGTACACAGGTATGACCTAGGTATATACTGTCCTTGTTGGTTCACTACACGACAGGGCACCATCATCAACATTCACTATTCCTTCATTGTTGGTGTTCATTCCCTTGGTCGCAGGTCTCATTTCACCTGAAGCCCAAACCATGGTTACCAAGCTTTATCAGAAATAATCTTCTGATACAGGGAAAGTTCCACACCTGAGGATAGTCACTCCTACTGTTTCTAAACCGGATTTTCTACAAGAGATTTTGCCACCAGGCATCGTGTTGTAAATCGGCTGTCTGCTATTGTGGTAATTGTGGCAATATAATTGGGCTTAAAATGCACTACGGCAGTAGATGATGATAATTATTAAGTAAATGTTGCCAGTGTATCCCTCTATATTATATACAGATCAGAATAGTGTTTTGGAGTTTTCTGACTAATGCCTTGGACTGCCTGTAATAAGGCATTTAATGTGTGGTGTCATCTGTCAGAATTCAATGGTGTGGAAGTTTGGTTTTAGTCAGACATCACACACAAATATAGAGTACTAAGGCAACTACCGTATATGTGCTAAATCTAGTATTGGTTGGTCATTCTGATACAGCACATACTTCTGTGACTCCAAATGCCATACAAGGTGAAGTCGGGGACATCTTTGACTATCTCACTTGTATGTATGGAAGATCAGTCCATGGGAGAGGTAGGTTGACTAGCCTGTATCACCCAGGTTCTCCCTCCAATTTCTGAAAAATGTATTTATCACACCATTTTAAATGTTTTAAAAGAAACATTGTATAGCATTACCATTTCTCATCCTAACGTCAAGGTTTTGTTAAATCATTCATGTGTTCAAACCTTCTTTGATACTTTGAAGATAACGTATGTATGTACAACTATAGTCTATTTAAATAGCAATGTTTGTATGACATTCACTTAAATGTCAAGGTCACAGTGTCATCTTTACATACAAACTCAGGACAAGTAAGGAATAGGGAATGTATACAGGAGGACACGTATGACAGTGGTCTTACTGTATATAGAGGGGAGTTAGAGGACATGTATGACAGTGGTCTTACTGTATATAGAGGGGAGTTAGAAGACATATATGACAGTGGTGTTACTGTATATAGAGGGGAGTTAGAGGACATGTATGACAGCGGTGTTACTGTATATAGAGGGGAGTTAGAGGACATGTATGACAGCGGTGTTACTGTATATAGAGGGGAGTTAGAGGTCATGTATGACAGTGGTCTTACTGTATATAGAGGGGAGTTAGAGGACGTGTATGACAGTGGTGTTACTGTATATAGAGGGGAGTTAGAGGACATGTATGACAGCGGTGTTACTGTATATAGAGAGGAGTTAGAGGACATGTATGACAGCGGTGTTACTGTATATAGAGGGAGTTAGAGGTCATGTATGACAGTGGTCTTACTGTATATAGAGGGGAGTTAGAGGACATGTATGACAGTGGTCTTACTGTATATAGAGGGGAGTTAGAGGACATGTATGACAGTGGTCTTACTATATATAGAGGGGAGTTAGAGGACGTGTATGACAGTGGTGTTACTGTATATAGAGGGGAGTTAGAGGTCATGTATGACAGTGGTCTTACTGTATATAGAGGGGAGTTAGAGGACATGTATGACAGCGGTGTTACTGTATATAGAGGGGAGTTAGAGGACGTGTATGACAGTGGTGTTACTGTATATAGAGGGGAGTTAGAGGACATGTATGACAGCGGTGTTACTGTATATAGAGAGGAGTTAGAGGACGTGTATGACAGTGGTGTTACTGTATATAGAGGGGAGTTAGAGGACATGTATGACAGTGGTCTTACTGTATATAGAGGGGAGTTAGAGGACATGTATGACAGTGGTCTTACTGTATATAGAGGGGAGTTAGAGGACACGTATGACAGTGGTCTTACTGTATATAGAGGGGAGTTAGAGGACGTGTATGACAGTGGTGTTACTGTATATAGAGGGGAGTTAGAGGACATGTATGACAGCGGTGTTACTGTATATAGAGGGGAGTTAGAGGACGTGTATGACAGTGGTGTTACTGTATATAGAGGGGAGTTAGAGGACATGTATGACAGCGGTGTTACTGTATATAGAGAGGAGTTAGAGGACATGTATGACAGCGGTGTTACTGTATATAGAGGGAGTTAGAGGTCATGTATGACAGTGGTCTTACTGTATATAGAGGGGAGTTAGAGGACATGTATGACAGTGGTCTTACTGTATATAGAGGGGAGTTAGAGGACATGTATGACAGTGGTCTTACTGTATATAGAGGGGAGTTAGAGGACGTGTATGACAGTGGTCTTACTGTATATAGAGGGGAGTTAGAGGACATGTATGACAGTGGTCTTACTGTATATAGAGGGGAGTTAGAGGACGTGTATGACAGTGGTGTTACTGTATATAGAGGGGAGTTAGAGGACATGTATGACAGCGGTGTTACTGTATATAGAGGGGAGTTAGAGGACGTGTATGACAGTGGTGTTACTGTATATAGAGGGGAGTTAGAGGACGTGTATGACAGCGGTGTTACTGTATATAGAGAGGAGTTAGAGGACATGTATAACAGCGGTGTTACTGTATATAGAGGGAGTTAGAGGACATGTATGACAGTGGTCTTACTGTATATAGAGGGAGTTAGAGGACATGTATGA
Source organism: Ylistrum balloti (assembly GCF_031769215.1). Lineage (NCBI taxonomy): Eukaryota > Metazoa > Mollusca > Bivalvia > Pectinida > Pectinidae > Ylistrum > Ylistrum balloti. The sequence continues at coordinate 817,600 of NW_026782140.1, read as the reverse complement.
CAGTGGTCTTACTGTATATAGAAGGGAGTTAGAGGACACGTATGACAGTGGTGTTACTGTATATAGAGGGGAGTTAGAGGACACGTATGACAGTGGTCTTACTGTATATAGAGGGGAGTTAGAGGACATGTATGACAGTGGTGTTACTGTATATAGAGGGGAGTTAGAGGACATGTATGACAGTGGTCTTACTGTATATAGAGGGGAGTTAGAGGACATGTATGACAGTGGTCTTACTGTATATAGAGGGGAGTTAGAGGACATGTATGACAGTGGTCTTACTGTATATAGAGGGGAGTTAGAAGACATGTATGACAGTGGTCTTACTGTATATAGAAGGAGTTAGAGGACAGGTATGACAGTGGTCTTACTGTATATAGAAGGAGTTAGAGGACATGTATGACAGTGGTGTTACTGTATATAGAGGGGAGTTAGAGGACATGTATGACAGTGGTGTTACTGTATATAGAGGGGAGTTAGAGGACATGTATGACAGTGAGTGGTCTTACTGTATATAGAGGAGAGTTAGAGGACACGTATGACAGTGGTCTTACTGTATAAAGAGGGAGTTAGAGGATATGTATCTCAGACAGTGGTCTAATGGACTTACTCATTGATTAATAGCTTACCGTGCTATTGTACTTCATCCTAGCTGATAAACTGTTGTTTTGGTTGATTTCCTTACCCTATAGATGATAATAACTAGTGCCTATATGTGGCACTACAGCTGTTTTGACCTTCACATGTTCAGATTAAATGACTTTCTATATAATCTTTGTACTATGATTCACTGTACTTCACATGACCAGGAAATATTGCACAAAATGTAGAAAGGATTGGGTAATGACAAGGAAATACCAAAATAAAGGGAGGGCATGGGGGCAAAGGAATCAAATATGTTTAAACAACTTCTCAATAACCTGAACACCTAGGGTGCATATATTGGCCCTTTAGGGTGATGGGATGAAGTGCTACAAGTTTGTTAATGTAAATGACCTTGGTCCACTTTCAAGATCACAGGAGTCAAATATGTCAAAATCTTTTTATTGACCAAAAAGCCAAAAGTTGCTGATATTTGGCCCATAGCATACTTGGATAAAGGGCTACTAATTTTAATAGTGTTGACCATGACATACTTTCGGGGTCAAAGATGTCAGATATGTCAAAAATTTCAATGAAATCTTATCAATAACCAAAAGTTTCATTGTACTGATACTGGGCCTTTAACATGCTGGGATGAAGGGCTACCAAGTTTGTTCACCTTGACCTACTGTCAAAGTCACAGGGGTCAAATGTGTTGAAATGCATAATCAACTTTTCAATAACCAAAAAGCTAAGGGTCTTGATACTGTGCCTGTAGCTTGCTTTTTTTTCAACAAGCAATATGTCCAGAGTAATGGCATTTTGTAGTGCATGTATAAAGAATATGATTTCAGGTTTGCAGAAAATGTCTTGATGAACCAACCAGTGTCTTCTATATAAGCTGTAGTGTAGTTATTTTAGGCCTATCTGACTTCTTTCATATACAGGTGTTTATAGTCTGATGACCCTGAAGGCCCACGGCCTCTTGTTTTTCTTCAAATTACATCTTACAAAGGAAATGTCCCAAATTCTCTCATACAATGTCATGAAATGTAATTCCTTAGTATTGTGCAATATTTATTACTATTTGTTTGTTTTCATGGATATAATTACTGTACAGAAGTGACCTATTTGTGGAATATATTACATTAACTAGGCTGATATGGACATCAGTCTTGTTATATTACACACTGTCATGTGTACCTTTAGACTAATAACAAACAAAAGCTGTGGCATGTATAGTACTAGGAAATGTGAACTATTGTAGTCTATATATGGCTTCTGTTGTCATGACAATTTGTTTAGATACCTATCAAGTCCTAGAGCATCAGTGAGAGTTGACATCCATCTCGTGGTGTTGTGAGCTAGCCTTTTATATAATTATACCTGGAAATCACCAGATATATACATAATAGGTGTTCATCTAATATACAGAGTTGTAAACAAAATAATTCCAGAAAAAATCAGCAACAAGGGCTATGGGTATAGAGAGGATGACCCTTGAAATCTGTGAAGCATCTGTTATCTGGATTGCTGGGAAAATAGTGAACTCTGTTTGAAGTGAGAGTGTGGGTAGAGATGATGTCATCTGTAAACTGTGAGGGCTGAGTGTAGCTAGAGATGATGACCCCGGTAAGCTGTGAAGGCTATGGGTAGAGGTGATGACCTCTGTAAGTTGTGAAGGCTATGGGTAGAGATGATGTCATCTGTAAACTGTGAGGGCTGAGTGTAGCTAGAGATGATGACCCCGGTAAGCTGTGAAGGCTATGGGTAGAGGTGATGACCTCTGTAAGTTGTGAAGGCTATGGGTAGAGATGATGTCATCTGTAAACTGTGAGGGCTGAGTGTAGCTAGAGATGATGACCCTGGTAAGCTGTGAAGGCTATGGGTAGTGGTGATGACCTCTGTAAGTTGTGAGGGCTATGGGTAGAGATGGTGACCCCAGTAAGCTATGAGGGCTGTAGGTAGAGGTGATGACCTCTGTAAGTTGTGAGGGCTGTAGGTAGAGATGGTGACCCCAGTAAGCTATGAGGGCTGTAGGTAGAGGTGATGACCACTCTAAGCTGTTAGGCCTATTTTTAAAGAGGATGATCACAGTAAGCTTTGAATTAAGGCTCTGGGAAGAGATGAGGGCAATTCATGCCTTGGTGACTAAGCATCAGTATGTGTGCATGAGCATGTTGAGATGTGTATATGTTGTTATGTATATTAGAAGGTTTGGTGCCTGGGAGACTAGGTTATGTCCTTACTGTACCTCCCTCCCTGTTTACGTCATATCAGGTGTATACTCCACAATTAATCTCAGCTAACCCACATTTCACTCCTGCGGCAATAAAACATACACATCTTACCTTTTTAGGGAAAGGATAAGTTAAGTGTATTTCCTATAGATATAGCAGCTGCATTTGATCCCAATACTTTATTAAATCACAGACTTAAACAAACAACCATTTACAAGGTTCAATGTTATTTTCATCGGGGATTTATATTGTTATAAAGTACAGATTTGAAGTTTAATGACACAGGGATGGTTTACCAGGGTAAGAACACCAGCCATTACTAAGTGTGTGGTAAGGAATGGTTTACCAGGGTAACAACACCAGCCATTACTAAGTGTGTGGTAAGGAACGGTTTACCAGGGTAACAACACCAGCCATTACTAAGTGTGTGGTAATGAACGGTTTACCAGGGTAACAACACCAGCCATTACTTAGTGTGTGGTAAGGAATGGTTTACCAGGGTAACAACACCAGCCATTACTAAGTGTGTGGTAAGGAATGGTTTACCAGGGTAACAACACCAGCCATTACTAAGTGTGTGGTAAGGAATGGTTTACCAGGGTAACAACACCAGCCATTACTAAGTGTGTGGTAAGGAATGGTTTACCAGGGTAACAACACCAGCCATTACTTAGTGTGTGGTAAGGAATGGTTTACCAGGGTAACAACACCAGCCATTACTAAGTGTGTGGTAAGGAATGGTTTACCAGGGTAACAACACCAGCCATTACTAAGTGTGTGGTAAGGAATGGTTTACCGCAGTAAGAACACCAGCCATTACTTAGTGTGTGGTAAGGAATGGTTTACCAGGGTAACAACACCAGCCATTACTAAGTGTGTGGTAAGGAATGGTTTACCAGGGTAACAACACCAGCCATTACTTAGTGTGTGGTAAGGAATGGTTTACCAGGGTAACAACACCAGCCATTACTTAGTGTGTGGTAAGGAACGTTTACTAGGGTAAGAACACCAGCCATTACTAAGTGTGTGGTAAGGAATGGTTTACCAGGGTAAGAACACCATCCATTACTAAGTGTGTGGTAAGGAATGGTTTACCAGGGTAACAACACCAGCCATTACTAAGTGTGTGGTAAGGAATGGTTTACCAGGGTAACAACACCAGCCATTACTAAGTGTGTGGTAATTAACGGTTTACCAGGGTAACAACACCAGCCATTACTTAGTGTGTGGTAAGGAATGGTTTACCAGGGTAGCAACACCAGCCATTACTAAGTGTGTGGTAAGGAATGGTTTACCAGGGTAACAACACCAGCCATTACTAAGTGTGTGGTAAGGAATGGTTTACCAGGGTAACAACACCAGCCATTACTTAGTGTGTGGTAAGGAATGGTTTATCAGGGTAACAACACCAGCCATTACTAAGTGTGTGGTAAGGAATGGTTTACCAGGGTAACAACACCAGCCATTACTTAGTGTGTGGTAAGGAATGGTTTACCAGGGTAACAACACCAGCCATTACTTAGTGTGTGGTAAGGAATGGTTTACCAGGGTAACAACACCAGCCATTACTTAGTGTGTGGTAAGGAATGGTTTACCAGGGTAACAACACCAGCCATTACTAAGTGTGTGGTAAGGAATGGTTTACCAGGGTAACAACACCAGCCATTACTTAGTGTGTGGTAAGGAATGGTTTACCAGGGTAACAACACCAGCCATTACTTAGTGTGTGGTAAGGAATGGTTTACCAGGGTAACAACACCAGCCATTACTTAGTGTGTGGTAAGGAATGGTTTACCAGGGTAACAACACCAGCCATTACTAAGTGTGTGGTAAAGGAGAAGTCAGCTTTAATGAGTGAATATACCTCGATGTATAAACCAGGAACTGTTTAACAGAATTAATCGTCAAATTCTCAAAGAAATACTTACTCATAAAGCTTGGAATTAAGATGTAAAAATTTACAAATCACATAAAGCTTGGAATATTATTTGCATGAGAAATTGACAAATATATAAAATATTTAAATGTGTCAATGTTCCCTCTAGTCTAATTGTAGCCAAAGGTTCTTAGAATTAGTGTTTTTTAAATGTTGAATTCAGATAAAACATGGAGGAAATAATTTGTCTGTAGAAATATATCAGATATAAAACATGGAATTATTTAACAATAATTTATAGATTATTCACAAAGTTACAAAGATCTATTACAAAGATCTGTCTGTAGAATTATTTCACAATATTACAAAGATCTGTCTGTAGAATTATTTAACAATATTACAAAGATCTGTCTGTAGAATTATTTAACAATGTGACAAAGATCTGTCTGTAGAATTATTTAACAATATTACAAAGATCTGTCTGTAGAATTATTTCACAATATTACAAAGATCTGTCTGTAGAATTATTTATATTACAAAGAATGTCTTAGAATTATTTCACAATATTACAAAGATCTGTCTGTGAATTATTTCACAATATTACAAAGATCTGTCTGTTATTTTTAACAATATTACAAAGATCTGTCTGTAGAATTATTTCACAATCTTACAAAGATCTGTCTGTAGAATTATTTCACAATATTACAAAGATCTGTCTGTAGATCTGTCTGTAGAATTAATTCACAATATTACAAAGATCTGTCTGTAGAATTATTTCACAATATTACAAAGATCTGTCTGTAGAATTATTTAACAATGTGACAAAGATCTGTCTGTAGAATTATTTCACAATATTACAAAGATCTGTCTGTAGAATTATTTCACAATATTACAAAGATCTGTCTGTAGAATTATTTCACAATATTACAAAGATCTGTCTGTAGAATTATTTCACAATATTACAAAGATCTGTCTGTAGAATTATTTAACAATGTGACAAAGATCTGTCTGTAGAATTATTTAACAATGTGACAAAGATCTGTCTGTAGAATTATTTCACAATATTACAAAGATCTGTCTGTAGAATTATTTAACAATGTTACAAAGATCTGTCTGTAGAATTATTTCACAATATTACAAAGATCTGTCAAAGATCTGTAGAATTATTTAACAATATTACAAAGATCTGTCTGTAGAATTATTTCACAATATTACAAAGATCTTTATTTCACAATATTACAAAGATCTGTAGAATTATTTAACAATATTACAAAGATCTGTCTGTAGAATTATTTAACAATTACAAAGATCTGTCTGTAGAATTATTTCACAATATTACAAAGATCTGTCTGTAGAATTATTTCACAATATTACAAAGATCTGTATTATTTAACAATATTATTTCTGTAGAATTATTTCACAATATTACAAAGATCTGTCTGTAGAATTATTTCACAATATTACAAAGATCTGTCTGTAGAATTATTTAACAATGTGACAAAGATCTGTCTGTAGAATTATTTAACAATATTACAAGAATTATTTAACAATATTACAAAGATCTGTCTGTAGAATTATTTCACAATATTACAAAGATCTGTCTGTAGAATTATTTAACAATGTGACAAAGATCTGTCTGTAGAATTATTTAACAATGTGACAAAGATCTGTCTGTAGAATTATTTAACAATATTACAAAGATCTGTCTGTAGAATTATTTAACAATATTACAAAGATCTGTCTGTAGAATTATTTCACAATATTACAAAGATCTGTCTGTAGAATTATTTAACAATGTGACAAAGATCTGTCTGTAGAATTATATTTCACAATATTACAAAGATCTGTCTGTAGAATTATTTAACAATATTACAAAGATCTGTCTGTAGAATTATTTAACAATGTGACAAAGATCTGTCTGTAGAATTATTTAACAATATTACAAAGATCTGTCTGTAGAATTATTTAACAATATTACAAAGATCTGTCTGTAGAATTATTTAACAATATTACAAAGATCTGTCTGTAGAATTATTTAACAATATTACAAAGATCTGTCTGTAGAATTATTTAACAATGTGACAAAGATCTGTCTGTAGAATTATTTAACAATGTGACAAAGATCTGTCTGTAGAATTATTTAACAATGTGACAAAGATCTGTCTGTAGAATTATTTAACAATATTACAAAGATCTGTCTGTAGAATTATTTAACAATATTACAAAGATCTGTCTGTAGAATTATTTAACAATATTACAAAGATCTGTCTGTAGAATTATTTCACAATATTACAAAGATCTGTCTGTAGAATTATTTAACAATGTTACAAAGATCTGTCTGTAGAATTATTTAACAATGTGACAAAGATCTGTCTGTAGAATTATTTAACAATGTTACAAAGATCTGTCTGTAGAATTATTTAACAATGTGACAAAGATCTGTCTGTAGAATTATTTAACAATGTGACAAAGATCTGTCTGTAGAATTATTTAACAATGTGACAAAGATCTGTCTGTAGAATTATTTAACAATGTGACAAAGATCTGTCTGTAGAATTATTTAACAATGTGACAAAGATCTGTCTGTAGAATTATTTAACAATGTGACAAAGATCTGTCTGTAGAATTATTTAACAATGTTACAAAGATCTGTCTGTAGAATTATTTAACAATGTGACAAAGATCTGTCTGTAGAATTATTTAACAATGTGACAAAGATCTGTCTGTAGAATTATTTAACAATGTGACAAAGATCTGTCTGTAGAATTATTTAACAATGTGACAAAGATCTGTCTGTAGAATTATTTAACAATATTACAAAGATCTGTCTGTAGAATTATTTATTTAACAATATTACAAATGTGACAAAGATCTGTCTGTAGAATTATTTAACAATGTGACAAAGATATTTAACAATGTGACAAAGATCTGTCTGTAGAATTATTTAACAATGTGACAAAGATCTGTCTGTAGAATTATTTAACAATGTGACAAAGATCTGTCTGTAGAATTATTTAACAATGTTATTTAACAATGTGACAAAGATCTGTCTGTAGAATTATTTAACAATGTGACAAAGATCTGTTATTTAACAATGTAGAATTATTTAACAATGTGACAAAGATCTGTCTGTAGAATTATTTAACAATATGACAAAGATCTGTCTGTAGAATTATTTAACAATGTGACAAAGATCTGTCTGTAGAATTATTTAACAATGTGACAAAGATCTGTCTGTAGAATTATTTAACAATGTGACAAAGATCTGTCTGTATTATTTAACAATGTGACAAAGATCTGTCTGTAGAATTATTTAACAATATTACAAAGATCTGTCTGTAGAATTATTTAACAATGTTACAAAGATCTGTCTGTAGAATTATTTAACAATGTGACACAATTTAACAATGTTACAAAGATCTGTCCGTAGAATTATTTCACAATGTGACAAAGATCTGTCCGTAGAATTATTTCAAAATGTGACAAAGATCTGTCTGTAGAATTATTTAACAATGTTACAAAGATCTGTCTGTAGAATTATTTAACAATATTACAAAGATCTGTCTGTAGAATTATTTAACAATGTGACAAAGATCTGTCTGTAGAATTATTTAACAATATTACAAAGATCTGTCTGTAGAATTATTTAACAATGTGACAAAGATCTGTCTGTAGAATTATTTAACAATATTACAAAGATCTGTCTGTAGAATTATTTAACAATATTACAAAGATCTGTCTGTAGAATTATTTAACAATATTACAAAGATCTGTCTGTAGAATTATTTAACAATATTACAAAGATCTGTCTGTAGAATTATTTAACAATATTACAAAGATCTGTCTGTAGAATTATTTAACAATATTACAAAGATCTGTCTGTAGAATTATTTAACAATATTACAAAGATCTGTCTGTAGAATTATTTAACAATGTGACAAAGATCTGTCTGTAGAATTATTTAACAATGTGACAAAGATCTGTCTGTAGAATTATTTAACAATGTTATAAAGATCTGTCTGCAGTATTACTAAGATCTTTGTATAAAACTATTTCAAAAAGTCACTAAGATCTGAAAAAAAGAAGATTACTAGGTTGAAGGTTAGAAATTTGAAGACAGAACTCATTTAACAATTTACAAATATCACTTACCAGCTTAGATGTGTGCTTTCATCATTATACTGCTTGCTGATTCTACCAAGACTTTAGATTTCTTTACGGGCAAAGATAAAGTTCCAAAACTTGTCAACCTACAGTAAAATTGATGGTCCTGATACAGTCCTAGTATGTGTATTGGTCTTGGCCACAGTCTTCTGTCATCTCATAGGATAGATACAGACCACAGGATTAACATGTATCCACATACGACCAAGCGGCCGTTTGATCTCTCTATACCTACAGGTAGAAACAGAAATTATTTGACCACGTTTAAGATTGTTGGTCAGGTAGTTATAGATTATCTATATATAGTATACACAGCCCATTATGGAAGGGGTGAGAATCAGTTCTGTTGAGGCTGTGGTTTAATGGAGGTTGTCGTATGATGAGGTCCACGGAGATCATTAGAGGGTTACAGAAACATGTTTTATACCTGTTCCTAGTGTTGAAGTATCAAGGTATGTACAAATGATTGTCCTGATGAGTAGTGGAGAATTTTATCATCTTCATTTGAAAAAAAATTGACATAGAAAAATATTGATACTTTCTGTTAAGTTTATTGATTATTGACAGCAAATTTAGAAACAGATTAGATAGATGATTTTGAAGCAGGTGATAGTGCTATTTAGCTTGATGACTTCATATTCAGTACCCTGTAAGAGTGCAGTAAGTTGAATCACCAGATTGTCTGATACTTTTATAGCATACAGGTGTATCATATCCAACTTAATTAAATACAATTATGTATCTATATCTCAGACAGTAATTCATTAATCATGAATGAAAAATGTTATAAAACACCTTACCTGTTATATCTCTACCTAAGTTATAAATCTCCTCAACACTTGTAACAGTGAAATCCTTTAATAAGTACTGTTCTATGCCTGTATCTCTTAAACACACATCCTTTATTAAAGCTTGTTTATTAGATTTTATTGTGGATTGAAGTTATTAATTATCAGCAATTGTGTCATAATTTTTCATCGTTTGAAGGGATTAAAGAACAATATCACCAGTAGATGTAAACTTTTCACCTTTAAATCAACCAAGTATTTATTCCTCAAAACAGCATCTGACCGTCACATCAACATTTTTAGGCTAACAAGACTTCAGCTTTGTTGAAATATAAGGAACAACATTTCTGCTTTCATGTACCTCGATTTCACTTACACATGTATAAGGTAATTAATACTACTGATACAGGTTGTGGAATTCTTATCTCTCTCCGGTATAATTTATACAGTCTATACAAAATGAATAGGATTTATCCTCTCATACATTAGATATTTTATATATGTTGTGTAAACAATTTATCTACTGTTTCTGATGAAGTAGCATACTATATGTGTACATAGGTGTGCAGGGTCTTTTTAAAAATGAAAAATGAGGTTGATGAATTCACCGTATAAATAACGGTAGGAGAGTTAAGATCGTGATACGGTATAATACACACGAGGGTAACATTACTGGTGATGATTAAATCAATCATTTTCATATTGGCCAAGCATGAAATACAAATAGACACTGTCACAAAGAAAGACTGATGCCTTAGGGCCATCTTACACAGATATAATCATAGTAATCATTGTGTACAGTCATTTTCTGTACAGACTGGCATTGGTATTTAAAATGAAATTCCAGTCATATTTACATCTTGTGTCAAAGTATTTAAATTTCATTCATAAAAGTGGAAATATTTGGTGCTGGAGACTTGCCCAGATTTGTAGGACGATATTATGTAGTGTGACATTTACGGTAAACGTGACAGGGAAGCTCTTTGCCACGGTTACTGTCTCCGTGTGCTCTGTGTGATCCATGTGTTAGCCTGAATTAGGGATAACTCCTGCAGTATATTAGGAGTAGAAATCTCTGATAACTTCTGGATGTGTGTACAATCACCCTATCGGATATACATGTACTTTTTGTGGTGGAATCTGTAAAACAATTCCTTATGTTGGATTTTACTGAAAACTTCAGTGAAAATTTTTCTGCCATAAACAGCAGTCCATCCGTGCAACAGGTAAAAACAAATGTTTGGCAGATTATTGACCTGAATGACTCTGCTTTCTTGATGCCAGTTTTTAGATTGGAACTGAACAAGTTATTGTAAACATTAACTTATATACTGTTGTGACATGAGCCATAAATGATATGTTTAAAATGATTATGTTGTGTGAAATGTCACATATCATCTAGATAGGACATCTTGTGAGGTGTAAAAATGTACTACTGGGATACAAATCTTACTGGTTGGCAGTCAGTTTGTTCTTATTCAGTCTTGCAATTTGAACTTGCACTCCACTCCAGTACTAGAAAATATTTTTGATTTGTGATTGAGGAATCCTGAGGTCTATCTTATATGTGAGCAAGAAAAACCCTACATACGAACAAGTATAAGAAAGATCATGATAAACACAATGACTGATCTAAAATTACACGGTAAATATAAATTGAAGATGTTCTTTGTGAATTATATATTGCATGATGACACTTATTTTGTTACATTGACGTGTTAGTGAGGTGTAAGGTAATCACCATCAAGATGTGTATTAATATCAGACATTAAATGTGTCAGTACAGAAACTATCAGACAAGATGTATATACCTGTTTAGTAGCAAGACTAACAAGGGCTTTGTATGTTGTAGACGGATTGTATGTACTACTGGACCCACACCGAGAACCCAGTGGCCAAACAAAATGCTGATATTGGCAAGCTGACGCCCATGTGGCCACCCAACCTGCCCAATCAGGACAGTCAACATGGACTTAAGTACACAGAAGCAGGTACAACTACCCTGATAAGACTGCCATGTTCTGCTTATCTGTATATTGTATTAATGAATGTCAAAGACCTGATTTCAGATTGCTGTTGTCCAAGTAGGAAATGCCGCTCAGTGTTCTCATGTCAGTCATTACTGTATAAATGCCAGAGCATTGCAGAGTTGTTCACTGTTAAGGATCTGATATTTAGATTATGAAGATTATCTACAGACTCTGATAAACAGTTGATTTGGAATATCATTACAGCCAAGACAGAATGTACAAATACTGACATTGATGGGAAGTAAAGTTTACCTGGTGTGTACGACTCTGAACTTAATTTGACTTTCTATTTGAGGAGACAAAGTTTACCTGGTGTGTACGACTCTGTCTAAACTTAATTTGACTCTCTATTTGAGGAGACAAAGTTTACCTGGTGTGTACGACTCTGTCTAAACTTAATTTGACTCTCTATTTGAGGAGACAAAGTTTACCTGGTGTGTACGACTCTGTCTAAACTTAATTTGACTCTCTATTTGAGGAGACAAAGTTTACCTGGTGTGTACGACTCTGTCTAAACTTAATTTGACTCTCTATTTGAGGAGACAAAGTTTACCTGGTGTGTACGACTCTGTCTAAACTTAATTTGACTCTCTATTTGAGGAGACAAAGTTTACCTGGTGTGTACGACTCTGTCTAAACTTAATTTGACTCTCTATTTGAGGAGACAAAGTTTACCTGGTGTGTACGACTCTGTCTAAACTTAATTTGACTCTCTTTTTGAGGAGACAAAGTTTACCTGGTGTGTACGACTCTGTCTAAACTTAATTTGACTCTCTTTTTGAGGAGACAAAGTTTACCTGGTGTGTACGACTGTCTAAACTTAATTTGACTCTCTATTTGAGGAGACAATGTTTTTCCTGGCATGTACGACTGTGTATACTTAACCTGACTCTGTATCCTTTATACAATGCTGGGTCATTACAAGGGTACATACTGTATGTCAGTCAGAATAAGAAGATTATAGAAATGAGGCTGATTTACTCTAAGGATGATGAATGAAAGCATGTTGGCCATATCCGGTGTGAAATCAGAGCAGTTTGTCTATATATCCAGAGTGAATGATCCACTCCCCCACACCAATACACATTCCTGTATAATGTGTCTGCCCTGCCTAGGCCATTTCCAAGTGTAAATGATGATTTCTAAAGGTCATGACCTTACTATTTAAGATGAGTCATTGGACCAATGATGCGTTAAAATACCATTAACACATTGCAGACTTAGGGTAGTCTATTAAACGACCATGTTCATGGCATATTTCTAGTCATTTTCTATTCATATCGTATCTATTGGATTTTAAATTTTAGATTGAGGTTTTATTAATTAAGTTCAGATAAGTGTCAAAAGCAGAAAAATGTGGTACTTTACAAAACTTGAGTGTTTCTACACTATTGTTTGGTGTTTTTTCAGCACGATTACATGGCAAACATAAAAATCATATGCGTAAGTGTTGTAATAGTTTTGTGAGATACAAGTCTGTACATTATAATTACCATCAGCCATAATAACCCTTGTGTCATACAGTAAAAACATTGAATAGTTCAGTCTTTGCTTCATCATAAGCTTGCTTTTACTTACTGTGTATGTAACCAAACCAACATACAATATTAATCATATTTATAATGGTTTATTACGTAATTAGCATGTCTGTATTATTGTACTGCGTAGTGTCCCTAATTACTACAGAGGGATATATGTAGTTTGTATTCCATACCAAACAAGACACAAGTGGTTATAGACATATGTTAGTAAATGTTAGGAATTCATAGTGTGAATTAGCAATGGTCTTAAGGCCAAAACAAAAACAGAGTAATGGCCCTTTGTTCACTTACATTCTATTGTTTACCTGGAGAGAAAATTTCAGATTGAATTATTGATAAAAATTAGAAATAGAGCATGGATTTAAAATCTGACTTTTTAAAAAATTTTGTTTTGTTTGGAGATTTTTAATCTTGATCAATGATGTTAGGGAGACAAGTATCTAACTTGGTAGTTAATGATGTTAGGGAGACAAGTATCTAACTGGGTAGTTTGGGTTGGAGGTGTTTATATGATGTTAGGGAGACAAGTATCTAACTTGGTAGTTTGGGTTGGAGGTGTTTATATGATGTTAGGGAGACAAGTATCTAACTTGGTAGTTTGCGTTGGAGGTGTTTATATGATGTTAGGGAGACAAGTATCTAACTTGGTAGTTTGGGTTGGAGGTGTTTATATGATGTTAGGGAGACAAGTATCTAACTTGGTAGTTTGGGTTGGAGGTGTTTATATGATGTTAGGGAGACAAGTATCTAACTTGGTAGTTTGGGTTGGAGGTGTTTATATGATGTGTGTTTTAATGATGTTAGGGAGACAAGTATCTAACTTGGTAGTTTGGGTTGGAGGTGTTTATATGATGTTAGGGAGACAAGTATCTAACTTGGTAGTTTGGGTTGGAGGTGTTTATATGATGTGTGTTTTAATGATGTTAGGGAGACAAGTATCTAACTTGGTAGTTTGGGTTGGAGGTGTTTATATGATGTTAGGGAGACAAGTATCTAACTTGGTAGTTAATGATGTTAGGGAGACAAGTATCTAACTTGGTAGTTAATGATGTTAGGGAGACAAGTATCTAACTTGGTAGTTTGGGTTGGAGGTGTTTATATGATGTTAGGGAGACAAGTATCTAACTTGGTAGTTAATGATGTTAGGGAGACAAGTATCTAACTTGGTAGTTAATGATGTTAGGGAGACAAGTATCTAACTTGGTAGTTAATGATGTTAGGGAGACAAGTATCTAACTTGGTAGTTTGCATTGGAGGTGTTTATATGATGTTAGAGAGACAAGTATCTAACTGGGTAGTTTGGGTTGGAGGTGTTTATATGATGTTAAGGAGACAAGTATCTAACTTGGTAGTTTGGGTTGGAGGTGTTTATATGATGTTAGGGAGACAAGTATCTAACTTGGTAGTTAATGATATTAGGGAGACAAGTATCTAACTTGGTAGTTAATGATGTTAGGGAGACAAGTATCTAACTTGGTAGTTTGGGTTGGAGGTGTTTATATGATGTTAGGGAGACAAGTATCTAACTTGGTAGTTAATGATGTTAGGGAGACAAGTATCTAACTTGGTAGTTTGGGTTGGAGGGGTTGGAGGTGTTTATATGATGTTAGGGAGACAAGTATCTAACTTGGTAGTTAATGATGTTAGGGAGACAAGTATCTAACTTGGTAGTTTGGGTTGGAGGTGTTTATATGATGTTAGAGAGACAAGTATCTAACTGGGTAGTTTGGGTTGGAGGTGTTTATATGATGTTAGGGAGACAAGTATCTAACTTGGTAGTTTGATGTTATATGGGGAGACAAGTATCTAACTTGGTAGTTAGGTGTGGTAGTTTGGGTTGGAGGTGTTTGATGTTAGGGAGACAAGTATCTAACTTGGTAGTTTGGGTTGGAGGTGTTTATATGATGTTAGGGAGACAAGTATCTAACTTGGTAGTTTGGGTTGGAAGTGTTTATATGATGTTAGGGAGACAAGTATCTAACTTGGTAGTTTGCGTTGGAGGTGTTTATATGATGTTAGGGAGACAAGTATCTAACTTGGTAGTTAATGATGTTAGGGAGACAAGTATCTAACTTGGTAGTTTGGGTTGGAGGTGTTTATATGATGTTAGGGAGACAAGTATCTAACTTGGTAGTATATGATTTTATGGTATGTTTCTAACTGGTATCTAAGTTGGTTTATATGATGTTAGGGAGACAAGTATCTAACTTGGTAGTTTGGGTTGGAGGTGTTTATATGATGTTAGGGAGACAAGTATCTAACTTGGTAGTTTGGGTTGGAGGTGTTTATATGATGTTAGGTATCTATAGGTGTTTATATGATGTTAGGGAGACAAGTATCTAACTTGGTAGTTTGGGTTGGAGGTGTTTATATGATGTTAGGGAGACAAGTATCTAACTTGGTAGTTTGGGTTGGAGGTGTTTATATGATGTTAGGGAGACAAGTATCTAACTTGGTAGTTTGGGTTGGAGGTGTTTATATGATGTTAGGGAGACAAGTATCTAACTTGGTAGTTAATGATGTTAGGGAGACAAGTATCTAACTTGGTAGTTAATGATGTTAGGGAGACAAGTATCTAACTTGGTAGTTTGGGTTGGAGGTGTTTATATGATGTTAGGGAGACAAGTATCTAACTGGGTAGTTTGGGTTGGAGGTGTTTATATGATGTATGTTTTAATGATGTTAGGGAGACAAGTGTCTAATTTTGCTTGCGTGATTTAGAGATGAGTTTGGGTTTGTTAAACTGAAACATTTTTTCAGTGTATATATCTTTTGACCTCTAACAGTTGTAAATATATACATTTTTGTATATGTTTATTTTACCTCATACATTTACAGCTGCAGTGTGTTGTCTCATATTCACATTGTAGAAATTTTGATTAAAAAAAATGATGACAACTTCCATTTAAGTTTGGATTTTGAATGTTACAGTATCGTCATGCAATTAAGGATATTCTACAAATAAAACTGAACTATGAACTAACCTTTATACACAGTGGTATAAATCTGGTTATGTAGACATTAGAAAGGTAGCATGATGTTGGTAAGTACTTGGTTATAATGAAATAAACAACTATAACTACTGTTAAAGTCCTTCACATTCTTACTCCACAATGGACCGACACAGCAGTCAAATTAAGAGCACAATAAGAAGGATATTTTATACTAGAAATTCTGTAGTGGATAGTTTCAATCATTTCATCATCACCTGCTTTGTTGTGCCAAAACAAAGTCATTTATATCATCTCAGTCTCTGTTTTTTTGCTTTGTATACACCTTTCTAGTGACCATTCATGTTCAGTTAACATACAATGACATTGAGGTAACATTAACACAATGACATTGAGGTAACATTAACACAATGACATTGAGGTAACATTAACACAATGACATCGAGGTAACATTAACACAATGACATGGAGGTAACATTAACACAATGACATTGAGGTAACATTAACACAATGACATGGAGGTAACATTTAACACAATGACATGGAGGTAACATTAACACAATGACATTGAGGTAACATTAACACAATGACATTGAGGTAACATTAACACAATGACATTGAGGTAACATTAACACAATGACATCGAGGTAACATTAACACAATGACATTGAGGTAACATTAACACAATGACATTGAGGTAACATTTACACAATGACATGGAGGTAACATTAACACAATGACATTGAGGTAACATTTAACACAATGACATTGAGGTAACATTAACACAATGACATGGAGGTAACATTAACACAATGACATGGAGGTAACATTAACACAATGACATCGAGGTAACATTAACACAATGACATCGAGGTAACATTAACACAATGACATTGAGGTAACATTTAACACAATGACATTGAGGTAACATTAACACAATGACATTGAGGTAACATTAACACAATGACATTGAGGTAACATTTAACACAATGACATTGAGGTAACATTTAACACAATGACATTGAGGTAACATTAACACAATGACATGGAGGTAACATTAACACAATGACATTGAGGTAACATTTAACACAATGACATTGAGGTAACATTAACACAATGACATGGAGGTAACATTAACACAATGACATTGAGGTAACATTAACACAATGACATTGAGGTAACATTAACACAATGACATTGAGGTAACATTAACACAATGACATTGAGGTAACATTTAACACAATGACATTGAGGTAACATTAACACAATGACATCGAGGTAACATTTAACACAATGACATTGAGGTAACATTAACACAATGACATGGAGGTAACATTAACACAATGACATTGAGGTAACATTAACACAATGACATTGAGGTAACATTAACACAATGACATTGAGGTAACATTTAACACAATGACATTTAGTTAACATAATGAAATTCAGTTAACACAATGACATTTAGTTAACACAAATACATTTAGTTAACACAAAGACATTCAGTTAACACACTGACATTCAGTTAACACACTGACATTTATTTAACACAATGACATTGGGTTAACACACTGACATTGAATTAACATACTGACATTCAGTGTAGATAATGACATTCAATGACATTTAGTGTAGATAATGACATTCAGTTAACATACAATGACATTCAGTTAACATGATGACATTAAGAGGACATGATGACATTTATTTAATTATAAGATTATGACCTTCTGTTTGACTTTATATTCTGAGAAGATTGTGAACTTTTGATGTCATAATAACAATGTATAAAGGTTTCATGTTGAAGGTTATCCTAATAATCAAACCCACATCATCATGATGAAATAACTTGATGTGTGTATAAGACAATTTAATACCAATGTAAAATGTCTTGACATCATTCAACTTTCAAAAGAAAAGCATTATTTTTTTCTAAATTTTAAAATATCTTAAAAGTATTGATTAAAGTTAGAGAGTGTGTAGACTGACTTACTATGTTTACATGTGCCATAGCAACAGGTTTCGGAAGAATGATGTAAAATCTGACAAAAGTTTAATAATGGAGGTGGTAGTAATGATTAAGGCCAGCCCTGTATTACTGTTTATACTATTCACCTGTACAGGTAGTGATATTGTTTTAGGTAGTAATATTGATTATGGCCAGACCTCTTTGTTACATAAACTACCTCAATATACACCCACACTGTATATGGTTTCATGGCCAGACCTCTTTGTTACATAAACTACCTCAATATACACCCACACTGTATATGGTTTCATGGCCAGACCTCTTTGTTACATAAACTACCTCAATATACACCCACACTGTATATGGTTTCATGGCCAGACCTCTTTGTTACATAAACTACCTCAATATACACCCACACTGTATATGGTTTCATGGCCAGACCTCTTTGTTACATAAACTACCTCAATATACACCCACACTGTATATGGTTTCATGGCCAGACCTCTTTGTTACATAAACTACCTCAATATACACCCACACTGTATATGGTTTCATGGCCAGACCTCTTTGTTACATAAACTACCTCAATATACACCCACACTGTATATGGTTTCATGGCCAGACCTCTTTGTTACATAAACTATCTCAATATACACCCACACTGTATATGGTTTCATGGCCAGACCTCTTTGTTACATAAACTACCTCAATATACACCCACACTGTATGGTTTCAAATATTGTCGTTATGTATAAATCAGGTTCCAATATTCATTGATATACTACATATGTTTTCAGATCACCAGGCAGCTATGGTCACTTTACGACATGAGTATCAAGAGGATGTAAGAAAACTGAAGGTATGTTTACTCACCTGTCTCAGTGGTAGATGATATACCATGGTGTAGCCTCCATCCTCTGTATACTTGTCATGACTTCTCATAAACTGTTTCATAACAGTTGACTTGATTATCCTCGTGGGACAAAGGAAGGCCTAGTTTTTTGGGAAATCTTGTTATAACTTATAGGTAGTAAGAGAATATAAACCCCAAAAATGGAAATATGAATGAGTGGTACAGGTCTCCTGAACCTCTTCCTTTTGAAGTGTGATATTCATATTTTTACTGAGGTGTAATTGAATGCATGTAAGGCCATGCTTGGAATATCAACATTAAAATGCAATATCACCATGTTACTGTAGGTTCTTCTTTCTGTTAAATTCATGTTGGAAAGTACCTAAACTTTAATTAAGTTAAAAAGTAGGTATCAACATTAAAATGCAATATCACCATGTTACTGTAGGTTCTTCTTTCTGTTAAATTCATGTTGGAAAATACCTAAACTTTAATTAAGTTAAAAAGTTTAGATTATGGTAATTTTGTACTTTGCTTCAGGATGAGCATCAGGCTGTGCTGAACAAGTTCCGTGAGGAGCATGAAAAAAGTGTTCAACAGTATGCTGAGCGTATCGCAAACCTGCAGAGAGAAGTAGAAAAGTACAAGGCTTTAGCAGGCATTGAAGAATATACCCAGGAGGCTCTAGCTGAAGCAGAGGCTGCTGGCAAGGATCTAATTAATGGACATATTTATGCACCAGACGGGTCAAGAATCATTGCAGTCACTGCAACACCACAGTCCACACCGTCTAACTCAGAGTATCACACACCTGCTGTCACACCTGAATGTGTGACAGGCAAGTTCCCTGTGAACATTCTACGAGAGAATGGAGATAGTATGGGCACGCCGGCTGTGCCTGCAGAGCTCCGGCCAGACCCCCCAGCTCCCCCTCCTCCACCTCCACCACCGCCTCCCCCTTTTATGGGTGGGCCCCCACCTCCTCCACCTCCCCCTTTTATGGGTGGACCCCCACCTCCTCCACCTCCTCCTGCTCCAGGCATGCTGGGACTACAGAGCAGTAGAAGTAAGTATTAGTCATTCCATTCTAGCTTTATCAACAACTTAATTGAAGCCAGGGTGTGTTGTAACTGTTAAGGAAGGACAGCTCTGGTAGAAATTGATATTTTGTTAATTAGTTATATACCTGTTGAACTTCTTCATCATTGATTAAGTTTGAGGTTTTAAGCTTATTTTACTTTGAGTCCAGCTTTAAGATACACATATTGGCTGTTTCAGGACCCTCCAAATCTCCCATCAATCCCAAGTCCCCCATGAAACCATTGTTTTGGCAGAGGATCCAGTTACATGATATCAAACATTCAAAAAATAAAGAGTAAGTAGCACCTTTCTGTTGTGGTCTGTGTGGTCTGTTGCTGTCTGTGTGGTCTGTTGTGGTCTGTATGGTCTGTTGTGGTCTGTGTGGTCTGTTGTGGTCTGTATGTTCTGTGTGGTCTGTTGCTGTCTGTGTGGTCTGTTGTGGTCTGTATGGTCTGTTGTGGTCTGTATCGTCTGTATGGTCTGTTGTGTTCTGTATGGTCTGTGTGGTCTGTTGTGGTCTGTATGGTCTGTTGTGGTCTGTGTGGTCTGTTGTGGTCTGTATGTTCTGTATCGTCTGTGTGATCTGTTGTGGTCTATGTGGTCTGTTGTGGTCTGTGTGGTCTGTTGTGGTCTGTATGTTCTGTATGGTCTGTTGTGGTCTGTATGGTCTGTGTGGTCTGTTGTGGTCTGTATGTTCTGTGTGGTCTGTTGTGGTCTATGTGGTCTGTTGTGGTCTGTATGGTCTGTGTGGTCTGTTGTGGTCTATGTGGTCTGTTGTGGTCTGTGTGGTCTGTTGTGGTCTGTATGTTCTGTATGGTCTGTTGTGTTCTGTATGGTCTGTTGTGGTCTGTTGTGGTCTGTATGGTCTGTTGTGGTCTGTATGGTCTTTTGTGGCCTGTTGTGGTCTGTTTGGTCTGTTGTGGTCTGTATGGTCTATGTGGTCTGTTGTGGTCTGTTGTGGTCTGTGTGGTCTGTATGGTCTATGTGGTCTGTTGTGGTCTGTTGTGGTCTGTATGGTCTGTATGGTCTATGTGGTCTGTTGTGGTCTGTGTGGTCTGTATGGTCTGTATGGTCTGTTGTGGCCTGTTGTGGTCTGTATGGTCTGTATGGTCTGTTGTGGCCTGTTGTGGTCTGCTGTGGTCTGTTGTGTTGTGGTCTGTTGTGGTCTGTGTGTCCTGATGAGTTGTTTCCCCTAGAACATGGGATCAAGACACACTTGTGACAGGAGATGATGTGTGACCTATTCGGGTGATGTCTGATTAATTGTTACCCCACTGATAACACATTGGTTTTCTCCAAACACAAAACAAGATTTTACTTCATCAGTGGTCTTGTAAAAAAACTTAAAAACAACATAGTATAAAGGTTTAATTTCACTGATGTAGAAGTTGTCCTGTAATAAAAATTGTGTCAGTAACAGAATTCCAATTGTGGTAAAAACTGTTTTTGTAATGAAAAGGAAATATGAAATAAGAAAAAGTCGGTTGTAATCCTGTTGTTACAGTCTGGCAAACGCACGTCTAGTGTGGGATGAGTTGAATGAGGCCAGTGGGTTGGACTTCATGGAAGTGGATTCTCTCTTCTCCAAACAGCAGCTCAACACCAACCATCGAACCAATCTTCATCGCAGAAAATCCATACAACAACAGGTAAACAGCATTTAATTATCATCACAGATCTTTAATTAACAGGTAAAGAATACCTCTCTGTTGACAGTCCATATAGGGTTAGGTAAAACTGTATGTAATAGAAAGTAAAACTGTAGATATATAGTAAGTAAAACTGTAGGTATATAGTAAGTAAAACTATAGGTATATAGTAAGTAAAACTATAGGTATATAGTAAGTAAAACTGTAGGTATATAGTAAGTATATAACTGTAGGTATATAGTAAGTAAAACTATAGGTATATAGTAAGTAAAACTATAGGTATATAGTAAGTATGTAGGTATATAGTAAGTAAGACTATAGGTATATAGTAAGTAAAACTGTAGGTATATAGTAAGTAAAACTGTAGGTATATAGTAAGTAAAACTATAGGTATATAGTAAGTAAAACTATAGGTATATAGTAAGTAAAACTGTAGGTATATAGCAAGTAAAACTGTAGGTATATAGTAAGTAAAACTATAGGTATATAGTAAGTATGTTTACTTATAACTGTAGTAAAATTTAAGGATATGTTGACATGATTTAATTACTAGGTACCTCACTGAATGTATGTAAGCTATAATTTGAGTATATGGGTTGTAGATTTTTGACTGTGAGAGGATTGTAAATTCCTACATTTATAGGAAGATTGCAGTAAGGTTTGTTGTTTTGTTATTTATTGTCTACACTGTTTCATTTTACAGGCAGCTAAGGTGATTGAGCCCAAGCGAGCACAGGTGGTGGGCATCCTTCTGTCCAGTCTGAGGATGGAAATGACCGAAATAGAACATGGTACATATTCTCAACTTAGTCTAACAGTGTGTTCTCCAAACCTTCTCAGTACTGATCACCTCTAGAAATCAAACAAAATGGCAATGTACAGAACAGAGTCTTCTTTCTTAAAGTAATAACAACCCTTCCAACTCTGACCCCTCTCAATTCTAAACCCTTCCAACTCTGATCCCTCTCAATTCTGAACCCTTCCATTTCCGATCCCTTTCAATTCTGAACGCTTCCATCTCTGATCCCTCTCAATTCTGAACCCTTCCAACTCTGACCCCTCTCAATTCTGAACGCTTCCATCTCCAATCCCTCTCAATTCTGAACCCTTCCATCTCTGATCCCTCTCAATTCTGAACCCTTCCATCTCTGATCCCTCTCAATTCTGAACCCTTCCAACTCTGATCCCTCTCAATTCTGAACCCTTCCATCTCTGATCCCTCTCAATTCTGAACCCTTCCAACTCTGATCCCTCCCCATTCTGAACACAACTCTGATCCCTCTCCATTCTGAACCCTTCCATTTCCGATCCCTTTCAATTCTGAACCCAACTCTGATCCCTCTCAATTCTGAACTCAACTCTGATCCCTCTCAATTCTGAACTCAACTCTGATCCCTCTCAATTCTGAACCCTTCCAACTCTGACCCCTCTCAATTCTGAACTCAACTCTGATCCCTCTCAATTCTGAACCCTTCTAACTCTGACCCTGAACTCAACTCTGATCCCTCTCAATTCTGAACCCTTCTAACTCTGACCCCTCTCAATTCTGAACTCAACTCTGATCCCTCTCAATTCTGAACCCTTCATAATTACTCACTCAGATAGTCTTATCAAAAAAACAAAAAGAAAACATTTTTTAAATCTTAACATGCCTGTAAACATACATTTTCTCTATACTTCTATCTGATTTTTTTCAGCAATTTTAACCTTTGACACCTCAGTAGTGAATGCAGAGAAGCTCAGGGCAATATATGACAGTGTAAGTATGTTATCTACCAGGATAATTGTAGTGTAACAATTCAGAAACATAAGACTTAATATTAGTGTCTCTGCCTTGCAATTACACATGTTGTTTACATTTTGATTTGACATAGATAGTACACAGATTTCATTGTGTACATAAACATAGTTGATGGAATTATGGTGAATACACTCAGTCTACAGTCCTGAAGCCACAGAGTGGAAGTGGCAGGTTAGAATAAAATTAGAATAAATACATGTTATTGAAAATAAATTTCTATATATACACATTGATAAATAAAAGAATAATTGTTTGACTGTGAGACTCTCTTAATTCTCCCGAAGGGTCGAGATGACCTATAGCCATCGTGCTTCGTCCGTCTTCGTCCGTCGTGCGCCGTCCGCCATGCGTCGTCCATAAACTTTTCATTCAAAAAAATACTAAAAGGCCTAGGGGGCTAATACTTGGCCCATAGCATGCTGGCATGGAGCCCTACAAAGTTTGTTCAAATTAATTACCTTGACCCACTTTCAAGGTCACAGGGGTCAAATATGTTAAAATATACAAACGACTTCTTCTCAATATGCAAAAGTCCATGAATGATGATATTGGGTCTGTAGCATGCTGGGGTGAAGGGCTACCAAGATTGTTCAAATGAATGACCTTGACCCACTTTCAAGGTCACAGGTGTCAAATATGTTAAAATATACAAACGACTTCTTCTCGATAAGCAAAAGTCCAAGAGTGCTGATATTGGGCCTGTTGGATGCTTGGAGGAAGGGCTACAAAGTTTGTTCAAATAAATGACCTCGACCCACTTTCTAGGTCACAGGGGTCAAATATGTTAAAAATTTTAAACAACTTCTTCTCAACAACCAAAAGGCTCAGAATGCTGATATTGGGTCTGTAGGATGCTCGGATGAAGGGCTACCAAGTTTGTTCAAATGAATGACCTCGACCCAATTTCTAGGTCACAGGGGTCAAATATGTTAAAATATACAAACAACTTCTCTTCAATAAGCTAAAGTCCAAGAGTGCTGATAATGGACCTGTAGGATGCTGGGATGACATGCTACTAAATTTGTTCAAATGAATGACCTTGACCCACTTTCAAGGTCTTAGGGTTCAAATATGTTAAAATCTGTAAACAACTTCTTCTCAGTAACCAAAAGGCTCGGAGTGCTGATATTGGGCCTGTTGGATGCTGGGAGGAAGGGCTACCAAGTTTATTCAAATGAATAAAGCCCACTGTTTTAACGGCAGACTCACTGTTGTTCGAGTTTGGCTTGCTTTTTGTCAGATGACCGTTAAGGCCCATGGGCCTCTTGTTTTATTATTTTATTGCGAATAGTTCTCTTATCACCACTAGATAGTACTGTACTGGTGGAAATCATGTTGGAATTTCTCATGTGACATACAGTACCTTTATATTACAGCGAGGAGAACCAGATGAAATAAAAAAACTGAAAAAGCATGTGGATAAACACCCAGATGTACCACTTGATAAACCTGATCAGTAAGTTATGTACCACTAGATAAACCTGACCAGTAAGTTATGTACCACTAGATAAACCTGACCAGTAAGTTATGTACCATTAGATAAACCTGACCAGTAAGTTATGTACCACTAGATAAACCTGACCAGTAAGTTATGTACCATTAGATAAACCTGATCAGTTAGTTATGTACCATTAGATAAACATGACCAGTAAGTTATGTACCATTAGATAAACATGACCAGTAAGTTATGTACCATTAGATAAACCTGATCAGTTAGTTATGTACCACTTGATAAACCTGACCAGTAAGTTATGTACCATTAGATAAACCTGATCAGTTAGTTATGTACCATTAGATAAACCTGATCAGTTAGATATGTACCACTAGATAAACCTGATCAGTTAGTTATGTACCACTAGATATTGCAGACCAGTAAGTTATGTACCGTTGGATAAACCTGACCAGTAAGTTATGTACCAATAGATAAACCTGACCAGTAAGTTATGTACCATTAGATAAACCTGATCAGTTAGTTATGTACCACTAGATATTCCAGACCAGTAAGTTATGTACCACTAGATAAACTTGACCAGTAAGTTATGTACCAGTAGATAAAGACAAGTAAGTGTCCAGACCTGTCTTTGTCCAGTACCTTGTCCAGAGCTCTCTGATGTCCAGTACCTTGTCCAGAGCTCTCTGATGTCCAGTACCTTGTCCAGAGCTCTCTGATGTCCAGTACCTTGTCGATATTTTTTAATCTGAGCTAGTGCTTGCTAATATCTGTATGCTTCATTGAACATATAAGTTATGTTATGTAATTAGGACAACATATCACCCAGCCCAAGCCTGTTTCAGGTGACATAATAAGTGATATATCAACATTAACATTGTAAGCATGTTCCTGATTCTGACACTGATCTGTTTTCAGATTTTTGTACGATTTGACGTTGATTCCGGACTTCGTAGATAGAATACACTGCTTTATTTTTCAACAAACATTCCTGGAGTGCATGTCTGTGATAGAAAACAAATTCAACAATCTCAAGATGACTGCTGATGTAAGTTTGACTCCTCTCTCAGACTCCTAGCTCTCCTCTGCTACTGCTGATGTAAGTTTGGCACTTATCTCTCTCAGACTCCTAGCTCTCCTCTACTACTGCTG
Organism: Ylistrum balloti; assembly: GCF_031769215.1. Classification (NCBI taxonomy): domain Eukaryota; kingdom Metazoa; phylum Mollusca; class Bivalvia; order Pectinida; family Pectinidae; genus Ylistrum; species Ylistrum balloti. Next base: position 791,474 of record NW_026782140.1, on the reverse strand, counting down.
ATGTAAGTTTGACACTTAACTCTCTCTCAGACTCCTAGCTCTCCTCTGCTACTGCTGATGTAAGTTAGACACTTAACTCTCTCTCAGACTCCTAGCTCTCCTCTGCTACTGCTGATGTAAGTTTGGCACTTAACTCTCTCTCAGACTCCTAGCTCTCCTCTACTACTGCTGATGTAAGTTTGACACTTAACTCTCTCTCAGACTCCTAGCTCTCCTCTGCTACTGCTGATGTAAGTTAGACACTTAACTCTCTCTCAGACTCCTAGCTCTCCTCTGCTACTGCTGATGTAAGTTAGACACTTAACTCTCTCTCAGACTCCTAGCTCTCCTCTACTACTGCTGATGTAAGTTTGACACTTAACTCTCTCTCAGACTCCTAGCTCTCCTCTACTACTGCTGATGTAAGTTTGACACTTAACTCTCTCTCAGACTTCTAGCTCTCCTCTACTACTGCTGATTTAAGTTTGACACCTCTCTCAGACTCCTAGCTCTCCTCTACTACTGCTGATGTAAGTTAGACACTTAACTCTCTCTCAGACTCCTAGCTCTCCTCTACTACTGCTGATTTAAGTTTGACACCTCTCTCAGACTCCTAGCTCTCCTCTACTACTGCTGATGTAAGTTTGACACTTAACTCTCTCTCAGACTTCTAGCTCTCCTCTACTACTGCTGATGTGAGTTTGACACTTAACTCTCTCTCAGACTTCTAGCTCTCCTCTACTACTGCTGATGTAAGTTTGACACTTAACTCTCTCTCAGACTGCGAGCTCTCCTCTACTACTGCTGATGTGAGTTTGACACTTAACTCTCTCTCAGACTTCTAGCTCTCCTCTACTACTGCTGATGTAAGTTTGACACTTAACTCTCTCTCAGACTTCTAGCTCTCCTCTACTACTGCTGATGTAAGTTTGACACTTAAATCTCTCTCAGACTCCTAGCTCTCTTCTACTACTGCTGATGTAAGTTTGACACTTAACTCTCTCTCAGACTCCTAGCTCTCCTCCTATACTACTGCTGATGTAAGTTTGACACTTAACTCTCTCTCAGACTCCTAGCTCTCCTCTACTACTGCTGATTTAAGTTTGACACCTCTCTCAGACTCCTAGCTCTCCTCTACTACTGCTGATGTAAGTTAGACACTTAACTCTCTCTCAGACTCCTAGCTCTCCTCTACTACTGCTGATTGTAAGTATTACACTTTTCTCTCAGACTCCTAGCTCTCCTCTACTACTGCTGATGTAAGTTTGACACTTAACTCTCTCTCAGACTTCTAGCTCTCCTCTACTACTGCTGATGTGAGTTTGACACTTAACTCTCTCTCAGACTTCTAGCTCTCCTCTACTACTGCTGATGTAAGTTTGACACTTAACTCTCTCTCAGACTTCTAGCTCTCCTCTACTACTGCTGATGTGAGTTTGACACTTAACTCTCTCTCAGACTTCTAGCTCTCCTCTACTACTGCTGATGTAAGTTAGACACTTAACTCTCTCTCAGACTCCTAGCTCTCCTCTACTACTGCTGATGTAAGTTTGACACTTAAATCTCTCTCAGACTCCTAGCTCTCTTCTACTACTGCTGATGTAAGTTTGACACTTAACTCTCTCTCAGACTCCTAGCTCTCCTCTACTACTGCTGATGTAAATTGGACCCCAATCTCTCTGACTTATAGCTAACTATTCCAAACTACTTCTAGTTAACAATAGTCACTATCACATGATATCTCAAATATTGGGAGTTGTTAGCTATATTCACTATTACTTGATACACATGATTCAAAATATACCTACAATATCTAATATCTAAGTAGTTAGCAGTACTCTCCATCTCACACTTCTTTTACTATAGAAACAATATGTTCCATGGGGAGAAAGCAGTGAACGGTCTGATTTTGAGTTGTAAATGGAAAAAAGGTCTGAAGAAGAAATTTGGGATAAGATTTTAGTTATTTATGTTGTTGCTTTATTTACAGCTGCTGATGCGAGATGAAGGAATACGAAATATCTTAGGTCTAGTCTTGGCTATAGGAAACTATATGAATGGGGGTAAGTATGTAGGTTTACACTTAGGTCTAGTCTTGGCTATAGGAAACTATGTGAATGGGGGTAAGTATGTAGGTTTACACTTAGGTCTAGTCTTGGCTATAGGAAACTATGTGAATGGGGGTAAGTATGTAGGTTTACACTTAGGTCTAGTCTTGGCTATAGGAAACTATATGAATGGGGGTAAGTATGTAGGTTTACACTTAGGTCTAGTCTTGGCTATAGGAAACTATATGAATGGGGGTAAGTATGTAGGTTTACACTTAGGTCTTGTCTTGGCTATAGGAAACTATATGAATGGGGGTAAGTATGTAGGTTTACACTTAGGTCTTGTCTTGGCTATAGGAAACTATATGAATGGGGGTAAGTATGTAGGTGTACACTTAGGTCTAGTCTTGGCTATAGGAAACTATATGAATGGGGGTAAATATGTAGGTTTACACTTAGGTCTTGTCTTGGCTATAGGAAACTATATGAATGGGGGTAAGTATGTAGGTTTACACTTAGGTCTTGTCTTGGCTATAGGAAACTATATGAATGGGGGTAAGTATGTAGGTTTACACTTAGGTCTAGTCTTGGCTATAGGAAACTATATGAATGGGGGTAAGTATGTAGGTTTACACTTAGGTCTTGTCTTGGCTATAGGAAACTATATGAATGGGGGTAAGTATGTAGGTATACACTTAGGTCTTGTCTTGGCTATAGGAAACTATATGAATGGGGGTAAGTATGTAGGTATACACTGAGGTCTTGTCTTGGCTATAGGAAACTATATGAATGGGGGTCAGTATGTAGGTTTACACTTTGCAAGTCTGAAAATTTACAATAAAGTGATTATTTCTGAGAGTTTATAAGATTAATTCAGACAGGTTAATTGATGAAAGTTTTGTGGTATAAATCTGATTGTTATATGGATGAAGTAAGAAAATAGGTATGGTTAGGTGGGGTTAAGGCTGAAAGTTAAGATAGGTTAAGGCTGAAAGTTAGATGAGGGCAAGTCTGAAAGTTAGATGAGGGTAAGGCTGAAAGTTAAATGAGGGTAAGGCTGAAAGTTAAATGAGGGTAAGGCTGAAAGTTAGATGGGTTAAGGGTGAAAGTTAGATGAGGGCAAGTCTGAAAGTTAGATGAGGGTAAGGCTGAAAGTTAAATGAGGGTAAGGATGAAAGTTAAATGAGGGTAAGGCTGAAAGTGAGATGAGGGTAAGGCTGAAAGTTAGATGAGGGCAAGTCTGAAAGTTAGATGAGGGTAAGGCTGAAAGTTAAATGAGGGTAAGGCTGAAAGTTAAATGAGGGTAAGGCTGAAAGTGAGATGGGAATAAGGCTGAAAGTTAAATGAGGGTAAGGCTGAAAGTTAGATGAGGGTAAGTCTGAAAGTTAGATGGGAGTAAGCCTAAAAGTTAGATGGGGTTAGCCTAAAAGTTAGATGGGGGTAAGCCTAAAAGTTAGATGGGGGTAAGCCTAAAAGTTAGATGGGGGTAAGCCTAAAAGTTAGATGAGTTAAGGCTGAAAGTTTGATGAGTTAAGACTGAAAGTTAGATGGGGGTAAGCCTAAAAGTTAGATGAGTTAAGGCTGAAAGTTAGATGAGTTAAGGCTGAAAGTTAGATGAGTTAAGGCTGAAAGTTAGATGAGGTTAAGACTGAAAGTTAGATGAGGTTAAGACGGGTTGTATCTAGATGATGATTAGATTGAGTTATGTTTAAACCTGAGTAAGCACTTGTTGGGTACTCCTTGATTACTGTACAGTAACTTTCTACCTGTTTTATTTGGGGTAATAGATCATGTTTTTCAGTTAAAAAATTACATGACTTCCTAATTGGTATTAATTGGTACCTGTTGTTTGCTGTAGAACATAAATCAAAATTTTAAAGAAATTTTCTATTTGTTACAGGGAATCGAAATCGGGGACAAGCTGATGGTTTCAGTATAGAGATACTACCTAATCTAAAGGATGTTAAAACTAAGGTAGGCCCAAAGATTTTTATTATTTCAAAAGTGGATTATGTAGTATCTTCATAGCTGTCAAGATTTACAAGACATTTTTTCCCCTCCTTAATATTCCCTGAAAGCATCTCTGCCAAATCCATTTGGCTGAGCATAACATGTTATCATAATTTGGAGAAAACTGCCATAGAGGTTATTCAAACTTGTGTTATGTTCTGACCTTCACTCAATGATTTCCTGAGTCAGATGTTAAAGGTCAAGGTTGATTTGCTGTATTTAACTAAACAAGTTCTATATATCAGCAAAATTCAGTGAAACAGTTCTCTTCATAACAGGAGCATGTGAAACACTTTGATTTTCAGGGTCAGAGGTCAAAAGTCTGCAGGAACTTGTGTCATAGAACAGAACCAGTTTTATGTAGCATCTTAGCATATCAGTGTATTCAGGAAATAGACAAATTAAAATGTAATGGAGAATGTTCTTACGAAGATGGTCTGAGATTTGTCAAGTAGGTCAATGATATTTCTGTTTATGTATGTGAGGTTTGATTGGTAAATATCTTGTTTGTTTTTTTAGGACAACAGATCAAGTTTGCTATCTTACATTGTAACCTTGTATGTGAAGATGTATGAGAGAGATGTCACCAGCTCCGACCGTCTGACTGCCCCTATTCCTGACACAAGTGATCTGAATCAGGCCAAACTGGTGGCATTTGATGAAATCGAAAAGGAAATGAAAAAAATCAAAAAGGATTTTGATGGTATGTTGTTTATTGACACAGGTGTATTCTATGTGTCTAAGGAGTCGTGTGAAGAAATGTGCTAACAACATATATGCCTTCTATTGGGGACATAATGATATATTAGATTTACTTTCCTTCATTTCGTTGGATCAGTGACGCTAGACTTGTGAAGTAAGCTGCTTCTGCATGAATATAACACATGTAAATAACTCATAAAAGCCAACAGGAACAGAATCAAGCCCATCATATCTTTCTTTTGTTATTTGTAACTTTCTAAAGCAAAACTAATCGTCAAAGTTAGATATGTTTAACATCAACAATATGAAATTTATAAACAAGACCGAAAAATAACATCACGTCAGCTTCCACACAAATTCTCAGCTTGGTGGCACCAGTGGATCTTAAGAAGAAATTTTAATTCTGTTTTTCAAGATTGTGATCAAATCGAATTTCAGATTGACTCTAAAAATAACAACACACGAGGACAATCTCATTATTACTCTGGGCAAATTTTCCCACCTATAGAACTTGAGAGAAATTTTGAAATATGAAGAGTTAACGCACATTGACAGACAAAGTACGATGGCTATAAGACCATCCTGGCCCTTTGACCTAACAAGGCTATGCTTTGTGTCAGATGACCTAACAAGGCTATATTTGTGTCAGATGACCTAACAAGGCTATACTTTGTGTCAAATGACCTAACAAGACTGTACTTTGTGTCAGATGACCTAACAAGACTATACTTTGGGTCAGATGACCTAACAAGGCTATACTTTGGGTCAGATGACCTAAAAGGGCTATATTTGGGTCAGATGACCTAACAAGGCTATAATTGTGTCAGATGACCTAAAAGGGCTATATTTGTGTCAGATGACCTAACAAGACTATACTTTGTATCAGGTGACCTAACAAGGCTATATTTGTGTCAGATGACCTAACCAGGCTATATTTGTGTCAGATGACCTAACAAGACTATACTTTGTGTCAGATGACCTAACAAGGCTATACTTTGTATCAGGTGACCTAACAAGGCTATACTTTGTGTCAGATGACCTAACAAGGCTATATTTGTGTCAGATGACCTAACAAGGCTATACTTTGTATCAGGTGACCTAACAAGGCTATACTTTGTGTCCGATGACCTAACAAGGCTGTATTTGTGTCAGATGACCTAACAAGACTATACTTTGTGTCAGATGACCTAACAAGGCTATATTTGGCTCAGATGGCCTAACAAGGCTATATTTGTGTCAGATGACCTAACAAGGCTATATTTGTGTCAGATGACCTAACAAGACTATACTTTGTGTCAGATGACCTAACAAGGCTATATTTGTGTCAGATGACCTAACAAGGCTATATTTGTGTCAGATGACCTAACAAGACTATACTTTGTGTCAGATGACCTAACAAGGCTATTCTTTGTGTCAGATGACCTAACAAGGCTATAATTTGTGTCAGATGACCTAACAAGGCTGTATTTGTGTCAGATGACCTAACAAGGCTATTCTTTGTGTCAGGTGACCTAACAAGGCTATATTTGGGTTAGATGACCTAACAAGGCTATATAGATCCAAGGTTAAAATGTTATCAAACTGAAGGTCACTGTTACTCTAAACAGGAGCTGTAATTTACTGTCAAAATATATCACTTAAGGCCTTTACATAATGCCAACTATGAAATCCCCTCCTTTTGAATCAGGAAAAGTATTCTTTGATATTTTTCTATCAAATTATTGTCTTAAAAAAGTTAACTTTGAGAATGTGCTAAAATATTCCTCTAAAATTTTTTAAACATCCTAGTATCTTTGTAGTAACTTTTCATGTCAGTGCAGATTTATTTTTGAAAATGCCTCTTTTCAGGTAAAATAAGAATGATAAATTAAAATAGGTTAATTCATACCACACATTTTTTAACATACAAACCTTTTAAAGAATTGTTACCACAACCAAAGTTAGATTTTGGAGATGTTGGCCGTCAGATCTTCATATTTTCTCAGTAGCAGACTGGAGGTCAATGTTCCTTTAAAAATACCTTGCAATATACTGGACAAAAACACTGCAAACTACTGTCAGACCTGTGTTTGGAGGACTTTCAAAACTTTGATTTAGTGGTACAAATTTTTGTTTTCCTTATGTTTTCATTTGAAGGTGAAATAGAAAAACAAACTAGTAAATCAATAGAAACCAAATATCTTCCATTTTACAAAAAGCTTTGTTTCATATTGAAGCTGTCATTACAAAGACTGGAATTGTAATGTTTGTGTGAATTTTACTGATTTCAGCGGCAGAGAAATGTGCTGAGAAAATAATGAAATCTAAAGCTAGTCAAGAGTGTGTGCAGCCATTCCAGGACATCATGACAGAATTCTTCGAAAGAGGTATGTGTTGGATTTTGTTTCCTTGACATATACTCTTATTCAGATTAGGTCAGCTCTGTTTTTTAGGTCACCTGAGACGAAGTCTCAAGTGAAACTTGTGATTGCCTTTTGTCCATTGTCATAATTCGTGAAAAATTGACTTTTTTGTCTTCTTCTTAATAACCAAAAGGCCCAGAGTTCTGATATTGGACCTGTAGCATGCTGGGATGAAGGGCTACCAGCTTTGTAAAGATGAATGTGCAGCCATTCCAATTTTTTTCATATTATTGACTTTGACATTCTTTCAAGGTCACAGGCGTAAAATATGTCAAAATCTTTAAATGACTTCTCAACACCAAAGACCAAGAGAGCTGATTTCGGGTCTGTAACATGATGGGAGGAAGGGCAATCAAGTTTTTGAAATGAATGACCTTGACTTTTATCACAGGGGTCAAATATGCTAAACCACAACAACAGAGTATGTTATCAGTTCTGTTTGAAAATGAAGCCCTCAAACTTAGAAACAATAAAAACTTTGTAAGTATGCATATATCAGTTCTTTTCTGCTTGCCCCAATGCTGGGATTTATGCACAGGTGCTAAAACTCTCCAAAGACCTGAAGAGCTCAGGTGCTAAAACTATCCAAAGACCTGAAGAGCTCAGGTGCTAAAACCGTCCAAAGACCTGAAGAGCTCAGGTGCTAAAACCGTCCAAAGACATGAAGAGCTCAGGTGCTAAAACTGTCCAAAGACCTGAAGAGCTCAGGTGCTAAAACTGTCCAAAGACCTGAAGAGTTCAGGTGCTAAAACTGTCCAAAGACCTGAAGAGCAAGACCGGAAGAGCTCAGGTGCTAAAACCGTCCAAAGACCTGAAGAGCTCAGGTGCTAAAACTGTCCAAAGACCTGAAGAGCTCAGGTGGTAAGACATATGGGCCTCTTGTACTAATTGAATGTCAGAACATAAATGATATTTAGGGGCAAACTTAATAATGACTCCAAACCACTTTCAGTTTCAGTTATAAATTTTTCAGCCATTTGATTTCTTCATTCTTTTTGTGTTATCTGGTTGCTATGGTCACTATGACTTATTCAGCCTTTGGTTGTGTGATGTTATAGGACGCCGTGAATACAAAGAACAAGAAGAGAATTTGAAAGAAAGTCGTGCAAAGTAAGTATGATGTGGTAGTGTAGCATTTAGTGTTTAGTTTAACAAATTATTTTTTTTAGTGTGTAACTTCCTAAAATGGAGACGTTTTATCATTTTTAAAAGAAATCAAATAAGAAAATAAATGTGGTATTTAGTTATAAATTTTGCTTAGCAAGTTGAAGTTGAAAATAAAAGGAAAATGTCTTTAATCAGTCAAGTCAGATACTCTCATTAATCCATATATTGAGAAATAGAATTTTACCTTAATTGGTTGACTATAGTTCATCTACATCTTTTTTGGGGACTGAGTTTTGAGTAGTGAAAATAAAGTTTAAAAGATATAAAAACAAAAAATACTAAATCAAAGTGATATTGGACTGATCATCAAGCTGAATGTGTTTTTACTAAAGGTTTAGGTTGTTAAGTCAAAGAAAAAGTCTATCAATGACAGTGGACCTCTGTAGACTTACTCTTTGTAGGTTTCAGGAGGTTATCATGTTTTAATGCCCTGACTTATTCTTTGTAGGTTTCAGGAGGTTATCATGTTTTAATGTCCTGACTTACTCTTTGTAGGTTTCAGGAGGTTATCATGTTTTAATGTCCTGACTTATTCTTTGTAGGTTTCAGGAGGTTATCATGTTTTAATGTCCTGACTTATTCTTTGTAGGTTTCAGGAGGTTATCATGTTTTAATGTCCTGACTTATTCTTTGTAGGTTTCAGGAGGTTATCATGTTTTAATGTCCTGACTTATTCTTTGTAGGTTTCAGGAGGTTATCATGTTTTAATGTCCTGACTTATTCTTTGTAGGTTTCAGGAGGTTATCATGTTTTAATGTCCTGACTTATTCTTTGTAGGTTTCAGGAGGTTGTCATGTTTTTCTGTGTTAAACCAAAGAGTGGGGAGAAAGAAGTGACTCCAGACTATTTCTTTTCATTGTGGTTGGTGTTTTGTAAAGATTTCAAAGATTTCTGGAAAAAAGAGCAGCAGCGAGTTATAAAACAAAGGTAAGTTCTCTTCAGTCAGTATATGACTTTGTGCAGCAAGTGCATGGTTTTGTTCAGGGGGAATAACTCTGTAGAGAAATGCATGATAGCAGCAACGTTTGGTTGAGAGGATATAAATCTGAAAGAAAATAAAAGATTTTGACTCACTGTTTTTAGTCATGGGAAGTAAATCTGGTTATTATCTTACTGAAAAAAAGTTTAAAGAATAGGTTTTCTTGCAAATAATAAAGCTGGACTTAGTGTGTTTATTCTCAGTGAAAAGTGTCCTTCAGGTGAGAATTCCATTAAGGGGGAGAAACTCTTGTGAACTTAATGCTTTTACATTTCGTCATTGAATTCTGTAGCAATGGTTCCTTGTCAGTAAGTTATAAGGTAGTACGTTTAACATCAATGGACAGATTCAAGATCAGTGTGTTCCCTGCTTCTCTGACATAACAAAAAAATGTACCTTGTTGTTAGCAGATGGAACTAAAATCTCGTTATAATAAATGCTTAGTTTGGTATAGGATTTCACTTTTCATACTACCTGCATGGTAACTGAATTTAGCACAACTAATGCAGAGCGTACCAGTATTTCTCTTTCACAAAATTTAAGAGTAAAATGTAAAATGCATTATAGACATTGTGAAAGTGATCAATATAAACATTTTCTAACCATAACACAACAAGACAGGACTGACAAATATTCTCAGCATGCAAACATCTGTTTGGTCTTGTGTTGTGCAATAAGAGGTTGAAGGACGTTCGACCCTTGTGGTTATTACAGGGAAAGTGTATACTTGTGAGTTGTTGGGTTACTTTCAATACAGTTTAATTCCGAACATCAGATGTACAAGAAACATCAACTTGTCATTATATGGAAGTGATAGACGTAAAGCCAGTTTTTAGGTGAGAAGTTCTCACAATCAGAGACACTGTTCTACCACTGGGACAATATGTACATTAATCTTTACCCGACGAGTGTAAAAATTTTGAAGTCTGTATTTTCGTCTTAGAAGTCAAACATTGGAAAATGAAATTGAACAATTTTCCTAAATAGCTGTGAATTTAATTTGCAAAGATGTTGATTCTTGTTTGCCCTCCGAGCATTTTGGGGACAGGAAAGTTCGGTGAATGAAGTCGTTACTTTTACCGTCAATCTGGACATTTATCCATAACAACTTATGGTTGGTTAGACTTCATCTGTGAACTGGCAGTAATATTAGGATTTACAAAATCACTGAGAATTGTTTTGGTAGGACAGGTCGTTGAGGTGTACAGGTTGATGATCAAGACTTTGTATTCACTCTGTATTGGCCAGTCTGTATTGTTTAAATTTAGGGTGAATACAAAAATACTTGATATCAATTATTGACTGAGAGTGAATTCAGAACTACTTAATATCAATTATTGACTGAGAGTGAATTCAGAACTACTTAATATCAATTATTGACTGAGAGTGAATTCAGATCTAAATATGAATTATTGACTGAGATGACTACTAAACATTAAATGTGGAATTAGAATTGTGTTTTGAGTTAATATATATTTATATAATTGATTTTTAGTTAATCATATGCAAGGGAAGATAATCCTGGTGTTGAGGCCTGTGCAATCTGTTGATAATTTGCAGCATCACAAAGTCTAAAAATTTGAAATCTATGTACTGTTCATTATTTAGATGTACTTGGGAAAACATAGATGGTTAAAAAAAAACCGAGAATAGATAAAGATGTCACGAGTGACACACTAATTTTATGAATAAAGAAGCTGTAAGATACACAATCCCAGAGATCCCATTAAAACATGTGCTGTTCGTGACCAAATTTTTATTTACAAACTGAGAGCATACTGTATGTGTCTTTTTGGAATGATAACCAGTCTCTCACAAAAGAACAATGTCAGATATAGGTGTAGAGGTAAGTTTGGTTTTTATGTCAGTTTTTGCTGTGTTCCTCTTATGTTTAACTAATTTAGCTTTCATCCTTTAGAATGATCTTTAAGTAATGAACTAAAAAACAGATTATTTGTACTGACACAATACCATAGACTGAATTGTTCTCTTGTTTAGTCATTGAATGTAAAAAAATCTTAAGTGCCTGGTTATTGAAATTAAAAAAGAAAGAAATCTAAACCCTTTTTGGAAAAAAAAAAATTTTGATTTTGATGTGAGAAGGGCAGCAAAATTGACAATCTATGTATAGGGTATACTATAGAGGAGTCTTGTAGGCCAATACCTGATGTACTATGAAGATGATATGATATACAGGTATATGAGCTGTACTAGCAGGAATTAGCTGAATCTTACACTGGATTTCTTTAAAAATAACCTCACACTTTTCACGTCATCAGTTCTGTGTCTGTGCCAGAAATCGTTCCTATCCCTACAAATTAATTCAGAAAAGGAAACGGAATCTACAGACTGAGATTAGTGGCCACATTTTTTTTTTCTTCACTTCCTGTATTATCTTGAATTAAGATGAAATAAAATACATATGGGTAAGAATTCAAAGAAGCAGGTATGGGAATTTCTGGCTATTTTGAGTGTCTTTAAAATTCATAAGTAAGTGAAAATGTTGTTTATGAGTTGAGAGAATGTTTTGTGTGTTATATAGTAGTTGTGGGTATACCTCCGTAAGAAAATCCATGTGTTGGTCATTTGCCAGTCATTATCATCACACTTGTCCTGTTTAGAGTTCATTTCTAATTTACAGCTCATCAAAAAACTTAACTTACAGAATTACTTGCCATTGGAGAAAATCTCTTGTGACGCAAGATATGTGTTGGAGCAGCATTTTAAATGTTGATATATTTCTTTTCATAAGTGAGCTGAATTTAACTGCCTTCAATGACGACCGCTGTATATATGACCTGGTATTCCATCAAAATAGTTTTCTCTGTCAGTAATTCTCAGGGATGGGGAGGGGAATGTTAGACTTTTAACGTGCCTTCCAAGTTGATATCGTTACTTAAGTAGTCATTTTAATAACATTTCTCCCCAAAGTACACACTTTTGCTTTCGGCTTTTATGTGCAAGATGAAAAAGCTTCTGATGATAAAATGTGTGAAAAAAAAAGAGATCTGTTTGGTGATGATGTGGATTAACTTACTAGGCATTACATAAAATAAACTGTGTACCATTAATGCTATCAAGTGTGCGGAATTGTTCTGTAATAATAATGTTGTTTGGATTTGTGCACGATGCAGGGATATGAAGCAAGTCTTTCAGGGATGCTGACTGTAATTAATCCCAGCTCTCATAACATTTTATGATGAAGAAATTTTCAGCTGGAAACACTATATTTAATATAGGTTGTGTGTAGAGCGATTTGCATCCTTTTGAATCTGAATAAGTGAAATAAGATTTAGTTGTTGTGTAATAGGGCAGGTGTTTTAATCTCCTGTCGGTAATTACTTTCATGTGTGCCCAGGTGTGGTGACTAATAAATGCTGATATTTCACAGGTACTTTTCAGATATTAGGTGTTAGAATTATTATGCAATAAACATGAGTCTGTGTGTTACAGCTGATTGTGGAGGAAGGAAAACCTGTTTCTAGTCAGCTTGTTTTTGTAAAGGACTTGTAGCAATATTCTGTCTTCAGTCTTCATTTGTTATATGTATTCATAGCGTATGTTAGTAGTTACCCAGGTAAGAGTTATTCACAACATTGTTTTACATCAAATAGGTTCATTGTATTGTATAGATTACAATGTATGAAATGCATGTATGTAAGACACTTGTAATTAGGGCATTGCACTCCTTAATGCACAGGAGAAAAAATATTTGATTCACTCTAGTTATGAAACAAGACATGATGTTTAGGGTTAGTCCAGGAAAGTGATGTATGTGAAGGAGGTGTATATATCACAAGTATATGTGTTAATACTCTAATACGCGATCCAAGTGTTAACTCAGAATCAGTATTGTATAATCAGTTTGCTTTAAAGGTTTGAAACTGAACCCTTTTTACCTGATATAGTGCAGGAAACACTTTAATTCAGAGTACGTAATAATGTATACGATAATAAGTATGTAGATTTGTTTTTGTTGTTTATGAACACGGTAACAGCTGTTGGTATATTGATGGAGCTTCCTGTTTGTCGTCAATCTCACTACCTCACACTGCTTAATATCACTCTTAAAACATATTTCTCACTAGTTTTTCAATCCAATTCAAATTTTATCTAATTTCAAGTCAAAATTGTGTCTATTTTGTTTAATGACATTGATAATAAAAATGTTCAAAGAGATTTTATTTTGTTTTATTGGGATGAAGTAAGAATTCCAATATCTGAGAATTTTAAGTGTTTGATTTGGTTAAGTTGTATGATTTTTCATCCTGAAATTTTATCATAATACAGGAAACAGATGAGATATGGGTCAGAGTTTTAGAGTTATTCCGATTTTCTGAGGGATGCTGCTAAGACTCAACTCAGTATGTCGTCTACCTTCTCCTTTCTCCCATCAGATTAGCTTGTCCAATATCATTTACCGCATTGATGGAGCTGGAATTAGGGAGGGGAAGGGTCCAATCAGGAACACAGGTTAACAGACCGGAAGATGGATTAAGGGGGAGGGGGAGGTGGGTGGATGGTCCAATCAGGAACACAGGTTAACAGACAGGAAGATGGATTAAGGGGGAGGGGGAGGTGGGTGGATGGTCCAATCAGGAACACAGGTTTACAGACAGGAAGATGGATTAAGGGAGTGAGGGGGAGGAGGGCAAATCAGGAACCTAGGTTTACAGACAGGAAGATGGATTAAGGGAGTGGGGGGAATCAGGAATCTAGGTTTACAGACAGGAAGATGGATTAAGGGGGAGGAGGATGGAGGGTCCAATAAGGAACCCAGGTTTACAGACAGACAGTACCAATCAGGATTAGGGAGTTTCTAATCAGGAACCCAGGTATTAAGGCAGTCCAATTGATTAGGGACAAAAGAAATATTACAAATTTTGACCTGTGCTGGCAGATGGCCAGTATTGTTACTTGAACCTTTTGTCCAATACATTCCTCTATAGTTCACCAGGACAACCAGGGTGATATATAGACAGTCCTCTATAGTTCACCAGGACAACCAGGGTGATATATAGACAGTCCTCTAAGGTTAAACCAGGACAACCAGGGTGATATATAGACAGTCCTCTAAAGTTAAACCAGGACATCCAGGGTGATATATAGACAGTCCTCTAAAGTTAAACCAGGACAACCAGGGTGATATATAGACAGTCCCCTAAATCTCCATTACAGGGTGGCACAGGATATCTAGACAGTCCTCTATAGTTAAACCAGGACAACAAGGGTGATATATAGACAGTCCTCTAAAGTTAAACCAGGACAACCAGGGTGATATATAGACAGTCCCCTAAATCTCCATTACAGGGTGGCACAGGATATCTAGACAGTCCTCTATAGTTCACCAGGACAACCAGGGTGATATATAGACAGTCCTCTAAAGTTAAACCAGGACAACCAGGGTGATATATAGACAGTCCTCTAAAGTTAAACCAGGACAACCAGGGTGATATATAGACAGTCCTCTAAAGTTAAACCAGGACAACCAGGGTGATATATAGACAGTCCCCTAAATCTCCATTACAGGGTGGCACAGGATATCTAGACAGTCCTCTATAGTTAAACCAGGACAACAAGGGTGATATATAGACAGTCCCCTAAATCTCCATTACAGGGTGGCACAGCATATCTAGACAGTCCTCTATAGTTTAACCAGGACAACAAGGGTGATCTATAGACAGTCCCCTAAATCTCCATTACAGGGTGGCACAGGATATCTAGACAGTCCTCTATAGTTCACCAGGACAACCAGGGTGATATATAGACAGTCCTCTAAAGTTAAACCAGGACAACCAGGGTGATATATAGACAGTCCTCTAAAGTTAAACCAGGACAACCAGGGTGATATATAGACAGTCCTCTAAAGTTAAACCAGGACAACCAGGGTGATATATAGACAGTCCCCTAAATCTCCATTACAGGGTGGCACAGGTTATCTAGACAGTCCTCTATAGTTAAACCAGGACAACAAGGGTGATATATAGACAGTCCCCTAAATCTCCATTACAAGGTGGCACAGCATATCTAGACAGTCCTCTATAGTTAAACCAGGACAACAAGGGTGATATATAGACAGTCCCCTAAATCTCCATTACAGGGTGGCACAGCATATCTAGACAGTCCTCTATAGTTAAACCAGGACAACCAGGGTGATATATAGACAGTCCCCTAAATCTCCATTACAGGGTGGCACAGCATATCTAGACAGTCCTCTATAGTTAAACCAGGACAACCAGGGTGATATATAGACAGTCCCCTAAATCTCCACAACAGAGTGACTCAGATAATATCTAGACATCTCTCTAAATCTCCACAACAGAGTGACACAGATAATATCTAGACATCTCTCTAAATCTCCACAACAGAGTGACACAGATAATATCTAGATATCTCTCTAAATCTCCATAACAGTGTGACACAGATAGTATCTAGACATCCCTCTAAATCTCAACACAGTGTGACACAGATAATATCTAGACATCTCTCTAAATCTCAACACAGAAGATATCTGGACAAACCCATCACAGGGTGACACATGAGATATCTGGACTGACCCACCACAGGGTGACACATGAGATATCTGGACTGACCCACCACAGGGTGACACATGGGATATCTGGACTGACCCACCACAGGGTGACACTCAGGAGATATTTTGATTGACCCACCACAGGGTGACACACAGGAGATATCTGTAAACAGTCTTTCCTGGCACCTCTGTGTAAGTATAAGTGCTTCATTATCATTCTGTTCCAAATATCATACTTCTTTTAATACATCTTTCATTCAACCGCCAAAAAGGTTCTCTGTAAAATTAGTAGAACACTTTAAGGCATTAACCTGTGTTTTTGTGTGGTAGAGGGAGTCCCGGATGGTGTAATAGATAGCAAGTTATTTTCTTTCCTGTCTGTGGGTAGTTCCTGATAAAATTCACATCAAACATGGCTACTTCTCACCAACAAGTGTGAGGTATTTAGATAAACGCCCGTGATTAAAGTTGGTTCAGTTTCATTCATTATAGTTGGTACCAGGCCAGTATGTAGGTGGTAAGTAGTGTGTCTGCTGGAATCATGGCCATATCAAATAATTTGTCATATCTTGCAGTATTATGTTGTAGGGAAGACAGAAAAACACTTAGCACAGATAAAAGATCTCTCACTACTGTCAGTAAAATCAGTCTGAGATTGAATTGATAGGGATTTTTGCAATCATCGACAAATATGTGTTTGTTGTTCGGCCATACTGCTATATGCCAATTTATAGTATTAATACCCAGTCTGTGCTGACCTGGTTTTGTGTTTGGGCAAGGCACTTAATCTGAATTGTTCAGTGTTCAAAGGTCAAGGTCACCATATTGATGACTATTTATAGAGAATCATCAACCAGTATTAGGAGATGACATTAATACAACTACATGTTTAAGAGATTTTTAGATATAACTGTATCTGGAGAATACCTCGATATTGATGTTATATTTGTTATGTTTTTGTTTTGTCAACTTTAAGAATGATAGATTTGAAAGTAGAAACAAATAAAGATTGATACTTTTAATTACCTGTAAAATTTCTTTAATATACTGTAAGGAATTTCAGGTATATGATAAACTATTTTATCAATGTAGGTATACAAAATCAAAATTGTGTTTGTGTATAAGTGTAAGGGCAAGTTGAACATTTTTGTTCCAAATTATGTATATCATTAAGTTCCACTTGTAGATATATGAAACCATCAGTGAATTTTAATTAAAATTTTAAACAGCTGATGTTTTTAAACGGTCTTTTCAATCTGGTTACACCCTATTATTTGAATGGAGACCCTATTAAATTTGATATGTTGAGTATGTAACCAAGGCTGTGTAAAGTATATCATACTAAGGTATTCTTCATGTTGAGTATGTAAAAAGCATGAGTGTCATTACAGTGTTGAGTATGTAAAGGAAGGTCTTCAGTGTTGAGTATGTAACCAAGTCTTCTAACGTATTCTTCAGTGTTGAGTATGTAACCAAGGCTTTCTAAGGTATTCTTCAGTGTTGAGTATGTCACCAAGGCTTTCTAAGGTATTCTTCAGTGTTGAGTATGTAACCAAGGCTTTCTAAGGTATTCTTCAGTGTTGAGTATGTGACCAAGGCTTTCTAAGGTATTCTTCAGTGTTGAGTATGTAACCAAGGCTTTCTAAGGTATTCTTCAGTGTTGAGTATGTAACCAAGGCTTCTAAGGTATTCTTCAGTGTTGAGTATGTAACCAAGGCTTTCTAAGGTATTCTTCAGTGTTGAGTATGTAACCAAGGCTTTCTAAGGTATTCTTCAGTGTTGAGTATGTAACCAAGGCTTCTAAGGTATTCTTCAGTGTTGAGTATGTAACCAAGGCTTTCTAAGGTATTCTTCAGTGTTGAGTATGTAACCAAGGCTTCTAAAGTATTCTTCAGTGTTGAGTATGTAACCAAGGCTTTCTAAGGTATTCTTCAGTGTTGAGTATGTAACCAAGGCTTTCTAAGATATTCTTCAGTGTTGAGTATGTAACCAAGGCTTTCTAAGGTATTCTTCAGTGTTGAGTATGTAACCAAGGCTTCTAAGGTATTCTTCAGTGTTGAGTATGTAACCAAGGCTTTCTAAGGTATTCTTCAGTGTTGAGTATGTAACCAAGGCTTTCTAACGTATTCTTCAGTGTTGAGTATGTCACCAAGGCTTCTAAGGTATTCTTCAGTGTTGAGTATGTAACCAAGGCTTTCTAAGGTATTCTTCAGTGTTGAGTATGTAACCAAGGCTTTCTAAGGTATTCTTCAGTGTTGAGTATGTAACCAAGGCTTCTAAGGTATTCTTCAGTGTTGAGTATGTAACCAAGGCTTTCTAAGGTATTCTTCAGTGTTGAGTATGTAACCAAGGCTTTCTAAGGTATTCTTCAGTGTTGAGTATGTAACCAAGGCTTTCTAAGGTATTCTTCAGTGTTGAGTATGTAACCAAGGCTTCTAAGGTATTCTTCAGTGTTGAGTATGTAACCAAGGCTTTCTAAGATATTCTTCAGTGTTGAGTATGTAACCAAGGCTTCTAAGGTATTCTTCAGTGTTGAGTATGTAACCTAGGCTTTCTAAGGTATTCTTCAGTGTTGAGTATGTAACCAAGGCTTTCTAAGGTATTCTTCAGTGTTGAGTATGTAACCAAGGCTTCTAAGGTATTCTTCAGTGTTGAGTATATCACCAAGGCTTTCTAAGGTATTCTTCAGTGTTGAGTATGTCACCAAGACTTTCTAAGGTATTCTTCAGTGTTGAGTATGTGACCTAGGCTTTCTAAGGTATTCTTCAGTGTTGAGTATGTAACCAAGGCTTTCTAAGGTATTCTTCAGTGTTGAGTATGTAACCAAGGCTTCTAAAGTATTCTTCAGTGTTGAGTATGTAACCAAGGCTTTCTAAGGTATTCTTCAGTGTTGAGTATGTAACCAAGGCTTCTAAAGTATTCTTCAGTGTTGAGTATGTAACCAAGGCTTTCTAAGGTATTCTTCAGTGTTGAGTATGTAACCAAGGCTTTCTAAGGTATTCTTCAGTGTTGAGTATGTAACCAAGGCTTTCTAAGGTATTCTTCAGTGTTGAGTATGTAACCAAGGCTTCTAAGGTATTCTTCAGTGTTGAGTATGTAACCAAGGCTTCTAAGGTATTCTTCAGTGTTGAGTATGTACCCAAGGCTTCTATAGTAGTCTTCAGTGTTGCGTATGTCTCCAAGGTTTCTAAGGTATTCTTCAGTGTTGAGTATGTAACCAAGGCTTTCTAAGGTATTCTTCAGTGTTGAGTATGTAACCAAGGCTTTCTAAGGTATTCTTCAGTGTTGAGTATGTAACCAAGGCTTCTAAGGTATTCTTCAGTGTTGAGTATGTAACCAAGGCTTTCTAAGGTATTCTTCAGTGTTGAGTATGTAACCAAGGCTTTCTAAGGTATTCTTCAGTGTTGAGTATGTAACCAAGGCTTCTAAGGTATTCTTCAGTGTTGAGTATGTAACCAAGACTTTCTAAGGTATTCTTCAGTGTTGAGTATGTAACCAAGGCTTTCTAAGGTATTCTTTAGTGTTGAGTATCTAACCAATTCTTCTAAGGTATTCTTCAGTGTGGAGTATGTCACCAAGGCTTTCTAAGGTATTCTTCAGTGTTGAGTATGTAACCAAGGCTTTCTAAGGTATTCTTCAGTGTTGAGTATGTAACCAAGGCTTTCTAACGTATTCTTCAGTGTTGAGTATGTAACCAAGTCTTCTAACGTATTTTTCAGTGTTGAGTATGTAACCAAGGCTTCTAAGGTATTCTTCAGTGTTGAGTATGTAACCAAGGCTTTCTAAGGTATTCTTCAGTGTTGAGTATGTAACCAAGGCTTTCTAAGGTTTTCTTCAGTGTTGAGTATGTAACCAAGGCTTTCTAAGGTATTCTTCAGTGTTGAGTATGTAACCAAGGCTTTCTAACGTATTCTTCAGTGTTGAGTATGTAACCAAGGCTTCTAAGGTATTCTTCAGTGTTGAGTATGTAACCAAGGCTTTCTAAGGTATTCTTCAGTGTTGAGTATGTAACCAAGGCTTTCTAAGGTATTCTTCAGTGTTGAGTATGTAACCAAGGCTTCTAAGGTATTCTTCAGTGTTGAGTATGTAACCTAGGCTTTCTAAGGTATTCTTCAGTGTTGAGTATGTAACCAAGACTTTCTAAGGTATTCTTCAGTGTTGAGTATGTAACCAAGACTTTCTAAGGTATTCTTCAGTGTTGAGTATGTAACCAAGGCTTCTAAGATATTCTTCAGTGTTGAGTATGTAACCAAGGCTTCTAAGGTATTCTTCAGTGTTGAGTATGTAACCAAGACTTTCTAAGGTATTCTTCAGTGTTGAGTATGTAACCAAGGCTTCTAAGGTATTCTTCAGTGTTGAGTATGTAACCAAGGCTTTCTAAGGTATTCTTCAGTGTTGAGTATGTAACCAAGGCTTCTAAAGTATTCTTCAGTGTTGAGTATGTAACCTAGGCTTTCTAAGGTATTCTTCAGTGTTGAGTATGTAACCAAGACTTTCTAAGGTATTCTTCAGTGTTGAGTATGTAACCAAGGCTTTCTAAGGTATTCTTCAGTGTTGAGTATGTAACCAAGGCTTTCTAAGGTATTCTTCAGTGTTGAGTATGTAACCAAGACTTTCTAAGGTATTCTTCAGTGTTGAGTATGTAACCAAGGCTTCTAAGGTATTCTTCAGTGTTGAGTATGTGACCTAGGCTTTCTAAGGTATTCTTCAGTGTTGAGTATGTAACCAAGGCTTTCTAAGGTATTCTTCAGTGTTGAGTATGTAACCAAGGCTTTCTAAGGTATTCTTCAGTGTTGAGTATGTAACCAAGGCTTTCTAAGGTATTCTTCAGTGTTGAGTATGTAACCAAGGCTTTCTAAGGTATTCTTCAGTGTTGAGTATGTAACCAAGGCTTTCTAAGGTATTCTTCAGTGTTGAGTATGTAACCAAGGCTTCTAAAGTATTCTTCAGTGTTGAGTATGTCACCAAGGCTTCTAAGGTATTCTTCAGTGTTGAGTATGTCACCAAGACTTTCTAAGGTATTCTTCAGTGTTGAGTATGTAACCAAGGCTTTCTAAGGTATTCTTCAGTGTTGAGTATGTAACCAAGACTTTCTAAGGTATTCTTCAGTGTTGATTATGTAACCAAGGCTTTCTAACGTATTCTTCAGTGTTGAGTATGTAACCAAGGCTTTCTAAGGTATTCTTCAGTGTTGAGTATGTAACCAAGGCTTCTAAGGTATTCTTCAGTGTTGAGTATGTAACCAAGGCTTTCTAAGGTATTCTTCAGTGTTGAGTATGTAACCAAGGCTTTCTAAGGTATTCTTCAGTGTTGAGTATGTAACCAAGGCTTCTAAGGTATTCTTCAGTGTTGAGTATGTAACCTAGGCTTTCTAAGGTATTCTTCAGTGTTGAGTATGTAACCAAGGCTTCTAAGGTATTCTTCAGTGTTGAGTATGTAACCAAGGCTTTCTAAGGTATTCTTCAGTGTTGAGTATGTAACCAAGGCTTTCTAACGTATTCTTCAGTGTTGAGTATGTAACCAAGGCTTTCTAAGGTATTCTTCAGTGTTGAGTATGTAACCAAGGCTTCTAAGGTATTCTTCAGTGTTGAGTATGTAACCAAGGCTTCTAAGGTATTCTTCAGTGTTGAGTATGTAACCAAGGCTTTCTAAGGTATTCTTCAGTGTTGAGTATGTAACCAAGGCTTTCTAAGGTATTCTTCAGTGTTGAGTATGTAACCAAGGCTTTCTAAGGTATTCTTCATTGTTGAGTATGTAACCAAGGCTTTCTAAGTATTCTTCAGTGTTGTGTTGAGTATCTAACCAAGGCTTTCTAAGGTATTCTTCAGTGTTGAGTATGTAACCAAGGCTTTCTAAGGTATTCTTCATTGTTGAGTATGTAACCAAGGCTTTCTAACGTATTCTTCAGTGTTGAGTATGTAACCAAGACTTCTAAAGTATTCTTCAGTGTTGAGTATGTAACCAAGGCTTCTAAGGTATTCTTCAGTGTTGAGTATGTGACCTTGGCTTTCTAAGGTATTCTTCAGTGTTGAGTATGTAACCAAGGCTTTCTAAGGTATTCTTCAGTGTTGAGTATGTAACCAAGGCTTTCTAAGGTATTCTTCAGTGTTGAGTATGTAACCAAGGCTTTCTAAGGTATTCTTCAGTGTTGAGTATGTCACCAAGACTTTCTAAGGTATTCTTCAGTGTTGAGTATGTGACCTAGGCTTTCTAAGGTATTCTTCAGTGTTGAGTATGTAACCAAGGCTTTCTAAGGTATTCTTCATTGTTGAGTATGTAACCAAGGCTTTCTAACGTATTCTTCAGTGTTGAGTATGTAACCAAGACTTTCTAAAGTATTCTTCAGTGTTGAGTATGTAACCAAGGCTTTCTAAGGTATTCTTCAGTGTTGAGTATGTAACCAAGGCTTTCTAAGGTATTCTTCAGTGTTGAGTATGTAACCAAGGCTTTCTAAGATATTCTTCAGTGTTGAGTATGTCACCAAGGCTTCTAAGGTATTCTTCAGTGTTGAGTATGTCACCAAGGCTTCTAAGGTATTCTTCAGTGTTGAGTATGTGACCTAGGCTTTCTAAGGTATTCTTCAGTGTTGAGTATGTAACCAAGGCTTTCTAAGGTATTCTTCAGTGTTGAGTATGTAACCAAGACTTTTTAAAGTATTCTTCAGTGTTGAGTATGTAACCAAGGCTTTCTAAGATATTCTTCAGTGTTGAGTATGTAACCAAGGCTTTCTAAGGTATTCTTCAGTGTTGAGTATGTAACCAAGGCTTTCTAAGGTATTCTTCAGTGTTGAGTATGTAACCAAGGCTTCTAAAGTATTCTTCAGTGTTGAGTATGTAACCAAGGCTTCTAAGGTATTCTTCAGTGTTGAGTATGTGACCTTGGCTTTCTAAGGTATTCTTCAGTGTTGAGTATGTAACCAAGGCTTTCTAAGGTATTCTTCAGTGTTGAGTATGTAACCAAGGCTTCTAAGGTATTCTTCAGTGTTGAGTATGTAGCCAAGGCTTTCTAAGGTATTCTTCAGTGTTGAGTATGTGACCAAGGCTTTCTAATGTATTCTTCAGTGTTGAGTATGTAACCAAGGCTTCTAAGGTATTCTTCAGTGTTGAGTATGTAACCAAGGCTTTCTAAGGTATTCTTCAGTGTTGAGTATGTAACCAAGGCTTTCTAAGGTATTCTTCAGTGTTGAGTATGTAACCAAGGCTTCTAAGGTATTCTTCAGTGTTGAGTATGTCACCAAGGCTTTCTAAGGTATTCTTCAGTGTTGAGTATGTAACCAAGGCTTTCTAAGGTATTCTTCAGTGTTGAGTATGTAACCAAGGCTTTCTAAGGTATTCTTCAGTGTTGAGTATGTAACCAAGGCTTTCTAACGTATTCTTCAGTGTTGAGTATGTAACCAAGGCTTTCTAAGGTATTCTTCAGTGTTGAGTATGTAACCAAGGCTTTCTAAGGTATTCTTCAGTGTTGAGTATGTAACCAAGGCTTTCTAAGGTATTCTTCAGTGTTGAGTATGTAACCAAGGCTTTCTAAGGTATTCTTTGAGTATGTAACCAAGGCTTCTAGTATGTGATATGTCACCAAGGCTTTCTAAGGTATTCTTGCAGCTTTACAGTGGTAGGAATTCAAACTACGTTGAGATGTAGGCTAATGTTTGACGAGTTATCTTTGAAACAAAAAATTTACTTAAAGTTAAAATATTTTTCAGGTTTCAAGAGATCTGTAAAAATTAATTGAATTGTGAATGGATTTAAAACAAACCCATAAGGGTCAGTGCATCAAAACATTTTAAAAGATTAAAGTAAAATAGAGTGAATACAAAGAGCCAGATAGTAGATTTTCACTTCCAACAGTATACCTCCTAACCAAGGTTCTAAGATGTTGTCCTTATTGTCATTAATCTTTCTCAAATTTCATGTTTATGTTTCCCTTGATCCTGTTTGATTTTGGTACTGATCAGAAAAAACAAAGGGCCCAAAAGCAGCCATTTTGGATCTTTACTTTGAAAGTTTCTTAATGCTATTTCTTAAAAAACACAGTATAGATCTTTCTCAGATTTCACGTATAGGTTCCTCTTGGTTACCAGTTGTGCCTGTTTGAATTTAGGACTGATCAGAAAAACAAAATGGCCAACAGACACCCATTTTGGATTTCGCCTACTAAAGATTGTTATTCCTATTTCTTAAGAAGTACTAAATGGATATTTCTCAAATTTCATACCTGTATTCCCTTTGGTCTCTGCTTGTGTCCTTTTGATTTTGGGACTGATCAAAAGAAACAGAATGGCCTCCAGGTGGCCTTTTTGATTTGGCAGGTAAAGATTATCATCACAATTTCTGTAATAGAATGTTCAGATGTCTTATCATTAGGAGCAAAATCAGAGCAAATAAAAGTCAAACAATGGTGGGTACCAAGATCTAACAATGGTGGGTACCAAGATCAAACAATGGTGGGTACCAAGATCAAACAATGGTGGGTGCCAAGATCAAACAATGGTGGGTGCCAAGATCAAACAATGGTGGGTGCCAAGATCAAACAATGGTGGGTGCCAAGATCTAACCATGGTGGGTGCCAAGATCAAACAATGGTGGGTACCAAGATCAAACAATGGTGGGTACCAAGATCAAACAATGGTGGGTGCCAAGATCAAACAATGGTGGGTACCAAGATCAAACAATGTTGGGTGCCAAGATCTAACAATGGTGGGTGCCAAGATCAAACAATGGTGGGTGCCAAGATCAAACAATGGTGGGTGCCAAGATCTAACCATGGTGGGTGCCAAGATCTAACCATGGTGGGTGCCAAGATCTAACAATGGTGGGTGCCAAGATCAAACAATGGTGGATGCCAAGATCAAACAATGGTGGGTGCCAAGATCTAACAATGGTGGGTACCAAGATCAAACAATGGTGGGTGCCAAGATCAAACAATGGTGGGTGCCAAGATCAAACAATGGTGGGTGCCAAGATCAAACAATGTTAGGTGCCAAGATCAAACAATGTTGGGTGCCAAGATCTAACAATGGTGGGTACCAAGATCAAACAATGGTGGGTGCCAAGATCAAACAATGGTGGGTGCCAAGATCAAACAATGGTGGGTGCCAAGATCAAACAATGGTGGGTGCCAAGATCAAACAATGTTGGGTGCCAAGATCAAACAATGTTGGGTGCCAAGATCAAACAATGGTGGGTGCCAAGATCAAACAATGTTGGGTACCAAGATCAAACAATGGTGGGTGCCAAGATCAAACAATGTTGGGTGCCAAGATCAAACAATGGTGGGTGCCAAGATCAAACAATGTTGGGTGCCAAGCTCAAACAATGTTGGGTGCCAAGATCAAACAATGTTGGGTGCCAAGATCAAACAATGGTGGGTGCCAAGATCAAACAATGGTGGGTGCCAAGATCAAACAATGGTGGGTGCCAAGATCAAACAATGGTGGGTGCCAAGATCTAACAATGGTGGGTGCCAAGATCTAACCATGGTGGGGTGCCAAGATCTAACCATGGTGGGTGCCAAGATCTAACAATGGTGGGTGCCAAGATCTAACAATGGTGGGTGCCAAGATCAAACAATGGTGGGTGCCAAGATCAAACAATGGTGGGGTGCCAAGATCAAACAATGGTGGGTGCCAAGATCAAACAATGGTGGGTGCCAAGATCTAACAATGGTGGGTGCCAAGATCTAACCATGGTGGGTGCCAAGATCTAACCATGGTGGGTGCCAAGATCTAACAATGGTGGGTGCCAAGATCTAACAATGGTGGGTGCCAAGATCAAACAATGGTGGGTGCCAAGATCAAACAATGGTGGGTGCCAAGATCTAACAATGGTGGGTGCCAAGATCAAACAATGGTGGGTGCCAAGATCAAACAATGGTGGGGTGCCAAGATCTAACCATGGTGGGTGCCAAGATCTAACAATGGTGGGTGCCAAGATCAAACAATGTTGGGTGCCAAGATCTAACAATGGTGGGTGCCAAGATCTAACCATGGTGGGTGCCAAGATCTTACAATGGTGGGTGCCAAGATCTAACAATGATGGGTGCCAAGATCAAACAATGGTGGGTGCCAAGATCAAACAATGGTGGGTGCCAAGATCCCTCTGGGATTTCTTGTTGATGTTCCACTAGCAAGAACTCAAATATATATTACCAGCATTTCCCCAAAAATTTTGTCTGAATGGAATGACATTTCTTGTCCCACAGTGTCATCATTTAGTGCAATTAAAAAAAATGTCTTATTTCAACTTTTTACAGTTGCCAAACACCAGTGCATTTTGTTTTTGAAAATTAATGGAGACAGTTAAGAAATTTTGTAAGTGACTTCAATGCCAATTTATTCAATTCCCACTTAACAAATAGCCCTGTCTGTATCTGTGGTCATCCAGTTGAAGATGACCACAGGTCTTTCTTCATTGTCCTGTTTTCACTACAACTCCATTTTACTTCTCTTTCTCCTCAAGTTCTGCCAGTGGGATTGAGCTCAAATTTGCATGAAACTATCCTGGGATGGTCCTGATCTAGTGTTGTCATTTTTCGAGCATGTCTGAAATCTAAGATGGCTGCCATGGCCACCATCTTGAAAAACATTTTAAACTTCTTTTCAAGTTCTGCTGGTGCCATTGAGCTACAAATTGTTTAGAATGTTAAGGAAAGGTAGCAAACGAAGGGTTATTTTTCGACTGTGTCTAGACTTTAATATAGCAGCCAGAGAGGCCATTTTGTAACATGATTGCGCAAGCATGGTTTTCCTATGCAAGATCTATTTCAAACTTCGCAAGTTTAACCAGTTGGATTGAGCTGCAACTTTACTGTCAAAAAGAGAGGTAACACATACATACAGCTAATCAGGAAATATTGAGGTAGATAGATGAACCAGAGCTTTGTGTTTTAGAGTTAATGACAACAAATTGTTGTTTTGTTTCTGCAGAATCAAGGATGCCCAGATGAGAGTTAGACAGTTGCAGGAGGGTAAAAAGGTGGCCATCTCCACACAAATTAGGACACGCTCAAAGAAACCTGGAGGATTAGTAAGTACACTTAACTTCAGCTTGACACGCTTCAAATATTGACTGAAATAAGAAAATCTTAACTCAGTGAGACCTTCTCCAAATGTAGACTAAATTATGTATTTATAAACATAGTGACTCAGTGAGACCTTCTCCAAACGTAGACTAAATTATGTATTTATAAACATAGTGACTCAGTGAGACCTTCTCCAAATGTAGACTAAATTATGTATTTATAAACATAGTGACTCAGTGAGACCTTCTCCAAATGTAGACTAAATTATGTATTTATAAACATAGTGACTCAGTGAGACCTTCTCCAAATGTAGACTAAATTATGTATTTTATAAACATAGTGACTCTGTGAGACATTCTCCAAACTTAGTTACATTTGGTGTCAGGAGTCTTTACCTGGTTGAACTGATTGGGTTGCTTCCTCTCTACAGACAGGAGTACTTTAAGTATAATCTTATTGGCAAAGGGATGGTAAGGAGCTGGACCGATGGGGCTACACCCTCTGTCTTGTCCTAATGAAGGGACAGACACTGGGGCTATGGGCTCCGTCAGATATACACTCATGCCCTAACCATGTTAAGGAATGAGTAAATTTTTAGTGGCTGGCCCTGACCAGTCAGTCTGGCTCCAATGGTATCACTCCGCACCTTTCATTTCTACTAAATCTGAGGCTGGCACTTGTTTTAGCAAGTGTAAGAGTAATGACCAGATTAATTGGGTATTATGTTTACTTTAGAGCGAAGGGATTTTACATTTTTTGTACATGTTCAACACAACAGACATCTATTTCCATCTGATATAAAAGACAACTCACTGTACATTAATGCTATTTCATGATAACCTTTCTTTTCGTTTGCTGAATTTTTGTACTTTTCCTTTGCACGGAGAACTTCAAATAGAATTAAAACTTCATAAAATCTCAGGAATAGAAGCAGTTCCTGAGAAATCTATCTATAGGCTGTTCTATATTTCCTTGTGCGGTGCCACAGTTCTGATAGTGTGGCTACGTTCACTGAGAGAATATTTTGGAAAGTTTTTGGCTCTATAATTATACCCCACTTGACATTTATTGCATTCTAAGTGTTTAATGTCTCAGCATGTTTAAATTTTAGATTAAACTATTAACATTATAGCTATCATTTTAAAATTGAAGAGTTTATCTCAGACACACTTCCAATGGGTTCTGCAAGTGTCTGCCTTCTCGCCAAGATTAACATTTTCCCCTGTCCGCTAGGATTGTAATATATGTGACCATTGCCTCCACACCTAGCAGATAGGGATGGAGCCTTAATTATTGTATACACACTTTAACAGGTTGCAATCAAGTGGTTTAAGGCAGATGTAGGTGATCAGCTAGACTTGAAAATATGCTGTCAACATGATAAATGTTTTGACTTTTTGAGATGAAAACAATTAAATTTTGTGTTTTCTGCTAAGGATATATTGAGGAGTCCTTCTCTGTTAGTCTTATCTATAAGCATTATAAGTCTGGTTTGGTCTCTACATGAAGAATGAGTTTTTATTGACGACAAAGATCTATAATGGAAGTGCTTTTTCCATTCTTTGAAACAAGGTTTTGTCTACATGATTGATGTCAGGAAGATGGGATGGGGTATCATATTTAATGTAAGAAAAGAGAACATTTGGGAAATGGTTTGGTAGATTTGTATAATCTTAAACCTTGTATATCATAACAAAAGTAAACAACTGGTCACACACAGGTAGCATAGTTCAATGAAATTTTCTATAAAAATTTGCTACATAGAGTGTTGTTTTTGTACTATTTTGAGTTACATATCAAGTGAGCAGTGTGTTGGTGAGGGTATGTATATAATGTTATATATCAAGTGAGCAGTGTGTTGGTGAGGGTATGTATATAATGTTACATATCAAGTGAGCAGTGTGTTGGTGAGGGTATGTATATAATGTTATATATCAAGTGAGCAGTGTGTTGGTGAGGGTATGTATATAATGTTACATATCAAGTGAGCAGTGTGTTGGTGAGGGTATGTATATAATGTTACATATCAAGTGAGCAGTGTGTTGGTGAGGATATGTATATAATGTTATATATCAAGTGAGCAGTGTGTTGGTGAGGGTATGTATATAATGTTACATATCAAGTGAGCAGTGTGTTGGTGAGGGTATGTATATAATGTTACATATCAAGTGAGCGGTGTGTTGGTGAGGGTATGTATATAATGTTTACAGGCTGGTACTGTGTAGTGATTGTGGCATCTTAGATGTTAGTACATTGTAGTTAAACTGTATATATACAAACCAGCCACTGTATGAAGAGTGAACTTCACTTAGATGTTAGTACATTGTAGTTAAACTGTATATATACAAACCAGCCACTGTATGAAGAGTGAACTTCACGTAATATAGATACAAGTGATGAATCGTCATACTGCCATAAAAAAATAGGTAAAGGTATGTTACAAAGAAGTTGTTTTTAGTTTCTCTTTGTGTAAGTGATCAGAATTGATAAAGAATGAGTATTTTTGGGGTGAAGGAGTTACATTGTGTAAGTGAGAAGGAATAAGGCCTATTGGACTTCTGGTTTGTATCATATCTACATTATGTTTACAAGTAACATAGCTCAAAAGATTTCATCTCCTGGATACATCATATTTATGACAAAGGCAGGGAGATAAGCTAGAAGGAGAATGAAGTAAGAAATTTCCTTAGTAAAAGGCCAGGGGATAATAATCAGTGTACAAGAGTGGGGGTAAAAGGTCAGGACATAATAATCAGTGTACAAGAGTGGGGAAAATACCAAAATATAGAGAAAGGGTTACAACATACAGGGGAGGGGTAGGACTAGTGGTAGGGATCAATTCTGTCCATAAGAGGTATGGGGATATCGTATTAGGAGGGTGATAGTTGGGTTGATGTTTTGTGTGTTAGAGGTATAGGGTTAGGTAAAAAGTACCAGATTGGGATTGTTTTTTCTATGTAAGATATATATGGAGACAGTAAGGATTTATCTATGTAAGATATATATGGAGACAGTAGGGATTGTTTTTCTATGTAAGATATATATGGAGACAGTAAGGATTGTTTTTTCTATGTAAGATATATATGGAGACAGTAGGGATTGTTTTTTCTATGTAAGATATATATGGAGACAGTAAGGATTTATCTATGTAAAATATATATGGAGACAGTAGGGATTGTTTTTCTATGTAAGATATATATGGAGACAGTAAGGATTGTTTTTTCTATGTAAGATATATATGGAGACAGTAAGGATTGTTTTTTCTATGTAAGATATATATGGAGACAGTAAGGATTTATCTATGTAAGATATATATAGGGAGACAGTTTTTCTATGTAAGATATATATGGAGACAGTAAGGATTTATCTATGTAAGATATATATGGAGACAGTAAGGTTTTATCTATGTAAGATATATATGGAGACAATAGGGATTGTTTTTTCTTTGTAAGATATATATGGAGACAGTAGGGATTGTTTTTTCTATGTAAGATATATATGGAGACAGTAAGGATTGTTTTTTCTATGTAAGATATATATGGAGACAGTAAGGATTTATCTATGTAAGATATATATGGAGACAGTAGGGATTGTTTTTTCTATGTAAGATATATATGGAGACAGTAGGGATTGTTTTTCTATGTAAGATTTATATTGAGACAGTAGGGATTGTTTTTTCTATGTAAGATATATATGGAGACAGTAGGGATTGTTTTTTCTATGTAAGATATATATGGAGACAGTAAGGATTTATCTATGTAAGATATATATGGAGACAGTAGGGATTGTTTTTCTATGTAAGATATATATGGAGACAGTAAGGATTTATCTATGTAAGATATATATGGAGACAGTAGGGATTGTTTTTTCTATGTAAGATATATATGGAGACAGTAGGGATTGATTGTTTTTTCTATGTAAGATATATATGGAGACAGTAGGGATTGTTTTTTCTATGTAAGATATATATGGAGACAGTAGGGATTGTTTTTCCTATGTAAGATATATATGGAGACAGTAGGGATTTATCTATGTAAGATATATATGGAGACAGTAGGGATTGTTTTTCTATGTAAGATATATATGGAGACAGTAAGGATTTATCTATGTAAGATATATATGGAGACAGTAAGGATTTATCTATGTAAGATTTATCTATGTAAGATATATATGGAGACAATAGGGATTGTTTTTTCTTTGTAAGATATATATGGAGACAGTAGGGTTTGTTTTTTCTATGTAAGATATATATGGAGACAGTAGGGATTGTTTTTTCTATGTAAGATATATAATTGGAGACAGTAGGAATTGTTTGTGAGATGTGAAGGGACTGGGAAGAAGACTAGAATGAAGACCGTGGGGGGTAGATGTATAAGTATGTACTCTGTGTTGTTTATTCTCTACATATACCCACTTGTCCGTTTACTTCCAGTGTACCAGTATGCCCCCTGTGTGGGTTGTCCTATTTACCGGGTGGGCAGTGTAGATAAAGATGTAGACAACTTTTATAATTTTACCTGAGTCAAAGAGTTTGTTGTAGATATGTTAAGAGATATTATAGCTAATGACTTAAATGTTACTGTCAGTGTTGCCTGGTGTAGTGTCTGTGTGGCTCGCTGGGTACACACCATACCTGTCATACCGACTTGTACGTGGCGGTGATAATATGGATAGTACACCAACACAATGTACCTAGTTCTCTGATGGGTTGACTTGGTGGCCAGATATCGCCGCCAATCCTTGCTTTGATGTAGTACCACCGTAGGAAATGCTACATACCTCCACGGAACCAGGCCTTTTGATTACTGTAGATACATTTAAACACATATGGAAACACTGAAGTATTCCTGCTGTTTGTAATCACTTCTCTACAAGATTTTTATTGCCAATATTTCTCCAATTTTTCATCCATTAACCCTTAAAACTAATCTGTAGGATTACTTGTTGATGAAATAGGAATACTTCAATTATGTTTTCATCAGTATAGATAGTCTAGAAATTAAAGCCATGGTTTTTACTATTTGATTTTAGTGACACAACTTGTAATTAGTTTGGTTATAACAGTGTGAATTGTAGAATTGTGCTGATAAATGATATTTCCTCTCATCTCGAGTTGTAAACCTTAAAAATCTGTCTTTATTTGAGATAAACTGTATCACCTGAAACTAAGTATTAAGACAGGAATCAAAATTTTGAAATGGTAACTGGTTTTTGTTCTTGTAGTTACTTAGTAAACCATATTGAGCTGCCAGACTCAGAAGTAGATATTAGTTATAATTAAATACCAGGGTTATACCTATAAATCCAATCAGACATACACATTCACAGAAGCCTAGGATGACGTAATATGCTGTTGTAACACTTTCTAACATGCTTATCATTTCCATCAACATTAATAGTTAGCTGGTAATATAATATTTGACTACAGGTGTGTGTATTACCTGGTAATATAATACCTAACTACAGGTGTGTGTATTACCTGGTAATATAATACCTAACTACAGGTGTGTGTATCATCTGGTAATATAATAACTGACTACAGGTGTGTGTATTACCTGGTAATATAATACCTAACTACAGGTGTGTGTATTACAAGGTAATATAATACCTAACTACAGGTGTGTGTATTACCTGGTAATATGATACCTGACTACAGGTGTGTGTATTACCTGGTAACATAATAATTGACTACAGGTGTATGTATTACCTGGTAATATAATAACTGACTACAGATGTGTGTAGTACCTGGTGATATAATACCTAACTACAGGTGTGTTTATTACCTGGTAATATGATACCTAACTACAGGTGTGTGTATTACCTGGTGATATGATACCTAACTACAGGTGTGTGTATTACAAGGTAATATAATACCTAACTACAGGTGTGTGTATTACCTGGTAATATGATACCTGACTACAGGTGTGTGTATTACCTGGTAATATAATAATTGACTACAGGTGTATGTATTACCTGGTAATATAATAACTGACTACAGGTGTGTGTATTACCTGGTAATATAATACCTGACTACAGGTGTGTGTTTTCCCTGGTAATATAATACCTGACTACAAGTTTGTGTATTACAAGGTAATATAATACCTGACTCCAGGTGTGTGTATTACCTGGTAATATAATACCTGACTACAGGTGTGTGTATTACCTGGTAATATAATACCTGACTACAGGTGTGTGTATTACCTGGTAATATAATACCTAACTACAGGTGTGTGTATTACCTGGTAATATAATACCTGACTACAGGTGTGTTTATTACCTGGTAATATAATACCTGACTACAGGTGTGTGTATTACCTGGTAATATAATACCTGACTACAGGTGTGTGTATTACCTGGTAATATAATACCTGACTACAGGTGTGTTTATTACCTGGTAATATAATACCTGACTACAGGTGTGTGCACAGATTTTCCATGATTGACTACCTGGTTATTTTGCATTTGAACACTCTAGTTGTGTGCAGGTTTTGTGGCATCTGACCAGAGATAAAGATATCACTTTCAAAGCAAAAGCAATTTATAAATCCTTCAGTTTTACTGGGGCTTTCATGGCCTGTATGGAAAGGCAAATTAAGCTATAGCAGTAAATTTTCTGGAGTAAATTGAATGTATTTTGTATAATAATTGGATGAAGAAATTGTTATCATGATTTTCACCACAGAGGCCCCAGGAATAACCCTGTGATGGGTTGTGGTTAAGGGATCAACACTGACACCTTTGACCATTCTCATTGTGTTCATATATACTACATGTGTATTTTCTGATGTGTATGACTTTATGATATGTCTAATGTAAGAGATATGTTTGTATATTTCAGAAAGACCGACTTGCCAGTAAGGGGATGCTGTAGACCCTGCCATATTTTGTTGGAGCTTGATTGGCGCACTATAGGATAATCATACATTGCAATATACCTATGTCTCTGTCTCCACAAGTGGTCCCAAATTGTGTGGTGCCACAAAAGTTGGTGACAACTGGTTCAGCAAGAGGAAAGTAGTTACGCACTTAGCTATGGATCCTATTTGTGATCTGACTAAAGGGCGCACATCGGACCACGCCCTGATGTCTGTCTTCCATATTGTGCCAGTAATTTGGTGTCTGCTTGGATTGACTGTGTTATGTGGATGGTATCCATGTAGCATTGTTGTTATTCATGCTCAGATTTTGTATTTCACTGCTGGAGTCATTGTCATTGAAGTTCAGACTGGGAAGTCAGGAAGGGTGTGCTCCGTAACATTTTTCCATCATGAAACAATTTGCATAATGCTAGTTTTGATATGGATGTGATCTGGACTGGACATTACGTGGTCAGCTTACAGGTAGTGTAGGTCAGAAGGGTGACCACTGAAACGCTAGTGTCCTTGCCAGAATTGTCTTTCAAGGTTGTGTATTACAAGTAAATCATGTGTTCATGTAGAAATCTCAAGGTGACCTCTCACTACAGTTTATGAATCATAGTGGGAAGTGGTATTATACAAACATGTCGTAGTTTTCATTAGAATTGATTCTTGTTTACTATTTTTACTATTGTTTCTTTTTACTATTTGTATTATAGCTACACCTTGTCAAAGACAAATTGCGTTGTGATATAACAAAGATATTATGAAGATTGACCTTGACTGGTATCAGTTATCTGCCCTTGGTAAAATAGGCGATGCTTTTAAGTGCTATCACTGTTTCTATGTTTGTACCATGTTCCCTCTGTTCTGGTGAATCAATCACCATGTGCTTTCAAATAGGAGATGATGAATAGTGACCCAGCAGATAGGAGACATCAAACCCTTCAGAAATGTGAAGTCACTGATTGTATTGTACATATGTAATTGTTTAATGGGGGGTACCTGTGAGCTTGTAGTCTATCACTCCACAGATGATGTACATACAGGCTGTTAGAGAAGTCAAGATAATCATCATGCATCATGATTATTTCCACATAAAACTTTCTTAAAGAAAGTCTGACTGGGTAGGAGTTCAAGTTGAATTGCATTGAAATCTTAGAGAGAAGGGATCTCTGTATCATTATGGCTTTGGAACAAGATCTGAATATACACAGGAATACAGACCAACAGTAATCTGTAACTTATGTGTGGACTAGAACAATTATTTACAATTATTATCCTTCTGAAATCTCTATTAAGCTTAGTTTATTTTCATCTGTTTTACAAAAGGTGGGCATATCACCAGCACAAAGGTGGACTTATCAATACCAAGTCTGGGCCTAGTCTTTAGATAAGATATGTAACAAAATTGGGCTTATGACTAAGTCTCGGTCTAGTCTGTTGTTAAAATATATAACATATGTGGGCTTATCATGGTACAATGTAGTGAGAAAAAACAACAATTTACATGGAGAAACTGTTGGGTTACAAGTGACTCATCACTCGGAGGAACTGTTGGGTTACAGGTGACTTCACTTTGAGGTACTGTTGGGCAACAGGTGACTCATCACTTTGAGAAAACTGTTGGGTTACAGGTGACTCATCACTCAGAGTAACTGTTGAGATACAAGTAACTTATCACTTGGAGTAACTGTTGGGTTACAGGTGACTCATTATGTGGAGTAACTGTTGGGTCGCAGGTAACTCATCACTTTGAGGTACTTTTGGGTTACAGGTGACTCATCACTCAGAGTAACTGTTGAGATACAAGTGACTCATCACTTTGAGGTACTTTTGGGTTACAGGTGACTCATCACTCAGAGTAACTGTTGAGATACAAGTGACTCATTATTTGGAGTAACTGTTGGGTTATAGGTGACTCATCACTTGGAGTAACTGTTGGGTTGCAGGTGACTTGTCACCTCCTGTGTTTATCTGTTATTTCTTCCCATGTTTAACAGTTCAACCTTTAACAGATAACCTTTATGTGTTATTGATCTAGCATTTATTGATAACTACCAGTTTTGGGGAGAAAACATTTGTCACATCTAATAGGAATTTTAGGTACTAACATCATTCTGATGACATTGCTGCCATCTGTAACTCCAATCAGAGCAGTGCTGTCATGTTTAAAATTTGCTGCTTATATTACTTCACATTCCATATTAACCATCTTATGCAAAACCAATTTTTACTGCAATTTTATTGTTAAATGTTTACATTGCAAGTTCTTTATTTTGTTTTTTATGCTTGCTGAAATTGATCAACATTTTTGTGATTCAAAAGCACACCATTCCAACCAAATCATATGTGTGTGACTGGTTTTATATACCAATGTCAAGCTACCTTGGCTGCAGAGACTACTGTACCAGGTCTATGTTATCTCTGAGGCTGTAGTGTACAAGGTTTATGTTATCTCTGAGGCTGTAGTGTACAAGGTTTATGTTATCTCTGAGGCTGTAGTGTACCAGGTCTATATTATCTCTGAGGCTGTAGTGTACAAGGTCTATATTATCTCTGAGGCTGTAGTGTACCAGGTCTATGTTATCTCTGAGGCTGTAGTGTACCAGGTCTATGTTATCTCTGAGGCTGTAGTGTACCAGGTCTATGTTATCTCTGAGGCTGTAGTGTACCAGGTCTATGTTATCTCTGAGGCTGTACTGCACAAGGTCTATGTTATCTCTGAGGCTGTAGTGTACCAGGTCTATGTTATCTCTGAGGCTGTAGTGTACCAGGTCTATATTATCTCTGAGGCTGTAGTGTACAAGGTTTATGTTATCTCTGAGGCTGTAGTGTACCAGGTCTATGTTATCTCTGAGGCTGTAGTGTACCAGGTCTATGTTATCTCTGAGGCTGTACTGCACAAGGTCTATGTTATCTCTGAGGCTGTAGTGTACCAGGTCTATGTTATCTCTGAGGCTGTAGTGTACCAGGTCTATGTTATCTCTGAGGCTGTAGTGTACCAGGTCTATGTTATCTCTGAGGCTGTACTGCACAAGGTCTATGTTATCTCTGAGGCTGTAGTGTACCAGGTCTATGTTATCTCTGAGGCTGTAGTGTACAAGGTTTATGATATCTCTGAGGCTGTAGTGTACAAGGTTTATGATATCTCTGAGGCTGTAGTGTACAAGGTTTATGTTATCTCTGAGGCTGTAGTGTACAAGGTTCTGAGGCTGTATGTACAAGGTCTCTGAGGCTGTAGTGTACAAGGTTTATGTTATCTCTGAGGCTGTAGTGTACAAGGTTTATGTTATCTCTGAGGCTGTAGTGTACAAGGTTTATGATATCTCTGAGGCTGTAGTGTACAAGGTTTATGTTATCTCTGAGGCTGTAGTGTACAAGGTTTATGTTATCTCTGAGGCTGTAGTGTACAAGGTTTATGTTATCTCTGAGGCTGTAGTGTACAAGGTTTATGATATCTCTGAGGCTGTAGTGTACAAGGTTTATGATATCTCTGAGGCTGTAGTGTACCAGGTCTATGTTATCTCTGAGGCTGTAGTGTACAAGGTCTATGTTATCTCTGAGGCTGTAGTGTACAAGGTTTATGTTATCTCTGAGGCTGTAGTGTACCAGGTCTATGTTATCTCTGAGGCTGTAGTGTACAAGGTTTATGATATCTCTGAGGCTGTAGTGTACAAGGTTTATGATATCTCTGAGGCTGTAGTGTACAAGGTTTATGTTATCTCTGAGGCTGTAGTGTACAAGGTCTATATTATCTCTGAGGCTGTAGTGTACCAGGTCTATGTTATCTCTGAGGCTGTAGTGTACAAGGTTTATGTTATCTCTGAGGCTGTAGTGTACAAGGTCTATGTTATCTCTGAGGCTGTAGTGTACCAGGTCTATGTTATCTCTGAGGCTGTAGTGTACAAGGTTTATGTTATCTCTGAGGCTGTAGTGTACAAGGTCTATGTTATCTCTGAGGCTGTAGTGTACCAGGTTTATGTTATCTCTGAGGCTGTAGTGTACAAGGTTTATGTTATCTCTGAGGCTGTAGTGTACCAGGTCTATGTTATCTCTGAGGCTGTAGTGTACAAGGTTTATGTTATCTCTGAGGCTGTAGTGTACCAGGTCTATGTTATCTCTGAGGCTGTAGTGTACAAGGTCTATGTTATCTCTGAGGCTGTAGTGTACCAGGTCTATGTTATCTCTGAGGCTGTAGTGTACCAGGTCTATGATATCTCTGAGGCTGTAGTGTACCAGGTCTATGATATCTCTGAGGCTGTAGTGTACCAGGTCTATGATATCTCTGAGGCTGTAGTGTACCAGGTCTATGATATCTCTGAGGCTGTAGTGTACCAGGTCTATGTTATCTCTGAGGCTGTAGTGTACCAGGTCTATGTTATCTCTGAGGCTGTAGTGTACCAGGTCTATGTTATCTCTGAGGCTGTAGTGTACCAGGTCTATGATATCTCTGAGGCTGTAGTGTACCAGGTCTATGATATCTCTGAGGCTGTAGTGTACCAGGTCTATGTTATCTCTGAGGCTGTAGTGTACCAGGTCTATGTTATCTCTGAGGCTGTAGTGTACCAGGTCTATGTTATCTCTGAGGCTGTAGTGTACCAGGTCTATGTTATCTCTGAGGCTGTAGTGTACCAGGTCTATGTTATCTCTGAGGCTGTAGTGTACAAGGTTTATGATATCTCTGAGGCTGTAGTGTACAAGGTTTATGATATCTCTGAGCTGTAGTGTACCATCTATGTTATCTCTGAGGCTGTAGTGTACAAGGTCTATGTTATCTCTGAGGCTGTAGTGTACAAGGTTTATAATATCTCTGAGGCTGTAGTGTACAAGGTTTATGATATCTCTGAGGCTGTAGTGTACCAGGTCTATGTTATCTCTGAGGCTGTAGTGTACCAGGTCTATGTTATCTCTGAGGATGTATTGTACAAGGTTCATGATATCTCTGAGGCTGTAGTGTACCAGGTCTCTGATATCTCTGAGGCTGTAGTGTCCAGGTCTATGTTATCTCTGAGGCTGTAGTGTACCAGGTTTATATCTCTGAGGCTGTAGTGTACAAGGTTTATGATATCTCTGAGGCTGTAGTGTACCAGGTCTATGATATCTCTGAGGCTGTAGTGTACCAGGTCTATGTTATCTCTGAGGCTGTAGTGTACAAGGTTTATGATACTCTGAGGCTGTAGTGTACCAGGTCTATGTTATCTCTGAGGCTGTAGTGTACAAGGTTTATGATATCTCTGAGGCTGTAGTGTACAAGGTTTATATCTCTGAGGCTGTAGTGTACAAGGTTTATGATATCTCTGAGGCTGTAGTGTACAAGGTTTATGATACTCTGAGGCTGTAGTGTACCAGGTCTATGTTATCTCTGAGGCTGTAGTGTACAAGGTTTATGATATCTCTGAGGCTGTAGTGTACCAGGTCTATGTTATCTCTGAGGCTGTAGTGTACCAGGTCTATGTTATCTCTGAGGCTGTAGTGTACCAGGTTTATGATATCTCTGAGGCTGTAGTGTACCAGGTTTAATGTTATGCTGGTTTAATGCACATTGTTCCTCCTGTTTCTGCCGAGCTGGTGATGCTCTATGGTGATATTTTGAAGATTTCTGAAGTGTAAACCAATAAAAATGAGATGGTAGAGGCGTTTAAACATTTCAGTCTGACCTTGTTGATTTGGATACTGACAAAATAGGATTTCTAGACCTGGTGCCTCAGTCCTATTTGTTAGGACAATATCAAACATATTGTGTCATATTGGAGAGTATTCGATTCCACAACCACAGCAACATGCTCAGTTATAACACTGTATCTCTCAAGCTTATCTCTAATGTCAAGCAGATGCGTGAAGATTTAGTTTATCAATAAACTTTCAACTGTTGGATAGGAAATAATTAGAGTTGAAAACGCAGAGTAGATTACAGGAAATAGTTACCCACTAAGACTGTTACACACCCGGAGAGACTGTAACACACCCGGAGAGACTGTAACACACCCGGAGAGACTGTAACACACCCAGAGAGATTGTTACACACCCAGAGAGACTATAACACACCCAGAGAGATTGTTACACACCCGGAGAGACTGTAACACACCCGGAGAGACTGTAACACACCCAGAGAGATTGTTACACACCCAGAGAGACTGTAACACACCCAGAGAGATTGTTACACACCCGGAGAGACTGTTACACACCCGGAGAGACTGTAACACACCCAGAGAGATTGTTACACACCCGGAGAGACTGTAACACACCCGGAGAGACTGTAACACACCCAGAGAGATTGTTACACACCCAGAGAGACTGTTACACACCCACTAACACTGTTACACACCCACTAAGACTGTTACACACCCGGAGAGACTGTAACACACCCAGAGAGATTGTTACACACCCGGAGAGACTGTAACACACCCAGAGAGATTGTTACACACCCAGAGAGACTGTTACACACCCAGAGAGACTGTTACACACCCACTAAGACTGTTACACACCCGGAGAGACTGTAACACACCCAGAGAGATTGTTACACACCCAGAGAGACTGTTACACACCCAGAGAGACTGTTACACACCCACTAAGACTGTTACACACCCAGAGAGATTGTTACACACCCAGAGAGACTGTTACACACCCACTAACACTGTTACACACCCACTAACACTGTTACACACCCGGAGAGACTGTAACACACCCAGAGAGATTGTTACACACCCAGAGAGACTGTTACACACCCAGAGAGACTGTTACACACCCACTAACACTGTTACACAACTACTAACACTGTTACACACCCACTAACACTGTTACACACCCAGAGAGACTGTAACACACCCAGAGAGACTGTTACACACCCGGAGAGACTGTAACACACCCAGAGAGATTGTTACACACCCAGAGAGACTGTTACACACCCACTAACACTGTTACACACCCACTAACACTGTTACACACCCACTAACACTGTTACACACCCAGAGAGACTGTTACACACCCACTAACACTGTTACACACCCACTAACACTGTTACACACCCACTAACACTGTTACACACCCACTAACACTGTTACACACCCAGAGAGACTGTTACACACCCACTAACACTGTTACACACCCACTAACACTGTTACACACCCACTAACACTGTTACACAGTTATTTAAGGTACATAAATATTGTGTATTAGGCTTTTGTTCTCATTTCTGTGTACATCTATGTGAAATCATTCCTTATAAGACATGAGACGACTATACATTGTACAGGACTGTATGATTTATTCGTAGATAGAGAAGACCTATCTAGTAAATTTTGTAATACTTATATCCGTCCACATTGTGTATCTATAAATAAAGGGGTGGGAAGGATGTCTAAGAAGTGTGTGCTGGAAGTGTGTCCGAAAAGTATATCTGAGAGGTGTGTCCGAAAAGTATATCTGAGAGGTGTGTCCGAAAAGTTTATCTGAGAGGTGTGTCTGACAGAGGTGGGTCTGACAGAGGTGTGTCTAACAGAGGTGGGTCTGACAGAGGTGTGTCTGAGAGGTGTGTCCGAAAAGTATATCTGAGAGGTGTGTCTGACAGAGGTGCGTCTGACAGAGGTGTGTCTGAGAGGTGTGTCTGACAGAAGTGTGTCTAAATGGTGTGTCTGAGAGGTTTGTCTGAGTGGTGTGTCTGAGAGAAGTGTGTCTGAGAGGTGTGTGTGAGAGGTGTGTGTGAGAGGTGTGTCTGAGTGGTGTGTATGAGTGGTGTGTGTGAGAGGTGTGTCTGACAGAGGTGTGTCTGAGAGGTGTGTCTGAGAGAGGTGTGTCTGAGAGAGGTGTGCCTGAGAGAAGTGTGTCTGAGTGGTGTGTCTGACAGAGGTGTGTCTGAGAGGTGTGTCCGAGAGAGGTGTGTCTGAGAGGTGTGTCTGACAAAGGTGTGTCTGACAGAGGTTTTTTTCTGACAGAGGTGTGTCTGAGAGGTTAGTCTGACAGAGATGTGTCTGAGAGAGGTGTGTCTGAGAGGTGTGTCTGACAAAGGTGTGTCTGACAGAGGTTTTTTTCTGACAGAGGTGTGTCTGAGAGGTTAGTCTGACAGAGATGTGTCTGAGAGAGGTGTGTCTGAGAGGTGTGTCTGACAGAGGTGTGTCAGAGGGGTGTGTCTGAGAAGTACATAATACCCCAAGCCAACATGCTTCCACCCCAATAATATCCACAGCCAACATGCTTCCCCCCAATAATACCCCCAGCCAACATGCTTCCCCCCCAATAATACCCCCATCCGACATGCTTCCCCGTGTAATACCCCAAGCCGACATGCTTCCACGTGTAATATCCCCAGCCAACATGCTTCCCCGTGTAATACCCCCAGCCGACATGCTTCCCCGTGTAATATCCCCAGCCAACATGCTTCCCCGTGTAATACCCCCAGCCGACATGCTTATCACCGAATACAGAGATGTACTCTTTTCAACAAAAGTGATATTAAGATATGCTACATTCGCCTAGGGAGCTAGTATCAAAGTAAAAAGTATAGAGTGCACAGGACAATGTTGTTTTAGTGTGTGCCTTACTGAGAACCATGCTCTATGCCATGTTTGCTTGTAACATTGCCATATGATCCTATCTAATCAGACCAACTGTGATATTCATGTTTTGATCATGTTTTATACGTTTTATGAACAATGTATATATCTGTATAAATATTTGCTATTTATAATTAGGAATGATAGCCGTTGATGAGATACTGCCAAATATGTATGAATTATCTTTGTAGAGGTCAGTGTTCTGTTGTTAGTATACAATGGTACATACACAGATGTGTTGTATAGGATGAAAACAGATAAACATATTACTAAACCACCTTACCAAAGATAAAAGTACAATTTACATTTTCTTTTTATATGAAAAAATATCATAATGTAGTTCAATGCCAGTACATATTAAAATTCTACAATTATTTCAATTTTCTTTCCTCCTGCTAAGAAGACCATGGGGGTGTCATGTCATTTTCATCTGTGTTTGTGATGTCATATAGAACAGTTAACAGTTATTAACAGTCATGGAAATAAATGGTTCTTAAATATTGTTTAGGGTTTAGAAATGCAGTATACATGTACTTTTTGCTGCTAATACCAATGGGCTTGGGTGATTTGTTATATAAATTTATTCATGGTTATCAATTCTAGGAATGTGGTGCAAAAAAAGGCCAATTACTATGTTGGTAGGATGAGTAGTGAAGTCTCCTCAGGCATTGGTCGGCAGAAGCTTGACAAACCTTTTTTCTGACCCCAACGTCTGCACTCTGATGTAGAATTTCCATGTGGCCATACCTACATCTGATAGCTTCTATCAGTAGGTATCATTGTTCTGTTGCTCTGAGTAAACATATACTCACTGTGAGGCCAATTACTGCACTCATTGTGGATGGTAAAAGTAATTAAAACAAAAAAGAAAGAAAAAACTTTTTTGGCAG
Organism: Ylistrum balloti; assembly: GCF_031769215.1. Taxonomy (NCBI): domain Eukaryota; kingdom Metazoa; phylum Mollusca; class Bivalvia; order Pectinida; family Pectinidae; genus Ylistrum; species Ylistrum balloti. The sequence goes on along the minus strand of NW_026782140.1, from coordinate 748,337 downwards.
TACAATTTGTTTTCTGTTTGACTATTTACATTTTGTGGTGGAAATTTAATTAGTTTGTAATTAAATTCTAATTTGGTTTATGAGGCTCGTTTTGATTTATGTCTATTTGTTTGTATCAGAATGGTAAACATGTGTTACAGAGTATAGCTGACCAACAAGTATTGTGGAGCTAGGACTTTCAACATTCACAAACGCAATAGCTTTATTTGAGCAGGTTTTAGAATATGCCATTTGTTGCCAAGTCTTCTTTCCCCTTGTTGAAGACAATGCTAATGATGACCAGCACTTAATGGTGATTGACAAAAACTTTAATCAGTTTTGTTTTTATATATATTTATTCTCAGCAACCACATTACTATGATTAAAATGTAATGATAGGTTCACATTTTTCAATGACTTTTACTGTCTCTCATAAAAAATGCATTTCAATGTTTGTGGACAAGTGCAGTGCATATCAAGTGAAATATCTGGACATGTCACAGTGACATCATCTGTTTTAGTAAATCACTTAAAGTAACAATGTTTATAGCAATGCAGTGGAATGTTATAAGTACCTCTCCCTGTGGAGGGAATTTTGTGGCAATACTGATTTATCAATAAATAACCTACTAAGTCTTGTCTGCTTTATTTTTTATATGCAACAAAACTTTTGTTCTTCTGAGAGAAGATATGTAGAGATTTAAGACTTTTGAAGGTGTTCTGTCCATTGTTAAATTTAATTAATTAAGTTTAGCAGTTTTGAGAAAGCAAACCTTTGCAATGTACAAAAATATCCCTCGCTATGTTTATTGTAGATTATTGGGACAAACATTAAAACATTTCCTCCGACAAAATTTACTGATAACTCCGAAATAAAAGCTAAATAAAACATGTGAGTAATGATAACCTTTGTATTTGAATAGTTCATACGTGCGCTTTTCATGGTAGGACATGTTTGGTAGGACATGTTACGGACCGCCTTATTTGCTCAGGCCGATACCAATTGTAGCACATTTTGTGTATTCCATTGATGTGCAGCTTTCCTGTGATGGCCGAGTTTGCACGTGAAGGAACGCCATCACTGCGTCCGGAGATAGATGTATTCAGATCCTTGTCTGATTAACATAGGAGAGTGAGGCGTGACTTGTATGTACCCGCCACGCGGTGGCATGGATGCATTGGTGTTCATGTTTTATTGGAATAATTCAATCTACACCTTTGGAGAAGAAGTCTGCTGCCATTTACTACATCTGAGGGAGCTTAAATTTATGTTTACGTTCTCTCTCTGATGGCCCCCTATTAGTTTTATTTCTAGAATCTCTTTAGATCATTTCTCGACTTAATTGCTAGGTAATATTGCGTGTTACGATACTGCCAAAGCAGACAGGTTTGCCGTTACCCAACACTAGATGTAATAGCACAGCCCATCAAGAACACAACAAGCCAAGCTGCAGTGGATGCTCTTCCTAACTGATAACGGTTTATAACGACTGGTGTGCACACTTGGACGTGTTGACGGTGACGCGCGCCTTACTAGATCGACTGTCGTCCCTTCACTCAAACTTTATACTGCCACAAATTAAGACACTTGAGCATGCTAAGGTAGTCTTCCTCTCGACAAGATAATGAAGAAATTTTCTTACGTCTAAAATCTTATCTGTGGTTTATATCAGTCTTGTTGCTAGAGTGCGAACAAACATTTGTAGATCTAGATTTCATTATGAGCCATACAAATCATTGTTTGTTAATGTTTTATTTAGTTCTGGTACAACGTGTTATCCGTGGCTTCCTTAGTTTTATGTGCTCTATGATTGACAAACACTTCAAAAGAGTCTCCTAGCCAGTTGGATTCTCTTTAGACCAACCAGATTTGGCCGATATTTTGAGTCATTTTTTGGCAAATTTCCATTCTATATGTTTGTGTTTAAAACCGTTTACATGCTAGGGATTAATTGTACAACATCAGTTAACAGTACAAGTAACAATGTTTAATTACAGGATTTTTCTGCGTTAATTAAACTTTATCGATGATTGACGTTTTTGAGATGGGTGCTGCTGAAAGACAACTGAACCATTCATCAGTTCAAACGATAATTCTTCAAACGAGTCCTAGAGGTTACTAATATCACACTTAACTTTGATCATCCTATTCTTATCAACGTTCATCTTATCTTATTCTAATGTTTTCCTTATGATTGACCAAATTTTGCAGACTTTCAGGCAGACATCTATTCACGATGAACTGATTATAACTTAATCCTGATGTCCGACATCTATTCACGATGAACTGATTATAACTTAATCCTGATGTCCGACATTTATTCACGATGAACTGATTATAACTTAATCCTGATGTCCGTCATCTATCCACGATGAAATGATTATAACTTAATCCTGATGTCCGTCATCTATCCACGATGAAATGATCATAACTTAATCCTGATGTCCGTCATCTATTCACGATGAACTGATTATAACTTAATCCTGATGTCCGACATTTATCCACGATGAAATGATTATAACTTAATCCTGATGTCCGTCATCTATCCACGATGAAATGATTATAACTTAATCCTGATGTCCGTCATCTATCCACGATGAAATGATTATAACTTAATCCTGATGTCCGACATTTATCCACGATGAAATGATTATAACTTAATCCTGATGTCCGTCATCTATCCACGATGAAATGATTATAACTTAATCCTGATGTCCGACATCTATCCACGATGAACTGATTATAACTTAATCCTGATGTCCGTCATCTATTCACGATGAACTGATTATAACTTAATCCTGATGTCCGTCATCTATCTACGATGAAATGATCATAACTTAATCCTGATGTCCGACATTTATTCACGATGAACTGATTATAACTTAATCCTGATGTCCGACATCTATCTACGATGAAATGATCATAACTTAATCCTGATGTCCGTCATCTATCTGCGATGAACTGATTATAACTTAATCCTGATGTCCGACATTTATTCACGATGAACTGATTATAACTTAATCCTGATGTCCGACATTTATCTGCGATGAACTGATTATAACTTAATCCTGATGTCCGACATTTATCTGCGATGAACTGATTATAACTTAATCCTGATGTCCGTCATCTATCCACGATGAAATGATTATAACTTAATCCTGATGTCCGTCATCTATCCACGATGAAATGATTATAACTTAATCCTGATGTCCGTCATCTATCTACGATGAACTGATTATAACTTAATCCTGATGTCCGACATTTATTCACGATGAACTGATTATAACTTAATCCTGATGTCCGACATTTATCTGCGATGAACTGATTATAACTTAATCCTGATGTCCGTCATCTATCCACGATGAAATGATTATAACTTAATCCTGATGTCCGTCATCTATCCACGATGAAATGATTATAACTTAATCCTGATGTCCGTCATCTATCTACGATGAAATGATTATAACTTAATCCTGATGTCCGTCATCTATCTACGATGAAATGATTATAACTTAATCCTGATGTCCGTCATCTATCCACGATGAACTGATTATAACTTAATCCTGATGTCCGTCATCTATCTACGATGAAATGATTATAACTTAATCCTGATGTCCGTCATCTATCTACGATGAAATGATTATAACTTAATCCTGATGTCCGACATTTATCTACGATGAAATGATTATAACTTAATCCTGATGTCCGTCATCTATCTACGATGAAATGATTATAACTTAATCCTGATGTCCGTCATCTATCTACGATGAAATGATTATAACTTAATCCTGATGTCCGACATTTATCTACGATGAAATGATTATAACTTAATCCTGATGTCCGTCATCTATCTACGATGAAATGATTATAACTTAATCCTGATGTCCGACATTTATCTACGATGAACTGATTATAACTTAATCCTGATGTCCGACATCTATGATTATAACTTAATCCTGATGTCCGTCATCTATCTACGATGAACTGATTATAACTTAATCCTGATGTCCGTCATCTATCTACGATGAAATGATTATAACTTAATCCTGATGTCCGACATTTAATAACGATGAAATGATTATAACTTAATCCTGATGTCCGACATTTAATAACGATGAAATGATTATAACTTAATCCTGATGTCCGACATTTAATAACGATGAAATGATTATAACTTAATCCTGATGTCCGTCATCTATCTACGATGAAATGATTATAACTTAATCCTGATGTCCGACATTTAATAACGATGAAATGATTATAACTTAATCCTGATGTCCGACATTTAATAACGATGAAATGATTATAACTTAATCCTGATGTCCGACATTTAATAACGATGAAATGATTATAACTTAATCCTGATGTCCGACATTTAATAACGATGAAATGATTATAACTTAATCCTGATGTCCGTCATCTATCTACGATGAAATGATTATAACTTAATCCTGATGTCCGACATTTAATAACGATGAAATGATTATAACTTAATCCTGATGTCCGACATTTAATAACGATGAAATGATTATAACTTAATCCCGATGTCCGACATCTATTCACGATGAGCTGATTATAACTTAATCCTGATGTCCGACATTTTAACCAAACTTATCCATGATGTCAGACATTATGTAATTGCCTTGACGAATTAAACAATTATTTAGTGGATGGTTACCAGATCTAGCTGTTATGACTTTCAATAGCGGTCAAACTGGTCTTATATATATATCATTCGAAATTAAGATCCGACAGAAAATTCGTCTTGCTGTCGGCGACTGAGTGCTATCCCTATGGACCTATTCATCATACGAGTAATTTCCTCAGTTCCATTTTATGAAACTGACATGTTTCACATCTGAAAGTAGGTACAATCATATAGAAATATCACCGTTACACTAATAACCTTATCTTCATCTGTGTAATAAATATTACAAGCTTTTGCAAACCTGTTCTTTGTGAACATTGGAGTCTTCTTGAAATACCACTGTACTTCAAACATATACCTCTCCAACATATACCTCTCTACTTCCAACATATACCTCTCTACTTCCAACATATACCTCTCTACTTCCAACATATACCTCTCCAACATATACCTCTCTACTTCCAACATATACCTCTCTACTTCCAACATATACCTCTCCAACATATACCTCTCTACTTCCAACATATACCTCTCTACTTCCAACATATACCTCTCTACTTCCAACATATACCTCTCTACTTCCTACATATACCTCTCTACTTCCAACATACACCTCTCTACTTCCAACATATACCTCTCTACTTCCAACATATACCTCTCTACTTCCAACATATACCTCTCTACTTCCAACATATACCTCTCTACTTCCAACATATACCTCTCTACTTCCAACATATACCTCTCTACTTCCAACATATACCTCTCTACTTCCAACATATACCTCTCTACTTCCAACATATACCTCTCTACTTCCAACATATACCTCTCTACTTCCAACATATACCTCTCTACTTCCAACATATACCTCTCTACTTCCAACATATACCTCTCTACTTCCAACATATACCTCTCCAACATATACCACTCTACTTCCAACATATACCTCTCTACTTCCAACATATACCTCTCTACTTCCAACATATACCTCTCTACTTCCAACATATACCTCTCTACTTCCAACATATACCTCTCTACTTCCAACATATACCTCTCTACTTCCAACATATACCTCTCTACTTCCAACATACACCTCTCTACTTCCACGAATCATCAATACTATCAGTAATAAAGTTGTGACTCGGAGGTGCCGGGAAATCTCGGTGAATATACGTAATATTCTCCTTACCAAATGAATTGTCGTGCCACCCAAGATTCGAGTTTTCAAGGACTGATATACATCGTTATAGTTTCTTTGAAATGAGTCGATTGCCGCTGGATAAAAATACAACTTGGGATTTCGAAAAAAGTTTTTGTCGTAGTCACCATGATCTCGGGAAACTGCTTTTGTTTGTAGAATGAGATATAACGTATGTGTTGCTCGTCAGTATGACGAATAGGCCCATTGTCAAACTCCGGCTGTCATTTTGAGAAACGTGATGTAATACAGAAAACCTTTACGGAACACCATGTTTTATCAATTTCGGCTGAATGTCCACTTTTCAAAAGAGTATTCTTGTGTTGAATTCATAAACGCATTGATGATGTATTGAATAGATTATTTTATCTATATACAATTATCTCAAACTAAAAGACATGTTTACCGATAAAGGTTTTCATGATGTTGAACGGGAATGACACTTTTACTGGAACGACGACCGTATCTTCACTTGAGTGTAGTATAAAAGTATACATACCCTGTTATATATAATTCTATACGTATCTACCAATGTGTTTCTACCTTTGCCTGTCTACTGCACCTATCCGTTCAGTGGCGTCAGATTGTCCGTTAAGACCCGATCGTACAATAGACGGGCTCATAACTCGGATACTATAGCTATCAGCAGTCATAATTAATATAGCGCCGCTGACCTCCCCACTGTATTGTACACTTGTATTTCGGTCAAGTTTGTTTGCTCAGAATTTCATACATGTTGATGAAAAATAATGCTCAATTTATATCTAAACTCTGACGAGAACGTGACGTGTATGTAAGCAATGAATTTCTCAATAATTCAAAGTCTGAAATACCTGTTGGACGGAAATGTCTACAACAATACAGAAAGTCTCCATAAGTCAACAGGTATGTCTACAACAATACAGAAAGTCTCCATAAGTCAACAGGTATGTCTACAACCAAACAAAGACATCTACAGGATAACAGTGATGTCTACAACCAAACAAAGACATCTACAGGATAATAGTGATGTCTACAACCAAACAAAGATGTCTACAGGATAACAGTGATGTCTACAACCAAACAAAGACGTCTACAGGATAACAGTGATGTCTACAGCCAAATAAAGACATCTACAGGATAACAGTGATGTCTCATCAAACAAAGACGTCTACAGGATAACAGTGATGTCTACAACCAAACAAAGACGTCTACAGGTTAACAGTGATGTCTACAATCCAACAAAGACGTCTACAGGATAACAGTGATGTCTACAACCAAACAAAGACGTCTACAGGATAACAGTGATGTCTACAACCAAACAAAGACGTCTACAGGTTAACAGTGATGTCTACAACCAAACAAAGACGTCTACAGGATAACAGTGATGTCTACAACCAAATAAAGACGTCTACAGGATAACAGTGATGTCTACAAACAAACAAAGACGTCTACAGGATAACAGTGATGTCTACAACCAAACAAAGACGTCTACAGGATAACCGTGATGTCTACAAACAAACAAAGACGTCTACAGGATAACAGTGATGTCTACAACCAAACAAAGACGTCTACAGGATAACAGTGATGTCTACAGCCAAATAAAGACATCTACAGGATAACAGTGATGTCTCATCAAACAAAGACGTCTACAGGATAACAGTGATGTCTACAACCAAACAAAGACGTCTACAGGATAACAGTGATGTCTACAACCAAACAAAGACGTCTACAGGTTAACAGTGATGTCTACAATCCAACAAAGACATCTACAGGATAACAGTGATGTCTACAACCAAACAAAGACGTCTACAGGATAACAGTGATGTCTACAACCAAACAAAGACGTCTACAGGATAACAGTGATGTCTACAACCAAACAAAGACGTCTACAGGTTAACAGTGATGTCTACAACCAAACAAAGACGTCTACAGGATAACAGTGATGTCTACAACCAAACAAAGACGTCTACAGGATAACAGTGATGTCTACAACCAAACAAAGACGTCTACAGGTTAACAGTGATGTCTACAACCAAACAAAGACGTCTACAGGATAACAGTGATGTCTACAACCAAACAAAGACGTCTACATGATAACAGTGATGTCTATAACCAAACAAAGACGTCTACAGGATAACAGTGATGTCTACAACCAAACAAAGACGTCTACATGATAACAGTGATGTCTACAATACAACAAAGACGTCTACAGGTTAACAGGTATGTCTACAACCAAACAAAGACATCTACATGATAACAGTGATGTCTACAACCAAACAAAGACGTCTACAGGATAACAGTGATGTCTACAATACAACAATGACGTCTACAGGATAACAGTGATGTCTAAAATCCAACAATGACGTCTACAGGATAACAGTGATGTCTTCAACCAAACAAAGACGTCTACAGGATAACAGTGATGTCTACAACCAAACAAAGACGTCTACAGGTTAACAGTGATGTCTACAACCAAACAAAGACGTCTACAGGTTAACAGTGATGTCTTAAATCCAACAAAGACGTCTACAGGATAACAGTGATGTCTACAACCAAACAAAGACGTCTACAGGATAACAGTGATGTCTACAACCAAACAAAGACGTCTACAGGATAACAGTGATGTCTACAATCCAACAAAGACGTCTACAGGTTAACAGTGATGTCTACAACCAAACAAAGACGTCTACAGGATAACAGTGATGTCTACAACCAAACAAAGACGTCTACAGGATAACAGTGATGTCTACAACCAAACAAAGACGTCTACAGGATAACAGTGATGTCTACAACCAAACAAAGACGTCTACAGGTTAACAGTGTTGTCTAAAATCCAACAAAGACGTTTACAGGTTAACAGTGATGTCTACAACCAAACAAAGACGTCTACAGGATAATTGTGATGTATAAGTAGGAAATTGATATAGCGATAAATAAAGATATTCTCAATGACATCTACAAGGATACGTTAACTTTACAACAATCTTGTCTACAGGACTAAACAAGAATTATCATGATGTTAGGTGATGATTTTCACTGACATCGTACCCATTTATGTTTCAGTTTCAAAATACTACTAACTCCTTCATTGTTGATGAAGTACATCATGACATAACATAACACCAATCAAACATTCGTCATGACGTAACATAACACCAATCAAACATCCCCCATGACGTAACATAACACCAATCAAACATTCGTCATGACGTAACATAACACCAATCAAACATTCGTCATGACGTAACAAAACACCTATCAAACATTGGTCATGACGTAACATAACACCAATCAAACATTCGTCATAACGTAACATAACACCAATCAAACATTGGTCATGACGTAACATAACACCAATCAAACATTCGTCATGACGTAACATAACACCAATCAAACATCCCCCATGACGTAACATAACACCAATCAAACATTCGTCATGACGTAACATAACACCAATCAAACATTCGTCATGACGTAACAAAACACCTATCAAACATTCGTCATGACGTAACATAACACCAATCAAACATTCGTCATGACGTAACAAAACACCTATCAACATTTGTCATGACGTAACATAACACAAATCAAACATTCGTTATGACGTAACATAACACCAATCTAACATTTTTCATGACGTCACATAACACCAATCAAACATCCCCCATGACGTCACATAACACCAATCTAATGTTCGTTGTAGAATTAGTTGGTTGCATGCTTGTATATCGGATCTTTATTTGAACAACATAAGACCTATGAAAAGAGAGAAAAACAACAGTGACCGACATTGTAATGACAATAGGATTGGATGGATAATGTTTAGACATTATGAGCTATTCCAGAATTCAAATGAATAATATGTACAGACTTTTAGCATTTGTACAAATCTGTTATATCAATCATTCAATATAGATATAGTACCCTTCTAATCCTTCTCTTTTTCTTTTGCTTCTTTATTTTCGCATGCATGTGTTTCCATACTTTCGTGAAGCACGCACTCATTGCCATCATTCTTGAGAAACTTTTACACCTTCGTAACATCGAGACGTGTCGTCTTCATCAGTAATATCATCGTATCAGACCTCTAACACACCCGTCATCAAAATACATTGGAGCAGTAATTTGTCCACGAGTTAATTAATCGATCAGTCATTTATTGTAGTGTTACAGGATCAACTCGATATTCACGGTATATTGTACGATTCAGACATATTACGTATTAATATGAGAATCACTCCAGACACAGACATAGAACTATATGTAATATTTATTGCGTATAAGTTTATTGTTAATGTTGGAAATATATATTCCTTGATTCTTCTCCAATCAAGTCGCTTCTGTTTTTACTCCATGTCATTTAAGAAGAGCAATTGACCTTTACAGACACCACACCGACACGTCGACTTCCTGATGGTGCCTTGTCTCGCATTCTTTGGCCTGCTCCTGTGGCGGCAGGGTCGGCGGGTGCAACTTTGTCTACCTAACACAGATAGTTGGGCAGTCGATCATCAAAGTTATCCCCGCACAGACACTCGTTGTAAACAAAGTGTCTATGTGATTACAGCGTCTCCCCTACCCTCGGCTCCGGTCTGCTGCTGTGGCGAGCCTTTCCGTCGCTTGGTGGTGTTTTCAATAATAACCAAAACAATAGTCGTGTTTCGGCCTGTACTTAAGACCTACACAATAATCACAACAGCCTGCCGCTGGGTCTACCGACTTTTCAAAATAGATGACGTCAACGTCATCATTACCACGAAGTGACGTAGACTATCGCTACAGTTACGGACGTCCAGGCAAATATACATCAAAAGATATATGAAAACAAAGATTGAAATCACTTAACGATATTCGTTTATTTTTGCAATTACTTAGATTACTTACAACCAGACTATGATTTCAATTCATGTCAGACTTAATAGTTCTGTGCATACTTCTTATAATTCCTTGTCGGCAGCGTCAAACCCATCTGAACGAGTGCTGGGTGGAATAAGGAGTAGTTGATTCCAACACGTAGTTGATCATTGCTCGTTCCCCGTTCCTCACAGATCACAGATATCTTTGTCGGCAAAGTATAAACAATGTTCATGTCTTGTATTAGTTACAGGAAAAGTGCAATGCTGTAACATAGCTCTCAGGACTGGTCGACTTGTGTCCAATTTTAACTTTGACCAGACTTGAATGACAAGATTTGATTGCTTCGCTTTTTACCTTGTAGTAAACAACCATTTCTTTATACACCGGAGTTTTGGTAAACATATCTTATTTTACATTAATGTAAAAATATTTTACAAACTAGATTACATGTGTACGTATCTTACCATAGTCCAATGAATATAATCCTTGTGGTGGTCATTTTGAACACCAATCGGATGTCAATACTAGGCGATAATGTGCGGTACTGTTTCATTCCAATTAAACCTTGGTTTAAGCTTTAAAAAATATTGATCATCGACATTTGAACCAATCAAGGGGAACAACCATTTTGAAGACGAACTGTTGCCGTTTCTATAACCAGAATACTGATGTAACATAGGTAACCTTAAATATAATGTCGTTGATGTGCAAATTTAAAGACTTCTGAGTTACCTTACTATAACATAAGTCATAGTAACCCCATTCTATCACATCTATCCTAATTTATCATTTTGATAAAAGCTTACATCATCACTGTTCCAGTGTGAGACAACACTTTCGTAATTTTGACAAAACAAGAGTGATGCTTTCCAGTCACTAAATTCGTCAATTTTCCTGTTTGGACGTAAATAAAGGAATTGTTAAAATGAGTGGTTATTCATCAAACAAGTCCCTTGTACATCTCTGGTTTTCTCGAATTTGGTATACAAAAACTATTTTGTAAGCAATTCTCACCACATAACAGCATGCAATGGTAAAAACGTCAAAAACGCGCAATTAATTATGAATTTTTTACCTTATGTTTGGTTCGGCATTTTTTATTTGCTTTTACTTTTAAATTTATTCTTGGTTCCTGCGATAAAATCATGAATTCACTTATATAGATTTACCTACATAAATACAATTTTTAATTCCCTGTTCATATTTTGAAAGTTATCTACAATCACAATAAAATGCTGTCTGGCTGTCATATCAGCCTGTTTTATATTGACAGTTAACCCCGACCGTCAGCGTCTTACTTCCATAAGTAGACGAAGAAAAAACCGTATAGAAACAGTCATTGTTGTTATGTTAACAATATATCTCAAAAACCAAATCAATAAATGGAATCATCCAGTTCACAATGTTCTTGTACAACTTTTTATACTGTGTCGAGTGTCGCATCTGGACAATGGAAAACACGGAATTATAGCGAAAAATAAACTATATTAAACGGGAAACCGTTTAGTATCCTGGATGAATCGTTGGTCATCTGACAGTCATATCACCATATGATAGTCATCTCACTGTGACGTCTGTCATCTGATAGTCACCTCACTGTAACGTCTCTCATCTGATAGTCACCTCACTGTAATGTCTGTCATCTGATAGTCACCTTGCTGTAACGTCTGTCATCTGATAGTCATCTCACTGTAACGTCTCTCATCTGATAGTCATCTCACTGTGACGTCTCTCATCTGATAGTCACCTCACTACAACGTCTGTCATCTGATAGTCACCTCACTGTAACGTCTGTCATCTGATAGTCACCTCGCTGTAACGTCTGTCATCTGATAGTCATCTCACTGTGACGTCTCTCATCTGATAGTCATCTCACTGTGACGTCTGTCATCTGATAGTCACCTCACTGTAACGTCTGTCATCTTATAGTCATCTCACTTTAACGTCTCTCATCTGATTCTCATCTCACAGTAAAGTCTCTCATCTGATTGTCACCTCACTGTGACGTCTGTCATCTGATAGTCACCCCACTGTAACGTCTGTCATCTGATAGTCACCTCGCTTTAACGTCTGTCATCTGATAGTCATCTCACTGTAACGTCTGTCATCTGATAGTCATCTCACTGTAACGTCTCTCATCTGATTGTCACCTCACTGTAACGTCTGTCATCTGATAGTCACCTTACTACTGTCACCTCACTACAAAGTCTGTCATCTTATAGTCACCTTTCAGTAACGTCTGTCATCTGATAGTCATCTCACTTTAACGTCTCTCATCTGATTCTCATCTCACAGTAAAGTCTCTCATCTGATTGTCACCTCACTGTGACGTCTGTCATCTGATAGTCACCCCACTGTAACGTCTGTCATCTGATAGTCATCTCACTGTAACGTCTGTCATCTGATAGTCATCTCACTGTAACGTCTCTCATCTGATTGTCACCTCACTGTAACGTCTGTCATCTGATAGTCACCTTACTACAACGTCGGTCATCTTATAGTCACCTCACTACAAAGTCTGTCATCTTATAGTCACCTTTCAGTAACGTCTGTCATCTGATAGTCACCTCACTGTAACGTCTGTCATCTGATTCTCATCTCACAGTAAAGTCTCTCATCTGATTGTCACCTCACTGTGACGTCTGTCATCTGATAGTCACCCCACTGTAACGTCTGTCATCTGATAGTCATCTCACTGTAACGTCTGTCATCTGATAGTCATCTCACTGTAACGTCTCTCATCTGATTGTCACCTCACTGTAACGTCTGTCATCTGATAGTCACCTTACTACAACGTCGGTCATCTTATAGTCACCTCACTACAAAGTCTGTCATCTTATAGTCACCTTTCAGTAACGTCTGTCATCTGATAGTCACCTCACTGTAACGTCTGTCATCTGATAGTCATCTCACTGTAACGTCTGTCATTTGATAGTCACCTCGCTGTAACGTCTGTCATCTTATAGTCACCTTACTGTAACGTCTGTCATCTGATAGCAATCTCAATGTAACGACCGTTGTCTGATATTCACCTCACTGAAAGGTCTGTCATCTGATAGTCATCTCACTGTAACGTTCGTCATCTGATAGTCATCTCACTGTAACGTCTGTCATCTTATAGTCACCTCACTACAACGTCTGTCATCTGATAGTCACCTCACTACAACGTCTGTCATCTGATAGTCATCTCACTGTGACGTCTGTCATCTGATAGTCACCCCACTGTAACGTCTGTCATCTGATAGTCACCTCGCTGTAACGTCTGTCATCTGATAGTCATCTCACTGTAACGTCTGTCATCTGATAGTCACCTCACTGTAACGTCTCTCATCTGATTGTCACCTCACTGTAACGTCTGTCATCTGATAGTCACCTTACTACAAAGTCTGTCATCTTATAGTCACCTTACAGTAACGTCTGTCATCTGATAGTCACCTCACTGTAACGTCTGTCATCTGATAGTCATCTCACTGTAACGTCTGTCATCTGATAGTCACCTCGCTGTAACGTCTGTCATCTTATAGTCACCTTACTGTAACGTCTGTCATCTGATAGCAATCTCAATGTAACGTCCGTTGTCTGATATTCACCTCACTGTAAGGTCTGTCATCTGATAGTCATCTCACAGTAACGTCTGTCATCTGATAGCAATCTCATTGTAACGTCTGTCATCTGATAGTCATCTCGATGTAACGTCCGTCATCTGATAGTCATCTCACAGTAACGTCTGTCATCTGATAGCAATCTCATTGTAACGTCTGTCATCTGATTGTCACCTCGCTGTAACGTCTGTCATCTGATAGTCACCTCACTGTAACGTCTCTCATCTGATAGTCATCTCCCTGTAACGTCTGTCATCTGATAGTCACCTCACCTAAAGGACGGTCAGTTATTGTTTTGCCACTCACCGGAACAGCTTCCAACTGACAGTCAGGTCAGTCTAACCAAAAAGTATGTGATTTGGACCTCGCCGTGACACGTGTCATCTCATTGTGATACCGTGGTAATGTCCGTCGTTTGAAAGTGATTTTACCTTAACTTTGTATCTGATTTATTTTTGTTGGTATGCATGCAGCCCACAGTTCAGAAACTAATTGCAGTTTAGTTTTCCTTATATATATATTGTCCCACTTATGTTTATTTACAGGAAATGAAGTGAATAACAACGATAAACAAGATGTGCTTATGAAACACTATGCCCCCGGTGTTTCAATAGTTGTTGTCAACGTTTATTTTTTTCAAATGTAGGTGAAAGATCATGGTCAAGGTGACATGGTGAAAAATTTTGGTGTCACCGGAAAGGTCTTGTCACAGGACCAAACATGCCAAATATGAAAGCCCTACCTGTTACGGTACAATAGAGTTATGAGCACGGTTAACAACAGACAAACAGACAGCTAAATCTATGCTCATTCATATGTTAATGTTTCACCAAAAAGTAAATAGTCTAACCTACAATCGCACCGCCCATCTAGCTCTCTCCAGTCCCCTCCCTTCCTCTCCAGTCCCCTCCCCTCTAGTCCCCTCCCCTCCTCTCCAGTCCCCTACCCTTCAGTCCCCTCCTCTCTAGTCCCCTTCCCCTTTTCCCCAGTCCCCTCCCCTCCAGTCCCCTCCTCTCCAGTCCCCTCCCATCTAGTCCCCTCCCCTCCTCTCCAGTCCCCTCCTCTCCACTCCCCTCCCCTCCAGTCCCCTCCTCTCTAGTCCCCTCCCCTCCAGTCCCCTCACCGGGAGTCCGCTCGCCTCCCCTCATGTCTTCTCCCTAAGCATTTGATGCTAACTAAGTTCGGGAATATTATATGGATGTCTTGCCATACGATGATGAGCGATACAGCATATATTGAAAATGCAACAATAACGGCCGTTTTTTTTTTTTTTTTTTTGCCATTTAAAAATGCTTTTGTATCGGTCTGGATATAACAGCAGTACGTCAGGAAAAACAGCATTGAATATAGATAATAACAACAAGTTAGTAAATAACTGAACAAGATAAATATTGTCTGTAGCGTGGATGTTATTCACTGTCAGTGACCATTGTTAGATAGGGTTACTCTTGCTAATTAAGTGGTAGAAATGAGTTCTTAGTAAATTTGTACAGGTTTTCTATATATATATATATACTGTTGTTTTCATTCCGAGTTGTTTAAAGGCTCTAGAAAGACGCTTTATTCCTTTGCTTTACGTAGGTCATATTAGGAAATCAATTGAGGCCTTTACCTGAAGTCTAGAGTATCCTTCCTGGTTATATAATATCCGTCCTACCATCTATGATATAATTCCCATCCGTTGTTCTACTTGATGTTTGTCCGAATATTTGTGATATATCAATGTTGTCTGTCCTGTACGCACTCTGCTCTATTGTCTTTAATAAAATGTCTATCCTGCCGTCTTTGATTTGTCTATTCTAGTGATTGTAATACAAACGATCACCATGAAACTAATTCAATCCAGGAGTCAAACGAACGTGTCACTGGTGTAAAATTGGTTTTATTTGACATACATGTACAAAATAAATAACTTTAATAGGCAAAACAGTTCTCTGACATTTAAAATAATTTGAGTGTCAACAGAATATAGCGTTTGTGTTGTCGCCATAATGGAAATTAAACAGTAATTTAGTTCCCACTTGTCTATAGCTCATAGCCTTGCCCTATATATCCGTCCGGTGTCTCGACCAACACCCGACCAAAACCTTGGAACCTCGTCCGGTGTCTCGACCAACACCCGACCAAAACCTCGGAACCTCGTCCGGTGTCTCTGCAAACACCCGACCAACCCTCGGAACCTCGTCCGGTGTCTCTGCCAACACCCGACCAACCCTCGGAACCTCGTCCGGTGTCTCTGCCAACACCCGACCAACTCTCGAAACCTCGTCCGGTGTCTCGACCAACACCCGACCAAAACCTTGGAACCTCGTCCGGTGTATCGACCAACACCCGACCAAAACCTCGGAACCTCGTCCGGTGTCTCTGCAAACACCCGACCAACCCTCGGAACCTCGTCCGGTGTCTCTGCCAACACCCGACCAACCCTCGGAACCTCGTCCGGTGTCTCTGCCAACACCCGACCAACTCTCGAAACCTCGTCCGGTGTCTCGACCAACACCCGACCAAAACCTCGGAACCTCATCCGGTGTCTAGACCAACACCCGACCAAAACCTCGGAACCTCATCCGGTGTCTCTGCAAACACCCGACCAACCCTCGGAACCTCGTCCGGTGTCTCGACCAACACCCGACCAAACCTCGGAACCTCGTCCGGTGTCTCTGCCAACACCCTACCAACCCTCGGAACCTCGTTTGGTATCTTGGTCAACATCCGACTTAACCTAGGTATTTTTCCGGTGTCTTGGTCGACAACAAATCACACCTCGGTACCAATGTACATTGTACACATTTAAGAAAGGAAGCACTAACGCTTTAAGGACACTTGAGTCAGAAATCTACACGTAACACGAACAATATTGCACTTGAGAAAAGTATTTTGATCAGTATATTTGGGAAACAAATGTTTCCGTACCCGTTACTATTACCACATCCACCGGAACAGACGTTACAACGTTTTGTCTGAAAGTTCCGCAAGCACCATAGTATTCTCCTGAAATAGGTATTACGCACCTACAAAACCAGTCAACATATCTATCACACGCGCGCACGTGTATGACCACACTGTCACAAATGCATATCCACCTTCTGTGCCATACAACGACACTTTTTTATCTTGAGAATGCGTTTTCGCTTGAGTCTATAGTTTTTTCCAGGGCACATGAGAGTAACCCGGATAGTAGAGAAAGCCCTTGGCTTACAGAATCCACACGACACAAAGGCTGCCTCCTTCAGTTTACGACGGTCTGACTTAGGAATGAAGAATGAGTTACACTGCCCGTAACAAAAATTGTTGACTATAGTCCGACTAAGACATCCCGGCTCCCGAACCACCTGTGTAAAATGCTGTGTTTTACACCATTCTTTCTTTAAGTGCTGTCTTTTGGTAATCACAAATGAGTTCTTCCTTCCTCTGGTTGGACGAATAATGTCATTGACTTTTGCTCCAAGCTGCTTCTTAGAACCGTGGCCTTTGACAGGGTTTAATTCCTCGCCGAAAGGCGGTAGGTTTTGCGTTCGCATTTTCGCTTTCATCGCTCCACGGCGTTTGTCTGCTGTCCGCCGTCCTGCGTCTGTATCTGTCCGTTGCTTGTTACGTGTCTGTTTCATGGCTGCAGTATCAAGAAGAAACAGCCACACTATGCCAACAATGACCGTTGTCTTTAACTGGACGTAACACAACCTCATTCTGAAATAGAAATCCAAAACAAGAATGAAATGCTCTGTGTAAACCAACAGCCATCAGATGTAGAGAATATATTCACGTAGATAAACTTATCTGTAGATATATTTGCTATGTTTCTAATGTAAACGGTAAGCTAAAATGTAATTATTGTTTGATCTAGTTTTATACAAAATAATTTTGAACAAAATTATCTCCCCGTATGATGTATAGTTTAATGATAAGCTAAAGTTGTATCGTGAGTGTTGATCGTGCTCCGTGTAAGTCAATGTCTGATGAGGGGCATTACTTCATAGTGCTGCTAAAGCGAACATCGAACTCGTCAGAGAGCAGAGTACGAGCGTTTGTCCACAAGTTAGTGTATTATTATCAACAACATAACAATCGTCTACATAATTACTCGAGTGTCATGCAACGAGTCAGTATATAAATATGTATCCTGGTTGTTTACAAACGCCTGTTAACAATAAGGAAAATATTCTTATTTCTTTTTCATTCGTTGAAAAAAATGAGAAGCAACACAGTGAAATCCCCAGGAGTTTAAACAATATACCAATTCCTAAACCACATGTACTCTGATGCGGAAGACAAAAATAGGAAAAAAAATAGTAAAAAAAAAACAAAAACAGAAAATACTGACCTTTACTTTTAAGAGAGCGTTATCCTGTGTTGACGTCCATTCTTCAATAGTATTATATCAAGTTATTGTGAACGTGTAACACTTTGGTAGAGAGCACAGGCCGTTACTGCTTGCATTGTCAAAGGAACAACTCCGACTGTCAATGTACATTGCTCCGTAATAAATGTATTTGTTGGGGAGAAGATAGACCGTAAGTATCTGATAGTTTTTGACCGAGCCCTTTGGCGCCAAATGTAGAGTTAGAATGGTGGAGGGCAGGCAGAGATCTGGCTGTCGGCCAACACGGGAGAAGCCCTGCTATTCCTTCAGTCACGGATTTTGCAGCGATAACACCACAACACTAGTGTAAATGGGAAAAAACAGAGTCTTTAATTTGTAATTGATTTATTTGGCAAAGTGATGTTAGGTAAGAAAAAACTGTGAAATTCGTCTTAACGCCACGGTGGTGTAGGCTTTCCTGGAGTGTTGAAGCGCTCTCTCTCATCCATCCCACCGACTTCCCCGACCGGCACCAATATATCATCTCTCGTCCCGCCGTGTTACGGTCGCCCCGGCTAATAAGTTTATCGTGGAGGTCGAATTAAATGGACGTTTAAATAAATATGTGATCTAGGTGATCGATAGCGACAAGGTCTCTAGACCTGTGGTCTCTCACCAGTCTCGGTGTGGTAAATAAAAACACCATGTCTAGAGTCCTGACATACCTGTACATTAACATGATCTACAAAATCACACTTACTTCACGAAGATACACACTGACAAAATTTATACTTTAAAAAGGAAAACAAGTTATTAAACGGAAATTGATTGTGATGATTCCTCATAATATACCTGGTCAATTACTCGGAAACTGAATGGAGCACTTGATGGCAAAACTTTAAAAGCCTCAAACTTACGAAATGATATGTAGTAACAGGGATGTACAATTCTGTATTATACGTCCTTGGTAGTAACAAATATAACTGAGGATACATAGTATCAATTACTAGTATGATTCACGACACCCACTGGCGACATGTTCTGTCTATGACTGACGACACCCACTGACGACATGTTCTGTCTATGACTGACGACACCCACTGATGACATGTTCTGTCTATGACTGACGACACCCACTGATGACATGTTCTGTCTATGACTGACGACACCCACTGGCGACATGTTCTGTCTATGACTGACGACACCCACTGGCGACATGTTCTGTCTGTGACTGACGACACCCACTGGCGACATGTTCTGTCTATGACTGACGACACCCACTGGCGACATGTTCTGTCTATGACTGACGACACCCACTGGCGACATGTTCTGTCTATGACTGACGACACCCACTGGCGACATGTTCTGTCTATGACTGACGACACCCACTGGCGACATGTTCTGTCTGTGACTGACGACACCCACTGGCGACATGTTCTGTCTATGACTGACGACACCCACAGGCGACATGTTCTGTCTATGACTGACGACACCCACTGATGACATGTTCTGTCTATGACTGACGACACCCACTGATGACATGTTCTGTCTGTGACTGACGACACCCACTGACGACATGTTCTGTCTGTGACTGACGACACCCACTGACGACATGTTCTGTCTGTGACTGACGACACCCACTGGCGACATGTTCTGTCTATGACTGACGACACCCACTGGCGACATGTTCTGTCTATGACTGACGACACCCACTGGCGACATGTTCTGTCTGTGACTGACGACACCCACTGGCGACATGTTCTGTCTATGACTGACGACACCCACTGGCGACATGTTCTGTCTATGACTGACGACACCCACTGATGACATGTTCTGTCTATGACTGACGACACCCACTGATGACATGTTCTGTCTATGACTGACGACACCCACTGATGACATGTTCTGTCTATGACTGACGACACCCACTGGCGACATGTTCTGTCTATGACTGACGACACCCACTGGCGACATGTTCTGTCTGTGACTGACGACACCCACTGGCGACATGTTCTGTCTATGACTGACGACACCCACTGATGACATGTTCTGTCTATGACTGACGACACCCACTGTGGCTATGACATGTTCTGTCTGTGACTGACGACACCCACTGACGACATGTTCTGTCTATGACTGACGACACCCACTGATGACATGTTCTGTCTATGACTGACGACACCCACTGACGACATGTTCTGTCTGTGACTGACGACACTCACTGACGACATGTTCTGTCTATGACTGACGACACTCACTGACAACGTGTTGTGTCTATGACTGACGACACCCACTGACGTCTGTTCTGTTCTGTCTGTGACTGACGACGTGTTGTGTCAGTTACTGCTATGACTGACGACGTGTTGTGTCAGTTACTACTATGACTGACGACGTGTTGTGTCAGTTACTACTATAACTGACGACATGTTGTGTCAGTTACTACTATGACTGACGACATCTTGTGTCAGTTACTACTATAACTGACGACATGTTGTGTCAGTTACTACTATGACTGACGACATCTTGTGTCAGTTACTACTATGACTGACGACGTGTTGTGACACGTGTTGTCACTACTACTGACGACGTGTTGTGTCAGTTACTGACGACAGTTACTACTGTGTCAGTTACTACTACTGACGACGTGTTACTACTATGACTGTGTTGTGTCAGTTACTACTATGACTGACGACATCTACTATGACTGACGACGTGTTGTGTCAGTTACTACTATGACTGACGACGTGTTGTGTCAGTTACTACTATGACTGACGACGTGTTGTGTCAGTTACTACTATGACTGACGACGTGTTGTGTCTATGACTGACGACGTGTTGTGTCAGTTACTACTATGACTGACGACGTGTTGTGTCAGTTACTACTATGACTGACGACGTGTTGTGTCAGTTACTACTATGACTGACGTGTTGTGTCAGTTACTACTATGACTGACGACGTGTTGTGTCAGTTACTACTATGACTGACGACGTGTTGTGTCAGTTACTACTATGACTGACGACGTGTTGTGTCAGTTACTACTATGACTGACGACGTGTTGTGTCAGTTACTACTATGACTGACGACGTGTTGTGTCAGTTACTACTATGACTGACGACGTGTTGTGTCAGTTACTACTATGACTGACGACGTGTTGTGTCAGTTACTACTATGACTGACGACGTGTTGTGTCAGTTACTACTATGACTGACGACGTGTTGTGTCAGTTACTACTATGACTGACGACGTGTTGTGTCAGTTACTACTATGACTGACGACGTGTTGTGTCAGTTACTACTATGACTGACGACGTGGTGTGTCAGTTACTACTATGACTGACGACGTGTTGTGTCAGTTACTACTATGACTGACGACGTGTTGTGTCAGTTACTACTATGACTGACGACGTGTTGTGTCAGTTACTACTATGACTGACGACGTGTTGTGTCAGTTACTACTATGACTGACGACGTGTTGTGTTGTGTCAGTTACTACTATGACTGACGACGTGTTGTGTCAGTTACTACTATGACTGACGACGTGTTGTGTCAGTTACTACTATGACTGACGACGTGTTGTGTCAGTTACTACTATGACTGACGACGTGTTGTGTCAGTTACTACTATGACTGACGACGTGTTGTGTCTATGACTGACGACGTGTTGTGTCAGTTACTACTATGACTGACGACGTGTTGTGTCAGTTACTACTATGACTGACGACGTGTTGTGTCAGTTATTACTATGACTGACGACGTGTTGTTTCAGTTACTACTATGACTGACGACGTGTTGTGTCAGTTACTACTATGACTGACGACGTGTTGTGTCAGTTACTACTATGACTGACGACGTGTTGTGTCAGTTACTACTATGACTGACGACGTGTTGTGTCAGTTACTACTATGACTATGACTGACGACGTGTTGTGTCAGTTACTGACTGACGACGTGTTGTGTCAGTTACTACTATGACTGACGACGTGTTGTGTCAGTTACTACTATCACTGACGACGTGTTGTGTCAGTTACTGACTGACGACGTGTTGTGTCAGTTACTACTATGACTGACGACGTGTTGTGTCAGTTACTACTATGACTGACGACGTGTTGTGTCAGTTACTACTATGACTGACGACGTGTTGTGTCAGTTACTACTATGACTGACGACGTGTTGTGTCAGTTACTACTATGACTGACGACGTGTTGTGTCAGTTACTACTATGACTGACGACGTGTTGTGTCAGTTACTACTATGACTGACGACGTGTTGTGTCAGTTACTATTATGACTGACGACGTGTTCTGACAGTTACTACTATGACTGACGACGTGTTGTGTCAGTTACTGCTATGACTGACGACGTGTTGTGTCAGTTACTACTATGACTGACGACGTGTTGTGTCAGTTACTACTATGACTGACGACGTGTTGTGTCAGTTACTACTATAACTGACGACGTGTTGTGTCAGTTACTACTATGACTGACGACGTGTTGTGTCAGTTACTACTATGACTGACGACGTGTTGTGTCAGTTACTACTATGACTGACGACGTGTTGTGTCACTATATGACTGTGTTGTGTCAGTTACTACTATGACTGACGACGTGTTGTGTCAGTTACTACTATGACTGACGACGTGTTGTGTCAGTGTTGTGTCAGTTACTACTATGACGACGTGTTGTGTCAGTTACTGACGACGACGTGTTGTGTCAGTTACTACTATAACTGACGACATGTTGTGTCAGTTACTACTATGACTGACGACATGTTGTGTCTATGACTGACGACGTGTTGTGTCAGTTACTACTATGACTGACGACGTGTTGTGTCAGTTACTACTATGACTGACGACGTGTTGTGTCAGTTACTACTATGACTGACGACGTGTTGTGTCAGTTACTACTATGACTGACGACATGTTGTGTCAGTTACTACTATGACTGACGACATCTTGTGTCAGTTACTGCTATGACTGACGACGTGTTGTGTCAGTTACTACTATGACTGACGACGTGTTGTGTCAGTTACTACTATGACTGACGACGTGTTGTGTCAGTTACTACTATGACTGACGACGTGTTGTGTCAGTTACTACTATGACTGACGACGTGTTGTGTCAGTTACTACTATGACTGACGACGTGTTGTGTCAGTTACTACTATGACTGACGACATCTTGTGTCAGTTACTACTATGACTGACGACGTGTTGTGTCAGTTACTACTATGACTGACGACGTGTTGTGTCAGTTACTACTATGACTGACGACGTGTTGTGTCAGTTACTACTATGACTGACGACTGTCTATGTGACGACTTCTTGTGTCAGTTACTACTATGACTGACGACGTGTTGTGTCAGTTACTACTATGACTGACGACGTGTTGTGTCAGTTACTACTATGACTGACGACGTGTTGTGTCAGTTACTACTATGACTGACGACGTGTTGTGTCAGTTACTACTATGACTGACGACGTGTTGTGTCAGTTACTACTATGACTGACGACGTGTTGTGTCAGTTACTACTATGACTGACGACGTGTTGTGTCAGTTACTACTATGACTGACGACGTGTTGTGTCAGTTACTACTATGACTGACGACGTGTTGTGTCAGTTACTACTATGACTGACGACGTGTTGTGTCAGTTACTACTATGACTGACGACGTGTTGTGTCAGTTACTACTATGACTGACGACGTGTTGTGTCAGTTACTACTATGACTGACGACGTGTTGTGTCAGTTACTACTATGACTGACGACATCTTGTGTCAGTTACTACTATGAATAACGACGTGTTGTGTCAATTACTATTATGACTGACGACGTGTTCTGTCAGTTACTACTATGACTGACGACGTGTTGTGTCAGTTACTACTATGACTGACGACGTGTTGTGTCTATGACTGACGACGTGTTGTGTCAGTTACTACTATGACTGACGACGTGTTGTGTCAGTTACTACTATGACTGACGACGTGTTGTGTCTATGACTGACGACGTGTTGTGTCAGTCACTACTATATCTGACGACGTGTTGTGTCAGTTACTTCTATGACTGACGACACAGTGGTAATGTTATATGACGAGGACGGGTGTAGTGTTAATGTTATATGACGAGGACGGGTGTAGTGGTGATGTTATATGACGAGGACGGGTGTAGTGTTAATGTTATATGACGAGGACGGGTGTAGTGTTAATGTTATATGACGAGGACGGGTGTAGTGTTAATGTTGTATGACGAGGACGGGTGTAATGATATGGGCCGAATTTAGAGTTCGGTTTATGTGCTTTGGGCCTTAAAGGAAGGGTAGAATTATTTATTCCAAACTCAGTTGTTTGTTGTTGATATATTGAGAATTTTATCTGAAAATGCTGTTTCTCAGCTCACCGATATTTAGATAATTTGGAAATGCCAGATATCACTGTAGATATGTAGAATTTAATCCGATAATCATAACTGGTGACTCTTGTGTATGTCATGTAAGCTATGCATTATCTACAAGTCCTATCCCGTGATGCGCCGAATGTTGAGTGTAGTGTCTAGGATTCTTACCTGTCTATCTAATTCTATTGTTTCTTATTGTGATATAAACGCGACCCTTTGTATTGTTGGAGTATGTATATGAAACAAGCTTGAAACAATCCACATCGTTCGCGCCTCCTCGGGAGAAGTGTTTGGTGGAGCCGCATCTCAATGGGATTACAACTGCTCATTTGCCAAAATGTAAGTTTTATGAGTATAAATCGCATTGCGGTATATAATATCAGCTGTACTGGGTACAATCTACGGTCTTCAGGAATTTCGATGTCGTCTTGGAAGTGTGATAGTGCTGCATAGTTGGCTAAACGTTTTCCTAATTCACGCTGTAGATGTCAGCGGGTGTTTGGTGGCCTGTAAGGCACGTAACAGGCCTGTTTGTTGTGTAGAGCGAGAGGGTATTTTTCCCCAAACTGTCGCCAGGGATCACTATATCAGAAACGTAGTTGCATTCTGTCGATGCTATAAATATGTTCCATAAACGTTTCGAACAGATTGAACTGGCTCATAATTAAACAACATTACATGCAATTACGTATTAGAGAAACCAGCTTTCGCTTTGATCTAGATTGGTCCTGAACGGAACAATTTGCAATTAGAGAGCTCGAGTGAGAAGACCGTACAACTTTTGGAGATATTTTTAAGAGGACTGAGTTCAAGACCTGAACCGTCTGAACAACTCAGAAATAAACAGAGTGAAACCCATTAATTTAACGCGTTGAACAGAAACACAACGCGATAAAGAAATAGTTTTAGCTCTTTCAACGCGCTAAATGTACTCATCACCACAAATATTTTTAACGCGATGCTTTATCGCGCACCGTTGAACACGTTAAGCTAATCCAACCCCACGGTTTTCGCGTTCAACACTTCCAATTGCATTTCACAATGTGCCATTTCACGCGTTAAAGGTTTGGTGACGCGTTATAATTTTTGAAAAACGGCCAGTAAAAAAAACAAAGCAAAAAAGCAAATGCGTGTGCCATTATTGACATGAACAGTTTTTCATCCTACATATATAGCACGGATACTTGCGGGTGTGTCTCTCACGATACATCTACTGTGGTGTCTCTCAGGATACATCTACTGTGGTGTCTCCCAGAATACATCTACTGTGGGGTCTCTCAGGATACATCTACTTTGTCATCTCGGGTCACATATGACACATGTACCGTCCTCTCAGGATACATGTAGTGTTTCCTGTGGTGTCTCTCAGGATACATCTACTTTGTCATCTCGGGTCACATATGACACATGTACCGTCCTCCAATGTTACTCAGGATACATGTAGTATGCCCTGTGGTGTCTCTAAGGATACATGTACTGTGGTGTCTCTAAGGATACATGTACTGTGGTGTCTCTAATGATACATCTACTGTGGTGTCTCTAATGATACATCTACTGTGGTGTCTCTAATGATACATCTACTGTGGTGTCTCTAATGATACATCTACTGTGGTGTCTCTAATGATACATCTACTGTGGTGTCTCTAAGGATACATGTATTGTGGTGTCTCTAATGATACATGTATTGTGTACTGTGGTGTCAATCAGGATACATGTACCATCCAGTGGTGTCTCTCAGGATACATGTATTGTGTCTTGTTGTGTCTCTCTGGATACATAACATACCGATCTTATTGTTGCACAAGCTTAAATGACACTACAGTACACTCGACAAAAGAGTGAGATTCAAGACTTTTATATTACTTGATATGAAGCAGAATTTTAAAAGATTAATTGATGATTAATCATCGTCAATTGCGAGATTTACTTAGCACTAAGAATAAAAACCAGACAGGCTATTTTCTCTGTAAATTGATCAGAAGGAAGCTGAAAATTGACCGCAAATTAGGGGCGAGTTTGTATTTACATCTATATAATGTTAATTTGTCAGGGGGGCAGTTGGTACGTTGACTAATATCCTGTTAATCTGATTAAGCTACCATAACAAAACTATAGTTGGTACACGAACGAAGGTACATTAGCACGAATTAAGACTTACAGTTCCTAATAATGGTGAAGAATTACGTCGGAAAAAACACTCCGCCAGCTTGGAACATATTTATTTCAGAAGAAATTGTTGAGCAGTAGCATTATAATGTGTAAACCTGTCTTAATTAGACGAACTCCAAGATTCCATAATTTGTCAAGGCTATACTCTCAGTTTACAAGATTGAGTTGGCTTGATTCAAGTATGTTTCTTACTAAATTTGGCCAGTCAATAAGACCTTCCTTCTTGCCGCTGTTTCCCTCACTTTCATACTACATTGAGTTCCATTTTGGGGTCCAATTCCACTGTGTCCACCTGGATTTAAATGTTGAATCAACACATGAATGTACACCTAATGATATCGTCTGTGGAAGTAGGACTAATTGCTGTTTTTATTATAATAATTCACAGTATCTCCCTACTTAAAAGTTGTAACCTTTTATCTTAAGCTCCACCAAAGAAGTTGGCTTTAGATGATCAAAGTAATAAGTTTAAATATTACAATAAGTTTCGATCGGAGCATGTAGAAGTGTAAGACAAAAGTCATAAACCTTGTAAGCGAAAATCATTCCACAGTAGACAAAGAGTGCTTGCTCATCAGGCAGAACGCAAACACATTGATCTAACGCACCAGACAGGTAAAGAGCAATGAACAAGAGGCCTAATGGCCAAATGGTCATCTGTTCCACAGCTTGCACCGAAGAACTTGTCACTTTGCCAATTATTTTGTAAAATCGAAAGGCCATATCACACACATACCAAACCCCAAGTCAAATTGCTTGTTGAAAAGAAGAAATTCAAAGTTCTTAACATATTTGACTAATGTGACATCGAAAGTGGGTCAAGGCCATTCATCTGAACATACGTAGTAGCCCTTCATCCCAACATACTACAGGCCCAAATATCAGTGTTCGAGGTATTTTTTGTTACCGAGAAGAAGTCGTTTGAAAATCTGAACACATTTGACTCCTGTTACCTCAAATGAGTCATGGTCATTCATTTGAACACATTTTTCAGTCTAGCATATTACAGGCCCAATATCAGTGTCTTCGGTATTCTTTTTAATTAGCTCACCTAGTCCAAAGATCTTGGTCCTCTGTAACAAGAGGGATGGGGCCCAATACGAGAAACAGAAAAATGAAAAAAAATCCTTGAATTCCTTCTTCCTTAGTGGGAATGTCTCGATTCGTCCTGATTTGTTCTGAAGCATTCCTGATGAAACGAATAAACCAGTAAAAACCAGGAGTCTGACCCCTTGAGACCAAAGATGTGAGGCTTAATAGGGCAAATGTAGTAAGTTCTTAAAAAATTCATCTTGGTACAAGTATACTGTCCATGTTTGATCTAAAGTATTCTTTGGAGAATGGGACTCGGGTTGTGCCATGTGACCCTTGATCCAAGCATACTGCAGGCCTTATATCAGTACCCTAGGTATATTGCTTACTAAGAGGAAGTAATTTGAAAAAAGGTGCAGATTATTAATTTAAACAAATTTGGTAGTCTTTCATCCCAGCATTATACAGTTCCATAGGTATTTTTTGTTATCAAGAAGTCTTTTGAAGATTTTTATACATTTGACCTCTGTGACATTGAAAATGGGTCAAGGTCATTGATTTGAACAAATTTGGTAGTCTCTCATCCCAGTGTTATACAGTTCCAATATCAGTACATTTTTTCCTTTATGATCATTGAAAAGAAGTAGTTTAAATAAAAAGTTGACGCCAGACTGGCACCATACATTGGTATAAACTAACTTATCATTTGAGCTGGAATTATCATAATTGTCATAAAAACATGACACAATAATGTTTTACTATTTTGACTCTATTAACCAGTCTTGAATCTCAGCTCTGAAATGACACTCTGATTTCACCTGTGATCTCACTTTATGACCTTGTCATTGAAATAAGAATCACAAAAAAAGGAAAGTACACATATAAGTGATGGGGCACGCCAAGGCATGAGTCATACCAGACAGAAAAATAGTAACAAAGGAATGAACAAGCTGGCTTGTCAAGATGGACATATAAGGAACTTCTTCAGCTAACAAGACCTACCATAGGACTGATGCAGCTAGAAAACAGATTATCTTATATCTATGTTTCTGGGAAAGAAATAATTGGGTAGTTAAGCAACTACTGCTTTTCAAGCTTGTTAACTAATTTGAAATAAAGTAAGACAGACAAAAACTTTCACAAATCAATGTATTTTCAGTAACATCAATAACCTGAAATAAATAGAAAATATGCCACTGTGATACATATAATAAACAGATAGTTTAAGTGACTAGAAATACTGAGAATTCTAATAACATCATCCTCAAACAGTCTACACTGATGTAAATACATATATATATTGTACATGGAAAAATCACATGATTAACATACAAACAGCTAGAAGCTGTTATTATACATCTATATCACATGATGACCAGAAGATTTAATAGGTTTGTCAACAACAACAACAACACTTATGGTGGAATTATGTGTCTCAAATACCACTGCAGAAAATAATCTCTAATGAACTAGTGATCATCCCCTAGTCACTTAGTGCAATGTGCACACCTAAAGAAAAAACTGTAATCGGTGGTTTTAATTTGATTTTTTGTTTTATATACAAACTGATAAATAAGTCTGCGCTGTTTTAACAGAGACTGTGCTATTAAACTGGAAAGTTGTTGGGACAACCAGTTATCAGAGTTATCTCCCCTTCTTTGTTGAGTACCTTCAGATGCATGATTACACTATCAATAATATGTTGCTAATAGATCATTGGTAAGTTCAGTTCCCCCCCCCCCCTTGTTATTGATGTTGGTATCTATGATATAACTACAAGTAACACTTGACAGACCATGGGGATAATAGGAGTTACTTCCCCTTGTTATTGCTGTTGTTATCTTACTGTGTTATATATAATGAAACTTTAAGTATACCAGTGATCATGATTACTTCACTTTGATGTTGTTACTGGTATAAATATATGTCTTAATGTATTACTCATAATATCTTACTGATAACAGATAAGTGAGATTCTAGTTACAGGGACATTTTAGATGTACATTCCCTTACACCTTTTAACAGACTGCAGATAAAAAATACTTCAAATTCACACACTATCTCCATTCATAACAAGTTAAGAATACGAAAGGCAGACAGATAACAAGTGAGATGATAGTATGGGTGGGTGATGCAGGAGTTTTGGGCACTCATTGTTCAATTTCCAGATCAGATGTGAAAAAAGTATTGGACCACTTTGTTAATCTCATGGATTTTCTTCATGTAGTCACATTTCTTCTGATAACAATCCCCTGCTGCATATTACCACCCAGAATCACAAACATATAGTAATATAGTAAAATAGATAAATTTTACAGAGCACAGAGTAGGAAGATTTCTCTCCAACTGGTAGGGAAATTGAAATTTTGGTATTGAGAATTTTCATCACATACAATCTTTATACTAGAATCAGCATAATGGATTAATTAAATCTAAATATTAAGTTAGCCCCATGAAAATATTCACAGAAATACAAAAAAATGAAAACATTTTTGTTTTTAACACAATCTTCCTAATATTTTTTCTAAAAGAGCATATTTAAGTGAATAATAAATGAGGAATTTTCCACATCAAATCCAACTGTTGAGAAACTCTGACAATTTCCTTGTCTGTACTGTCGTTATTAATTCATTGATCATATATCTGTTCCAGTAATATTTCCAAGACTCACAAACCTATTCAGGATTGGTAAACAAAACTGTAAGAATGATCACAATACACAATATCTAATATCTATATATTCAATGCTATTTATGGGTTGAGAATGACTACAAACTATACATGTGTACTACCAAAAATGTTGATCATACTTCCAAAAGGAACTTATCACCGTCATCTCATTCATTAAAAAACACCAGGAACACATTTGTAAGTGGTACATGTCACAGAATGGTGGATTATGGCTACAGTATGGCTTGACAATTAGCTGCTGTTGCTGGATTGTATCCGAAGGGACATAACTCTTGTAGAAGTCATAATGCAGCTGAATTACAGCAACATAAATTCTGCTGAAATGTAAAAAACGTATTGAGATCAAATATGGCACAGATCAAAAAGTGTATACTGATGGTACCAATGATTGTGAACTTCAAAATTTGCTGTAGATAGTGGATTTTTTTTTTATAAAAGGCCTACAATTATCATGCAAATACTTATTAGAATTACTATCATACGAAAACCTTGACAAATTTTCTTCAGCCTAAATAGAAATAATGCTTATGGCATTTTAAAATCATTTCTGAAATTATAGCATGCACAATGTATTTAAAATGCCTTCTGTTTCCATGGATACAAAATGTAAAAAGATACACAAGAGTCCCAATGGGTCTGCATTACTCACTCTGTGGGTGTTACTCAATATTACTTTCAAACATATCTTACAATTGTTGCCTTGAAAGTAGATCACAATCATAACAATTCATCAACAATATCAGTACTTCAGGTCTCTTAGTTATTGAGAAAAATTTTATTAAAGATTCTATCACATTGACCCCTGCAACCTTGAAGTCAAAGTCATTAATTTATAAAAAAAAAAACTTGTTAAACTTCATCCCATCATGCTACAGGTCCAATATCAGTACCCTGGACCTCTTGGTGATAGAGAAAAGGTCAATAGACAGATGACGTATGTTACAGTAAAGCACAAGCTCACTAGCCCTTGTATAGGTGAGCTAAAATTTTTTAAAAAGTGTACAAAAATCTATGACCCGAAAAGCATCAATAGGTTGGGTCTGAACAGTTTTAGATTCAATAAATCATATGACTGAGTACATTTCTACACAAAAATGGTATATTCAACAGAGCAAGATCTTTACTTAATGGCATTAGACACTGATTACAACAAGCAAAATACTGGTGTAAAAAAATTGCATAAAGTGTTTATATTTAAGTGTACAACACATAAATACATACACTACCATGGACTGAACCATTGTTACTCTGTAAGCTTCATATATTACCAGCATGCACAGCAGGTCAGTACAACATCCACATATAACAATCTTACACTCACATAGATATAGCCAGAATTTCATCGACACTGTGAATTACTACTCTGATTTCCAGACAGTGTAACCTCTCTAGATTGAATCGTGTGTATCATGAATCAAACTGATTTATCTTTTGATTTGAAGCAATCATATTTAATATGAAACATGGAGACACATACTGAACAAATCAAACTTTCTCTCTCACCAGCCACTCCTCGCTTTATGTATGCCACAGTATTATTCATTTGTGACCATGCATGAACCATTCCATCATCTTCGATACTCCAGGGATTATGATTACTTTCTCCCTCTGCACCCCTGGAAGATTACAAGACAAATTGGAACCACACCCCAAATACTTTGATAGGTCGAGGTCCGAACTCAGGAGAAAAAGGTCGAGGGCAGAACTCAGGAGAAAAAGGTCGAGGGCGGAACTCAGGAGAAAAAAGTGACCAATCATAGGCTGATACACTCCTTCAAAGATTATAAAGGAGCGACATCCAACTTCAAAGTCAGTACAACACGTGTTATGCGACCTCAAAATTTGTTCGACATACATTAAAGGAACAAGGTGTCACACTTAATTTTGCCATGAAATGTTCCAGGGAGTAAAGAGGATGTAGTGAGCATAAACAATGGAGTATAAAGGGTGCCCTTCCACGTACCAAACTGTGAAAACATGTACTTGGGTGCAGATCATCTTTCTAAGGACTACTAAAGCTTACAGTGTTAATGTATACAAAACAACACAAGATTTGTGTACCAGAAAGTAACAAAGACCACAACATCCCTAATCCCAAGAAGTTACATAGAAAAAAGTAACCAGGATTGCTGAGCACCTGATCTCTAGATCTTTCATACTTAAAATACCAAGAATTTCAGAGCCCAGCTAATCCATGGGACCTTGTACATAAACATGCCCGAGATTTTCGAGGTCAGTTGATCCCTGGGACCTGTTTACTTAAAAGCAATCAGGATTGTCAAGCCGATGATCCCCAGAATTTGTGTACTTTATAGTACTCAGGATTTTGGAGTCTAGCTGACACCTGGGATCTTGTACCTAAAAGTAACCAGGATTTTCGAGCCTAGCTGATCCCTAGGACTTGTGTACTCAAAAGCAACCAGGATTTCCAATCATCTGATCCCTCAGACCTGTGTACACGATAGCAACCAGGATTTTCGAGCCCCTGGTCCTGATTATAAGGACTTGTGTATGTAAAAGTAACAGAATTTCCACATCCTTGATAGCAAGGACTTGTGTACCCTGAAGTTACCAGGCCCATGATTCATATGACTCAATGTACCAAACAATATATGAGGCTCCAATGCCCATGCTCTATCTGTATACATGTAAGACTTGAAACTCCAAAGTAATATGGATTTCTAGGCACATGTATAACTCCAACCCTGATTCCAGTCACCACTGAAATATGGTAGTAACATGTAAACTGATATCATGACAAGTATATAACATTTAATAACGACTCACATTTCATGATGTTAAAAAAAGTCAAGAATTTACTTTGATTTCAATATCTAATGAGACAATTATCACCATTCTATGATACCCGTGAAATACTGCTTATCCATATTAAAGTGAAAAGCCAAAATCGCCATCAAGATCATAATCATAATCATATATATCATCATCGTATTCAAAGTCATTGTCAGTATCATGTCCAGAGTGAGTTGTACCACTATCATCAGTGTCTGGATCAGAGAATCGCATCGTCACTTGCAGAGCATTTGCATAGGCATCATCATAGTATTCTACTGTGTCCAGTTCCATGAGGTCAGACTTGGTCAGGTAGCCAAAGGCTACCAAGGAGATGTTGTCTATCGGGGGCGGTCTGTGAATGATGGTTTGTGGATACATCTCACTGATCTCGTGCAGCGATGTTGTGTATGGTGCTGGGTTGTTCAGTATGAAGATACTGTTGTCAGTGGCTGCCTGTATTTGATATCCATACATATCAGTTAAATTATCTGTCAGTGACCCAGGCGTGGGGACCTTACGAAGGGAGGTAACCCATTTACACCTGACTTCATCCAAGACAAGTGCAGGTTTGCCAGGATGATAGATGAGAACTGTGTCATCTCGGACACACAACATGTATGGCTTCACAAAATCATCATAGGAAATCTCAGGGGCACAGATCTCCCATGAATTGAACACTTTTGATTTTGTATCAAACATGACAAACCCCACTGATTTTTTTATGCAGAATTCTTCTGAAGGACCAGTGCGATGACGAAACCACAGAAAGATGAATCTGTCATTTCGAACTGCTGCTCTTGCTAAACTGATGAAACGAGCGCCCGGAATTTGATGGCACTTATACTGATGATTTGTTAGACTGCACTGGAATAAGTTGCCTGCTCCTTCCTTGTTACCAATAACATAAAGGTTGTGGCCACACACTGCCACAGCTGGTGGCACTGAGCGGTAGTTGGTCAGGGTTGTTCGGTATGTTGGGTTGTAGTAGTCTGCTGTGCGGAATGAATATACTGCTGGTTGTCCTTTCAAAAGGTCAACAACCAAGATGTTAATCTTTAACATGTCAGAGGGGTAAGGGAAGCTAGGACAAAGATACATGTAAAGGCAGTTTCTGTGGGCAACAAGACTACAAACTGTTTGTCTAGATGGTATCATCTGAGAAAGCTTCTCACTGCTAATTGGAAACTGATACCATTTCTGACTGTATATACTGTAGACCAAGATCCTGAGGAATTTCATTCCTTGATTACAAATCACTGTATACAGAACTGGACAAATTGTATCATTCACACTGATTGACTCATGAAGAACATTCTCTTTCAGCATGCATGACATATGTCCTTCTGCATCTCTTCTGATTGCATCTGAAAGAGAAGACTGCATGAAGATGGACAGGTCCCGCTGCTTAATGCCTTGTCCCAATATAGCTGGAGCACTATCCCCAGTGTCATACACCCATAACTTGATACAGGCACACAAATCATTCTTGTACATTTCTCTGCTTTCTTTACAGTAATCAACCCAGCGTGTGATAAGTCTTTTCAACTCATTGTAACTTGTCTGGTGGACTGTTCTTGGATCTTCTAATAACTGGAAAAAGTATGGAGGAGGAATTTCCAGAATTTCATCATTATGGATAAGGTAGTCATGGAAGCGAGATTCAATTATCTTTTGACATGCCTCACTTACATCCAGCAAATTGTGGTTTTCAGTGAGAAATTTCACTCGCAGACAATTACTTAGGTCCAAATTACCTAGATCCAGATAAAACTGCTGACAGTAGTCCTTCACATCGTCTAAAAGCAAGAAGTCAGACACTCTGAGTATATCATCAACATTTGAAATGTTGACAGTTAGTGACCCCGTGTACATATAGTCCAACACATTACTGAATACGGAATCGTCTTCAAGCAAGAGTGATTCCGTCAGATCTATTTCTCTGGAAGATTTCTCTCTCATTTCACAAGTAAACATGGAGAGAAAATATGGACTCCAAAGTGCTAATATAGCACGGTGTGCATGATATATTCTTCCATGTATCCGGAGTATGACGTCGCATAGCTGTCCCGTCTCTCTTTGGCGCATCAGCGGCCTAATGATATAATCCTGTGCGTTCCTGAAGAATTGCTTCTTCTCGGCTCTCATGTAATGAGACATTTTTGTTTATATCACGGAAAATCAAACCCATCTTCCTCTCGTCCACATATTTGATGTTAATGGCCAATTGTCTTCACTAAAACTGAGTGGCTACTTTGAATTCATAATGACAAGGCCGACACAATTGGTTTCCTCGAGCAATCGATATTTATGTTGATGAACCAAAGATATGTAAACAAATGAAAAGAGTTGTACTGATCCAGACGGTAATCATAAATGCCTACTCGGAAAAGAGCATGTACCCGGGAGCAGCTGATACTTGAACGGTAAAACGTTGCATCTAAGCAATGGCACAGATGTTTATACGTAAATATAAATTCTGATTATTTTCTACAAATCAAATACTCTTTTCAACGGTTGGTGTTGGTGTTTTAAACATCTTTATTTTGGATGGTTGTAACCAATCGCTCCCGGTTGTTTTTATTGTACATGGCGTTTTTATATCTTATTCAAGCTGAACGCTTACTCCGAAAAGACCTGTCTGGAAACACGTGGTGAGTCTTCATTTAGCGACCCGTACTGAACTACATTTTTAAAAGAGATTTTGCGGTAATGAATGAGATTATGTCTTATTTAACCATTAAAATAGAACTTCAAAACTGAAGGATCCAAGTAGTTGTGGCACTTCAGTTATCTCCCTTAGACCCGTACGAGCTACAGAGTAATGAGTATCACAAATGAAAATAAAAATAGATGACATCTTGGGTGGTGAGGAACAGATCCCTCTTATGGCGGTTTAACTATATTGAAATAGACTGACATTGTTATTCCATTTCACTGCGAAACAGCATAACTATGGTGTTTGGAAAGCTGAAGAAGTTTTGTCACGGCCAAAGGGGTTTTGATGATCGACTTAAGTAAAAAAATATTTTGAAATTCAATACATATATATATATATATATACATGTGCCAAACCCATACCATATATCAATTCCTAGTGCACATGTCCCATGCTTCACCATGACTGATCATAATCACTTTTGGTTGGAAGCGTTGTGAGCCTGTTGTTTTTATAGTATACAGATTTTTAAAACTTTTGTAAAAATTTATAGGCCTATCTGGTTACTGCTTTCACGTGTACGTTCCTCTTTGTACATGCTTTGTGAATTTTTCAGGAAAACAAATGGCTATTTCTGGGGAGAACAGTCGTTTTAGTACGTGGTCATTTCAGTGCCTCAAGAAAGATGTTTTGGTACTTTTTGAAGTGGTTTCAAAATATAAATACGAAAAATGTCTGGGTACCAAAACAACGGGTACCAAAATGACTTGGTACCAAAACAACAGGTACCAAAATGACTGGGTACCAAAACAACAGATACCAAAATAACTGGACACCAAAATGTCTGGGTACCAAAACAGTGCCTACCGAAATGACTGGATACCAAAACAGCACATACCGAAATGACTGGGTACCAAAATGACTGGGCACCAAAACAACAGGTACCAAAATAACTGGATACCAAAATGACTGGGTACCAAAACAACAGGTACGAAAAAAGACTGGGTACCAAAACAACAGGTACCAAAATGACTGGGTACCAAAACAACGGGTATCGAAATGACTGGGTACCAAATCAATGGGTACCGAAATGACCAGAATCCTTTTGTGGAAAATTTCAGATACATCATTCTAAAATTCCACATGTAGGTTGCTCTTTGTCCCATTTTGTGACTGACTGCTCTTTGTCCCATCTTGTGACTGACTGCTCTTTGTCCCATCTTGTGACTGACTGCTCTTTGTCCCATCTTGTGACTGACTGCTCTTTGTCCCATTTTGTGACTGACTGCTCTTTGTCCCACTTTGTTACTGACTTCTCTTTGTCCCATTTTGTGACTGACTGCTCTTTGTCCCATTTTGTGACTGACTTCTCTTTGTCCCACTTTGTGACTGACTTCTCTTTGTCCAATTTTGTGACTGACTGCTCTTTGTCCCATTTTGTGACTGACTGCTCTTTGTCCCATTTTGTGACTGACTGCTCTTTGTCCCACTTTGTGACTGACTTCTCTTTGTCCAATTTTGTGACTGACTGCTCTTTGCCCCATCTTGTGACTGACTGCTCTTTGTCCCATTTTGTGACTGACTGCTCTTTGTCCCATTTTGTGACTGACTGCTCTTTGTTTAATTTTGTGACTGACTGCTCTTTGTCCCATTTTGTGACTGACTGCTCTTTGTCCCATTTTGTGACTGCTCTTTGTCCCATTTTGTGACTGACTGCTCTTTGTCCCATTTTGTGACTGACTGCTCTTTGTCCCATCTTGTGACTGACTGCTCTTTGTCCCACTTTGTGACTGACTGCTCTTTGTCCCATTTTGTGACTGACTGCTCTTTGTCCCACTTTGTGACTGACTTCTCTTTGTCCCATTTTGTGACTGACTGCTCTTTTTCCCATTTTGTGACTGACTGCTCTTTGTCCAATTTTGTGACTGACTGCTCTTTGTCCCACTTTGTGACTGACTTCTCTTTGTCCCATTTTGTGACTGACTGCTCTTTTTCCCACTTTGTGACTGACTGCTCTTTGTCCCATTTTGTGACTGACTGCTCTTTGTCCCATCTTGTGACTGACTGCTCTTTGTCCCATCTTGTGACTGACTGCTCTTTGTCCCACTTTGTGACTGACTGCTCTTTGTCCCATTTTGTGACTGACTGCTCTTTGTCCCACTTTGTGACTGACTTCTCTTTGTCCCATTTTGTGACTGACTGCTCTTTTTCCCATTTTGTGACTGACTGCTCTTTGTCCAATTTTGTGACTGACTGCTCTTTGTCCCACTTTGTGACTGACTTCTCTTTGTCCCATTTTGTGACTGACTGCTCTTTTTCCCACTTTGTGACTGACTGCTCTTTGTCCCACTTTGTGACTGACTTCTCTTTGTCCCATTTTGTGACTGACTGCTCTTTATCCTATTTTGTGACTGACTGCTCTTTGTCCCACTTTGTTACTGACTTCTCTTTGTCCCATTTTGTGACTGACTGCTCTTTTTCCCATTTTGTGACTGACTGCTCTTTGTCCAATTTTGTGACTGACTGCTCTTTGTCCCATTTTGAGACTGAGTGCTCTTTGTCCCATTTTGTGACTGACTGCTCTTTGTCCCATTTTTGAACTGATCAGAAAATCACAAAGGCTGACTTATGACCATGCCATCTTGGATTTTGACAGTTATAGTTTGTGGTTACCATATGGATCATTCTGAAATTTCATATGTATGCTCCCCTTGGTCCTGTATTGTGCATTTGTTCATTTTTGCGACTGAAAGCAATAAAAAAAGAAAAAAGAAAGTGACCAATACGTAGCCATCTTGGATGTAACAATTGTAAAGGACAATTTATGTTTATTGATAGTGATTATGATACAACATGTATTCAATAAGCAAGGATTGTTCCTTTGAATCGTCCAAATTCAAGATGGCTACCTATTGTTTTTTTTTGTTTTCTTTTGCTTTCATTTCCAAAATGAATGAATGAACTTATAAAAAAGGCCTAAGTGGACCGGTAACTCCAATGTTTAAAACCAAGTGCACACATAGGTAAAAATACACAAATGCATTTGTAACTGGCAAATGACACACTTCATTTGTAGGAAACTATTATAATGATATAAGGCTACTGTGGGTAAGAAATGTTCTTTCAGGTATACATAA
The DNA here is from genome assembly GCF_031769215.1 of Ylistrum balloti. NCBI lineage: Eukaryota > Metazoa > Mollusca > Bivalvia > Pectinida > Pectinidae > Ylistrum > Ylistrum balloti. The sequence continues at coordinate 708,908 of NW_026782140.1, read as the reverse complement.
TGAAGATTGATGCTTAAACATTGATCTTGCTGATAAAATTGAATTGATCTTGTTTGGAACTAAGATGTTAATGTAAGTAATTTTGTTTGTTTCAGGTTTTAGAACACAATGAATCTGTCCCTACCATGAAGGAGCTATTATCACAAAAGGGAGATAATAAATGTAACAGAAATGGAAAAATGAAAATATTCACATACAAAAGTGAACAATCTCTATCACTTACATATGTTTTCTAAGATAATTAGGTACCGGCCATCTGGCCTGATTCAGCTTTGTACATACAGACATGGCTGTTTGTTGCTGGACAGAAGAATCGTAAAGCCATTAACATGCACATGTCAAACACATTCTCTACAATTCAAACGCACATTGTTTGGTGTAGAAAAATCAAACTTTGGAGATCCTACTTTCAAACCAGGGGCTGTAAATCGTATGAAGCGTCTCACTGAAGAACTAGTGAGTACAGAGCAGTCCTTGGATGTCAATGTTTTAAGATCTGCTTTACAGAGAGAAAATCTATTCAACGAAGAAATTTTCCCATACATTACATTGCAAATGGTTCAGAAAACAAGGCAATCCTTTGAGACAGTAGAACAAATTTTGCAGGATCTTGATAGAGCACAGTTTGATATCCCTGAACTGGTGCTTCTTTTGCATATCTTTGCCACTCTTCAGTGTGAGGATCTAGTGTTTTCTACATATGATCGTATGTGTGAAATCTCAGATGGAGTATTTGATTTTGAAACTTTACTGACAGTAATCCAGATACTATCTTTCACCAGTAGGTGGAGAGAGTGTTTCAAGTTGTTGGATTTATGTCTAATAATAAAGCCGAGTATTCAGAGTGGTTTTGACTATATCCTTGCTGCCACAGCCCGTGCAGGAGACTTTCACACATTCTGTGACATTATAGTTAAGATGGACAATCTAGTGAAGTTACAACAGTTTCAACCCACATCACAGAACTTGCCATTGTCTTTGAATGTATTTGTGGAGGGATATTTGTCAGCTGTTGAAAGAGGTGTGGAGCATTTCACCTTTGAAAACTTGTTCTTCTTAATGAAAAAGTACCAGTTTTTTGTGAAAGAAGAAAATATTGCGTCAATTCTTACACAACTAGAAAGGTTTGTATCTTTTTCTCTAACTTCCTTTGATTACACAAGTCATGCTGAGTTCACTTGCCAAGAGACTTGATTAAAGGGGGCCTTTATGTAGTAATGTGGTGTATCAATGCTTTCCTAGTTTGCATCTTGTTGAACTGAAATTATTAAATAGTGTGTAGCATACACTTGTACTGAAAAGGCCAAAGGGTGTAGATGTAATCAATGTAATCTGTGCTGTCTCGTAGTCAGATTTTCAATGCAATGAGAAGAATCTGTTGTGATGATGAAGATGAATTTTATGGAAGTTCATATAGGTTCATTCAAGCTATCATTTTTTCCTCACCTGGACCGAAGGGCCAAATGAGTTTAAGGGATACTGTGTCATCTGTCATCAAACATCCATCGTCTGGCAACTTTTCCTATATATTGCAACCATTCATGAACAACTGAGTGGATTTTAATAAAATTTGGTCTGAAGCATCCTTGGGGAAAGGCAATAAATTTTGTGTAATTGGTGGGTCTGCCCCCACCACCTTTGGGGCCTATCAGTTCTTTACAATCTTTCTTGTTCTTTAGGAATTGCAGGATATTGTCAAAAATTGGTCTGAAGCATGCTTGGGTGAAGTGAAATCAATTTTGTGTAAAGCATGGGTTTCGGCTCCCTGGGGCCAGATGGGCGGGACCAAACAGGGAAACTCTAACCCTCAAGTAGATTTAGCTCATTTTCATATAATTGCTTTGCACCATCAATAATTCATTTGGATCTTTGCTTCTTGTGATCTTCACTGAATAACTATAACAGTGCTGAGCATCAGGAGATAAACACAATCATAACTGATTAATTATCCTGGGGTTTGGTCCCACCCCAGGACAGATTATATCTTTGAAGCCATTGATATTACCATTCCTTAATTTAATAGCATTGCTGGACATCAAGAGATTAACAACTGATCTTTGTCCCCACCACTAGGGAATTTAAAGCTGTATCTGTGGGGTGAGGCTCATCAGGGGAAATGTTTTCCTTCTAAAGAAATGTAAAGTTTTGCATTATTGACTTAATGTCCAGGGCAAGTGATACAGGCCCTCTGGGCCTCTTGTAACTCTAGAGTACTGTATAGCTCAGCTGTTAAATGGGAAAAAAGCTATTCTAACACTAACACTTGCTATGTGCAGCACGGATGTATATGATATACTAGATTGTCCTCAAACTGGAAACTGTACAAGTGTATATATCACTCTATACTAATTAGGATGTATTAATTATCAATTCACAATGTTTTCCACAGGTCTGGGTTTTCATCTCATATTGGAGATTTGCAAGAGTAAGTTGATATTTATAGAAAACATTTTATATTCAATGATGATTATAAATTTTCTTCTAGATACACTAAGGATCATTGTCATTCTATCATCATAAGTTCATTTTGCTCCATACTATCAACTCAACATAATACACATAATATTATTATGGAATCTTTTCTCATCTTAATACTGAACTCAATGGTAAATAAAACTGTACTTATTCTATGGTAGTGTGATCTCCTTACAGAATTGTTTTTTTCTGGTTGATAATATCAATAGAATACAAGTTCTTATAACATAACCAGCAGTAGATTTCAGTGTGGCATTTCTATGACTACGTGGTCACCTTCATCTTATAATAAAACCAGTAGTAGATTTCAGTGTGGCATTTCTATGACTACGTGGTCACCTTCATCTTATAATATAACCAGTAGTAGATTTCAGTGTGGCGTTTCTATGACTATGTGGTCACCTTCATCTTATAACATAACCAGTAGTAGATTTCAGTGTAGCGTTTCTATGACTACGTGGTCACCTTCATCTTATAACGTAACCAGTAGTAGATTTCAGTGTGGCGTATGGTCACCTTCATCTTATAACATAACCAGTAGTAGATTTCAGTGTGGCGTGTCTATGACTACTTGGTCATTTCCATCAAACAAATGACCATTGTGGAGCATACTAGCACTGAAGTACACATTGAACAAGATGGAGAGGGATAGGCCTACTTTTTGGGCTGTGATATAATCCTATGCACATCAGTGCTAGTATGCTCCATACTAGTCTGGAAGGTGGCGGTGTAGTCATGGAAACGTTACACTTAAATCTTGTAGTGTAACATGAACTTCTATTCTATCCTTACACCATAGTCTGCATGTCAGCAATACTAACATATACAGTTTGTACACATTGTTCTTTCATGGTGTGTATGTATATATAACTTGTTTATTTCCAGTTTTTTACCAGAAGACCCTTATATTAAGAGATGGAATCAGTAAGTACATTTCAGTTCTCTTTCAAGTATAAATATAAATTCCTTTTTTGTCACAACAATGGCGATATAAGTCTGTCACATGCCAACCTCAGAAATTAGAGTAAAAGTAATTTGCCAGTGGACACGATCACAAACTCAGTTTTCTCTTTCCCTTAAGTAGAAAGAATAACTTGTTTTAAGATGTTACCATGTCGTGTGCTAGTAATATATTGTCAATACTTGATGTATAACTTATGTAGAACCAACAGTCCCTTTATAATCTTCTGTAAAGTAAAACACGTCTATCCTACAATAAGGAGGTTGATATATTGCTTCTTCGTTCTGAAGGGTGGGCTTATTACACGACAATAGCATTGGTTTGTAATTGTGTAAAAGAGAAATACATGTGAAACCTCTAGTCACATGCTTGTTGCCTGACAAATATGTAATATCTATTTATGTAGTGTGCCAATGTGTGAGGTTTGTGGCTCAGCTTTGAACAGACAAGAACTGACAAATGAAGAGTTTGAGGAGCTGTGTCATGCTTACTTCTCTCAAAGTAATACCAATGTTTATCTCAAGAACAATCCCTCAGAGACAAAAAAGCTGAAACAAGTCATTCATAGCTTGGGTCCATTTGATGTGGTTATCGACCATCTAAACACGTGTTTTAGAGGAGGACAGTTTGACCCTCAACATGTAAGTTGTTCTCTCTATCTATACATCAGATACATTTGTAGTATAAAGTGTAAATATGTCAGGGCTCTCACACCCCATTTTGGGACTGGGGCCCGGGGCCCGGGGCCCTTGAAATTAGGAAAAATAATGGTGTTTTCCTTAGACTTGGGAAAACTTGGGGTCTAAATTGGGTAAAAAAAGATACTATTTTGCATTGGGAATATTCGGCCCCAAATCTGGCAGATCGAGAGCCCTGTATGTAGATATTGATCTGATATTATGTAGTGTATTTGGTATGTAAATATTGATATATTATGTAGTGTATTTATTATATAAATATCGATATATCATGTAGTGTATTTAGTATATAAATATCGATATATCATGTAGTGTATTTATTATATAAATATTGATATATTATGTAGTGTATTTAGTATATAAATATCGATATATCATGTAGTGTATTTATTATATAAATATTGATATATCATGTAGTGTATTTAGTATATAAATATCGATATATCATGTAGTGTATTTATTATATAAATATCGATATATCATGTAGTGTATTTGGTATATAAATATTGATATATTATGTAGTGTATTTGGTATATAAATGTTGATATATTATGTAGTGTATTTGGTATATAAATATTGATGTTATGGTAAGGAATATTAAAACAAAAAATTTGGAAACGAAACAGAGAAAAACAAACTGGCCGACAAGTGGCCATCTTGGATTTTGACTTTGAAAGTTTGTTGTTGCTCTTTCTTCTCTCTCTGTCAAATTTCATTTATTGGTTCCTCTTGGTCCCTAGTTGTACCTGTTCAATTTTGAGACTGTTACAAAAAATAAAATGGCCAACTGGCAGCAATCTTGGATTTCGTAGAGTAAAGTATGTTATCCTATTTGTTAAGAAGTACTGAATGGATCTCCTTTCCAATTTCATACGTAAGTTTCCCTATTGCCTTAGTTGTGCTCATTTAGTTTTTGGTCTGATCAGAAAGACAAAATGACGAACAAGTGGCCATCTTTGATTTTGATTTTTGATTTCATGTAGAAGTTCCTCTTTGTCCCTTGTTGTTCGTATTTGAGTTTGGGACTGATCAGAAACACAAAATGGCCTAGAGGCAGCCATCGTTTGGATTTCGCCTAGTAAAGATTGTTATCCCTAGTGCAGAATGGGTCTCTCTCAAATTTCTTACATATGTTCCCTTTGGTCTCTGCTTGTGCCACAGTGATTTTGGGACTGATCAGAAAAAAAAAACAAAAATGCTTGCGGGCAACCATCTCAGATTTGGCAGGTAAAGATTATCATTGCTGTTTCTGCAAAGGAATGTTCAAATTTCCTCATTAAGAGCAAAAACAGAGACAAGAAAAGACGAGAGAGATTCAACTTTCAAAGAGCAAAAGAAAAATCAAACAATGGCAGGCACCAAGATCCCTGTGGGATGTCTGGTTTATATTTGCTATTGACCACATTGATTTATTCATACTGCCTTGGTACCTTTGGTGTGATCCAGTAGAATCATATTGCTTTATGACAAGGAAGGAGTGTGGGGCTGGGGATAAAGTCAGTCCATCCATCTGACTTTGTATTCTACATAAACATGAGTATTGATGTCCAACTTTTCCTTTCAGAGTTTATCGATTGTAAAACAACTGAAAAACAGAGGATTGAGCTGTCTTTTGATAACGAGGGCGAGATATTTCAAAAGTCTTAAGCCTTACCTGAAGACAGAACTGGAAGAATATGCAACCATATTTATTTCTAAATCAGAGTAAGTGTGATTTTGTATATTATATAGATCTAGTAGCCTGCAGCAGAACAATTCAAGATCATTTATCAACAGATATTGAGATGATTAAATTGCTCTTAGTCTGCTGTTAAACAAATCTTAATCTTAGTGTATGTTCTGGGGGAAAGAAAACACAAAAGAATCTTTCAAAATTTCCTTGTCAGTTCCTAACGGTTTTAACTAAGTGTTTTTGTTTATGTACTTACTTATAATCTCTCCTTTATTGTAGATCACTTGATGACTTGATTGTGTTAGATGCCACTTTCTTTAGTGGAATCAACACTATGCTGCTGAGTAATGACAAGTTCTCTGATCATGCAAGCCTCCTTGGAACCGGAATGCATTTATTGTTTCAAAGATGGCAAAGATGTAGACAGATCCTTAGAAGTCAGACAGCCCCACTATCAACAGTAGAGCTATTTGTAAGTTTTGTAATCTTCTTGGGCCTTGTGACTCTCTCTGGTCTTCTCACAGAAAACAGAAATGAAATAAAGAGGATGTTTGTTACAGCTATATACAGATATTGTACATCTACATTGTATATATATAAAGGTTTGTGATTTGAGTAATTGTAGGTCTTTCTCCAGTATGGGATGACTTTCAATGCTCTTTAGTCCACAATCATCTGTACTGTTCAAATTACACTGCATCTTTACTTTGTACATTAACAATCCTGAAGTATGTATTAGCTCTCTGACAGACACTGAAGTAAGAAACCAAGACGGCTAACAGGTGGCCATCTTGAATTTTGACACTTGAAGATTGATATGGGCTTTTCTAAAAGTGCCAAAAGAAGCACTGTCTTACTGATCTTCCTTGGTTCCTAGCTGTGCATGTTGAATTATCTGACTGATAAAAAACCAAGATTGCCGACAGATGTTTGTTTCAATTTTCAGTCTCTTAATTGATAAATTTTCATCAGTTGGTTTCTTACTTCAGTGTCTGTCAGAGAGCTAATACATACTTCAGGATGGAAATATAAAAATTGTTTTTGCTTAAAAACCACTAAAGGATTGATCTTTCTAGTTTGCTTGTCCTGCTTGGTCAGTAGATCAAATAACATCAGTTTTAATGCCAAATTTCAATAATAGTGGACCTATCCATTTTGTATGTAGATAACGGTTGTAGTATCTTACACCGTGATTGAACTACTCATCCCTATATTAAGGAAACAAAACTCTATCTGGGAATCACTTTCAATTCCCAACATCTTCTGCTTGTAATCTGTATATTAATATTTTCATCACATATCTAAGTGATACACAATGTTTTCATCAAATTGAACTTTTTAATATTTGTATGTATGTACCTCATAGTTACGATTCCCAACAGTGACAGGAATAGGACCATGAGTGATATTGTCACGTAATTGTATAGATATTACCTTGGAGGTAATATTGAAGTATTATTGAATTTCACAGGTCCATAACGTAAATCTAACAATTTATACCATTCCAATGTATTGATTTATATATCTTTTTTTTGCAGTTTCCTCAAAGTCCGGATACCTTTGTACAGGAATCTGAAAATGGATGGCATATCCCTTTTGGACAAAAAACATTTCATTTTCAGGACAAGAAAGTCTTATGTGTGAGAAGAAAAAGAGTCTGATTGTCCCATTTAAAACTATTACATTTGCTTTATAAAGCAAGAATATCCCAAATTGGATCAAAAGAAAGAACATTGTTATTATGTAAAGAACTTTCAACACTGACATGGTACTATTTAGAGTATTTTATTTCACCACTACATTCACCAGTTAGTACACACAACTTGCAGTAAGTCCACCTTTCAGACCATGCTGATGTAGTGATCATTGCCTGAAGCTTACTGGTACTGACAGGTATTAATACAGCTGTACTGGAACAATACATTTTACAGAATGAAGCCTCCATCATTTGTACACATTCTTTCAAAAAATATCAAAGAGGCTTAAGAGTTGGCAGACCAGTTGAATCCATTAACTCATGTCTATTACCAGGTTATCTCACTTAACTAGGCACATATCTTGGTAATAAAGATTTGTGTATTCTAGATCTAGTTGACCAGGATAAGGAACCAGTCCTTGGTATTCCTGTCTAAATATTGCAGTATCAACATATCGAGGATTTCTTCCCATTATCACACAAGCTCGAGCTAAAAGATAAATATCAATATTTGAAATTTTGTACTTGTGAACTATGTAAGTCAGTATTGAGTTAACATGCCAGTAAATATACGGTTTTTACACATTTAAATGTTTTTGTAATCTTTACCTGTCATGCATGATATTTGTATTGTATATTCTGCTGATTTCAGTTAGAAGTCTTAAATTGATATAATATTTGGATGCTTTGAAACAATTTTGTTAACCAATCCATTATTTTGATTTGAGAATAATACTGGGGTTTGCTTATAGCTGATGTAAGTTGAACAAAATCGTACTTAAAAAGCAAGCACTTCAATTTCAGAACAACCTCAGTCTGAAGATGTATCTAGACATGTATGTCCACACACAAAATATTACCAATGCTTCTCTACTCTGTCAAAACATCAAATTCTAACTTACAATGATGCTATAAATATAACAACATTCTTCACAAGTTTCCGGATACAGTCTTCCACAGATATTTTGTCTGATGTACTTGTCCTCATTTTATTTATAATAGTAGGACTCGTCTAAACATATTAAAACTTAAGTTTGAGACTCTTAACAAGATTTCTACTAAAAACAATCATGATAAAAGCATTACTCTGCTTTTATTATAAACATTCTTTGGCATTTACAGCGAGTTAATTCAAACTGTAGAACAGAAAAAAATTGAAAAGCTACTGTTAAGCTATAGTTTTCATTGGATTACATGTTTTCTTACAGAGAAAAGTACCGAGTTTTTCACCCTCGCATAAAGTTACTTTTAAAACCAGGAATTGTTATCAAGGAAATACCAGTAACCAACATCAAACTGTAGTATTGCAAGTTTTCATGCTTTTTCTCTTACTGACCCATAGTATAATGACCCAGTTATTAAGTCTGAGATCTGATCAAGAATATTGTGTACTATAATGTACCTTACAAAGAAAATTGTTTAAATAGTTTTCTAACCGAGCAAAATTATTACCCCAGATAAAAATTGAATGAATCACCACCACTTAAACCCAAAGTCCATTACTGATACACAATGGAATCTTGAATATACTGGTACTTAGAAAAAAAACCAAACCATTACACAATAAACATTACACATATGAGATGTCATAAGTTTACTATAAATTAAAAAAAAAAGTTTAAAAAGAAAATAAAACATAAATGTAAACTCACTGGAATGAAAATGATTATATAGAAATAACACCTCCTTAATGAAAAATAAAACAGAATTAATCTATCTAACCTGAGTTGTCCTGCAGCACTAGTAGTCTTGCTCTTGTCGAGAGATTATTTGAAGTATATCCTTAAGATGGTTCAAATACATGTGAGCTTGGATTTTTGAATCATGATTGAGTTACAGACATTTATTTAACAGACAGTACAAAGAACAATATTTCACTGTTACAATTTACCTATAACAATTTGTGACAAGTATATATTTGAAGAAGTGTAAATTGCAGATCTTCATCATTCCTAAATGAGACAAATATCATTTTTATGAATATATTAGATATCAAACGTCACATAATCTATAAACATTTAAAAAACATTATTAAGTAACAGTAAGTATATTTACTATCATGAACTATTTTATAAAAAGTATGAAGCAGGTTGTAATGAACCCAGGCAGGTACAATAACCACCCAACCCCAGTCACCTAGACAAAAGGCAGGTACAGTAACCACCCAATCCCAGTCACCTAGACAAAAGGCAGGTACAGTAACCACCCAACCCCAGTCACCTAGACAAAAGGCAGGTACAGTAACCACCCAACCCCAGTCACCTAGACAAAAGGCAGGTACAGTAACCACCCAACCCCAGTCACCTAGACAAAAGGCAGGTACAGTAACCACCCAACCCCAGTCACCTAGACAAAAGGCAGGTACAGTAACCACCCAACCCCAGTCACCTAGACAAAAGGCAGGTACAGTAACCACCCAACCTCAGTCACCTAGACAAAAGGCAGGTACAGTAACCACCAACCCCAGTCACCTAGACAAAAGGCAGGTACAATAACCACCATGCCACTTGACCACCCTGTTATTGCTACAATATTAATACTGACTCGTGAAAGGTAATGCTTTCAACATGTATCAGTCAATTTTACCACTTGACAGATATTTCAATACTCATATCATGAAAAATGATGTACAAATACATTACTGAGAGAACCACGCTTTTAATTGAGGATTTGTTTCAAATCCTTCTGCTGAATTTTAATGCTGTGTTTCCATTATGTGTAGCAATCACCTTAATGTAGCTGCATCGTTAAGTTGAACCCAACTATAACCCAGTATATCTCACAGGGTATTAGAAGGAAACTCAAATATAAGTTTAACCCAACCATAACCTAGTATATCTCACAGGGTATTAGAAGGAAACTCAAATATAAGTTTAACCCAACCATAACCTAGTATATCTCACAGGGTATTAGAAGGAAACTCAAATATAAGTTTAACCCAACTATAACCCAGTATATCTCACAGGGTATTAGAAGGAAACTCAAACATAACAAATATCACTTCACTTTGCTAAAAATAGGAATATTAATGATTCAAATGTGAATAAAATCCTTTCTGTTCATATCTTTTTACTATAAGAATTTTATATAAAAAGAACATGCAATAGCAATATGCAGCTGTTTTTTTCATATTCGTATGGTAAAAGTGAGTGATAAGCCTGTAAAGTGCCAATCCTAACCCCTTTCCTTAAAATCTTTTTAAAATTATGACTATATAAAAAATTGTCTTATTGTGCTATTTGTTTTTACTCCGTCTGATTTAAATCCACTAAACCTTTAATCTTCTGCAAGTCAATCCATTATCATATGACTTAAGACAGAAGTGTTTGTTTTTCCTATTACTTTCTTCTGATCATATATATGTGGACACCTTAATTTATACATTTCATATACAAACAGTATTTGAAGTAATATCAAAATTTCATTTTAAACAAATTCTTATGAGATGATATATATAGGATTTCCCCATCTAAAATGATAACAATAAAATTACATTATTTGATGCAGACACATTAGTTGATAAAAATTCTATATAATACATAAATGCCAAAATAGATGAAGTGTATATGCTACAAGCCACCTCCGTATTATTTCTGTTACTACACTGAAAAATGAGAAAAGAAGTTGATATCTAATAAAATACTAACAACAACAAAGTACATTGGTATAATTTCTTATTGTACCAATTTGTACATATAAGAAAGCAGTAGTAGTGCTCTTGATAACATTTACCGCCAGAAAAGGGCAACATCTCCCTAAAGCATTCTGTAAGATAGACAAATAAACAATTAATCTGGGTTCCTAAATACTCCCTTACATTGTTCCAAGGGAATACCATAGTTAAACTCTAGACATTGTAATAAACAGTAAAAGTAAGTACATCATATTTCAACTAGACACTTTAATCAGTCTGAGACAGGGTTTAACATTGTGACATGGTCAATAGTGAAATTATAATAAATAGAACCCCCATTTGGGACATAAGTGGAGGAAAACAGGTGAAGTGACAAACTGAGATTATCCCTCGTGACCTATCAACATATCTAGAACAAATTAACTCAGGACATTTGATATAAACCATATATCATTGAGATGAAAATAATTCAATGCTTTTCCATAAAATATATATATATATATATATATATAAAAAAAAAAAAAAAAAATGAAAAAAACAAAAACAGATCCCTCAATTGGTGAATCAATACAATGGATACACATCCCTAGATATCACACATACACAATTATCTGTAAAAATAGTGTAACATTATAATTATCATGTAAAGATTAAAAATGTTGCACACGCACGCACGCACGCACGCACACACACACACACACACATACACACACCCTTACATACACACCTAGACAGAAAAAAAAACCTAACTCACAAACATACATACACCTAGACAGGAAGAAAAAACCTCACACACACACATACATACATACATTTATATATACACCTAGACAGAAAGAAAAAAACACACACACATACAAAACCCATAAGACAATGGTCATTAACATTGACACAAGAGTGAACAGTGTGTCACAATGAAAATAGTCTCTCTACATCACTGTAGCACATAATGGCAGTACATTAGAACTCTCCATGGTTGGAGGTAATGTTTACAACTGCATCATGAAACCATGCATAAATCCACTGAAAAAAGTACAGATGTATATTACTTATCTGTTACAGACAAGTTACCATGTAATTTGGTTTAGTAAAGTTCAATCAGTTTGGAATTATTTACAGGAGTCTACAACCACTGAAATATTTAGTTAAAGCAGTATGGTTTGAGTATCACAGTTAACGTATTCGACCCAATAAGCGCCCATGTCCCTATAAGCGCCCCCTCCCCCTTCAGATACCAAAAAGTCTTGATTTTTTTTAGTTTTAGTCACAATCAAGAATGGTTTTATGTCGGTTTATAAGGAGATGTACTCCAGAAAAATGTCAAAAACAGTTAATCTCCAGTCCACCAGCAACAGAGGAATGTCGATAAGTGTCCTCTGTAACTACTAACGCAATTTTCCGACCATGCCTGATAAAAAATAGCTGTTTTGGACAGTTCACTTGGAATGTGACCCACTTTCTTCCCTTCTTTCACAACTCTGATTGCAAACGGATTATTATCCTCAATTAGACCATTCACGCACGTGACTTCGTGACCAATGGGAACCAATGCTCCTTGGTACATTTGTATTAAAGAAAACATGTTCATATCTTACCAGGACAAATTCCACACCACTAGAGCACCTAAATATATGTAATATTATACAATGATGATAGTTTACATACCATCCATACTTCACCACTATTTTATGATAACATTTCCACCACTATTGTACAATGTACATGTACCATGTATACCCGGTAAGTAAATTATCAAAGTTTTATGGACGGACAGCCTGTGTGGTTGCTTTAAGGGTCTAAACTTACTGACTTTTGCTATTGATAGTAATTAAAAAACAAAAAAATTTGCATGGAAGTAACCATTACAGGAATTTGTATGAATTGTGGAAATGTTTATAGTTCAACATGAAAATATTTTCCTTCAACAGAGCTGTCTCTCTGCATTTCTTTGGTATCATCTGCTACTGATGACCAATTTCTGTCGAGGGTTAAGGTATGGAACACATCAAGGTGCATCTAAACCTTACTTCCACATCACCTAGGCTATTTTTCTTGCTGCATAGAAATACAATATTGATAACGATGTGTTATTTTGGAATTCATGCTCAGTGGTCGTGGTTTGTTTTCCAATCAAAGTATGATAAGACATAAGCAAATGTATATCTATTTGTTTTTAAAATTGATTGGACAAGACTGAAATCCTACAAACACTGAGTTTGGTTAAAATTTTGTTTTTAGTGTATCAGACTGACAGCAGGTCCTTTTAATCATAAATATGATTTCCTCAGGATTCATTAAACAGAGAAGTCAAAATCCATAATCATATAAAAAAAAAACAGTCTGTAGACTGCTTCACAACTTATCAAGAGGTATTAACATTTAGCTTTACAGACAGCTTCACCAACAATATATTAAAATAATCAAAATAAATAAAACTATGAAAAGATATACATAACCCAGCTGATGCCCAAAATAATTAAATTACATATCAAGCTAATTAATTAATTAAAAAAAAAACTTATACATATTCATAAAACAATAAAGTCAAATTTCATATCAACAGCACTAACAGATTTGAATATATGTGAACTTACTTCAGTGACATTCCATTTTTCAATTAATTTGTGAACTTCTTTGCTACTTCTAAAAATTCAACTTTTAAATTTCCTGTTGATAAAGTGTAAATTCTCATGTAGTGACTTTAACATCTTCTAATACAGCTTTGTTATCTATCATTATTATATCTTATAGGTCAACTAGGTTACATATCAATGGCATGACCATATATGTACGTTTAAAAACATTGATTTACACCTATTTCTGAATCAGGAAAAAATAACTGGTTAATTGAAAATAAAATTGTCACATAAAAATAAGTGACACCATTGCTGTGACAACAGAGCCATGGCTTGACTAGCTGTAAGTGCAAAACCATAGCAATAGATTCATTATAATGTTATAACAATGCATTCAACAGTCAAAAATCTTTGTCATACAAAAATAATCATATAAAAAGACAATTTCAATATTTCTGTAAATGTATATCACTGTTGTCTAAAGACACACAATTATAGTAAGGAAAACAATTTTAGATGTAGTTAAAGCTTCTAAATGTGTTTTGGCATCAAATTAACTTTATAAGGAAAAGGTTTGTTATTTTGGTTTAACATAGCTTTTGTTGATATGGCTGGTAATTTGAAATGGCAAAATTAGAATGCCCTCGAATTATAAACAACTTGTGAAAAAAAAATTGTTTTGTTTTGATAATTTGTACACAAAATTTTTCAATTAATCTCTCCCTTGTCATGTAACATTAAACTATATTGATGGTAAGTTGATTCATAAATTTGTGGTCCCAGATGTAGATGTATATTGGTTCATATGTTGAAACAATATTAAGCCACTGATCATGAAAAAACTGTCTCAAACTTTAGACACACTGTTATTGCTCTGTTGAGTAGCAAGCTGAATTTTCCTCTTCCTGTGGCCTGCATAGATCTTAAGAAACAGAGCAAAGAAAACCACCATTATTCCGAAAAAGCCAATCATAGTCACTGGATGACCATATATTATACAAGACAACAAAATGGCTATTCCTTGGCGAATTGTCATAATGATAGTAAATGTCACTGGTCCAAACCTTGAGAGAGTGAAAAATATAAACAACTGTCCAAAAGCAGAGCAGAGACTTAAGATGACAGCATGAAATACAAAGGCAGGATTACGACCCATAAATGCTATTGAATCAAAAAATCCACCTTGTTCCAGCAGAGAGACTGCAGTAAGTATACAAGAAAATAAATTCACACCTGTCATCATCTGGATGGGGGACATCTTGTATCTTCTAAATAATTCACCCTGCCAATTTGATGTGAAGCTATCAAAGAGAATGTACCCTGCCAAGAGTATGACTCCCGACATTGTGGTAACACTTCCTTTATGTCGCGTAACGTCACCACTGCTTAATAGGAACATGCTAATACCAGCTGATATCATCAATGCCGTAATGTATTCATGGTAGTCGTAGGTTTTGCGGGATACAACTTTACCCATCAGCATGACGGGTATTACCTTAGAAGCTTTAGCAAGAACCTGGGTAGGGAAGCTGACAAATTTGAGAGCCTCATATTGGAACCAGCTACTCATTATATTGGAGAAAGAACTGAAGGAGTACTTAAACAATGGAGCGTTGTGCGGAGGTTGAGCTTTCACAACTAACACGATACTTCCAATAGCTAGTGCCAAAATTCTGTTGATAAACACTAAAAATTGAGAATTTTTGAAAAACTCTCCTGGCTCTGTGTCAGTTTTTCCATATTCAAATGTCATGATTCTCTCTTGTATGACACCCCATGTGAGGTATGCTCCTTGCAGGCCTGCCACACAAAACAAAAGTGTGGCACCTCTTTGCCACTGACTCATTTGGTCTTCATTGCTACCACCTGTTTTAGATGGCCCACCTTGTTCTAAAAGGCCCTTCTCTGTTTCTTTACCAAATACACAGTTCTTGACAATCTGTGACAGCAGGCTTGGACCTGTTGATATATACATATTTTATTATAGAATAGGTAATCTGTAGATTTCAAAGCAACTTGACTTTAACAAAAAGGTACATGCATTGTGATTGCATGTATCATTTATAGCTTGGTAACATCTTAATCTGTGTACAATGTAATAACAATGTTACCTTTTTATCTATCAAATTTCCTCCAAGATGTACATTCTGTAGATAGTTTTCATTTATATTTAGCTCCAATTTTGACTGACTGAAGGTATTTCTACATTGTAGTTTACCAAAATCAACAACCTTCTCCATATACACAGAAACATTGAGCAAAACTCGAAAAGCCATTTTGTGAATAGTACTAGAACAATAGCTCAGATGAACACATTTCAGTCATATGAGGCTGTGTAGGGTCAAAATAGAAAGCCTGTTGGTGTATAAGACTGTTAGCAAGTCACCAACACTGAAATGGAAGCGTTTAACACTAATGGTAACAAATGATCATTTGTCTGCTTAAAAAAGTCCAGGTCACAAAATGGTTTACTAAAGACTGTTCTGTTGTATACATTGTACAATTATAAATCGCTTACCTGCTGTTTCATTATAGCGTTTATCCCTGAAATATTTTATCAGTATCGCACCAGGCACAAAGATGGTTGCATATCCTAGGATGTTGAGACATAGTCGCACAAACCAGAAGTCTGTCCAGGTAGAATCAATCACCCCACCTGCTGCAGTAGATTCTTTCCCCAGACACAGTGGTAACACGATATTTAGCACAAGAATGCCCAAGAACCACATGGTGGCCTTCATAACAGCACTGAAAATGATCAAACAATATAAACTGTATTATCATATTTTACTTTATTTTAATATTGACAAATGATCACAAGTTAAAGGCAGAATGAGTAAATAAATTCTCCTTTAATATAAAGAGATATATTGGTATTACATCATCAGCTATATATTTCCCCTAAATATTGTTAAATTGATTTATTTGAAAAAATGAACTGTTCTGAAGAGTTATCGACATGGCCTAGGTCTGATACAGCCTTCATGTATTTCTTCAATCTTGATATAAGTATCTATAAATACAAACACTGATTCACATACAGTGTATATTATATGCCTATCAACCACAGGTTTTATAAATAGTTCAAGAACAGTGGTACTTATGCAAGGATTTTTTCAAACTCATTTGGGAAAGTATAATTCAATGCAACAAAAGTTAATAATCAGTGACAAAGATCCATGTTCATGTGAAAAAAAAAACAACCTTGAAATCATTCAATACAATTTAGCTGAAATGTTGAAAAATAGGTTATGTAACCAAAACCTATGGATGGTAAGGAAACGTGAAATACAGATACTTTTTTTGGTCTAATCTAGATATACCTTGTGATATCTGATACACAATAGATATCTAGTCTGTGTATAGGACATCACACAAATGACAGGTACACACACACTAAAACAAACCACATCTCACCATAACAAAACTTCACAAAATACACAGCATAACCAATAGATATATAACATACAGTAATGTCACCATGTATCCACACAATAATGTCATTATGTGTAGGATCATGTCAAAAGTATCTACACTTGTGCCAGCTATGACTGTCAGTACAGAAAGGCGACAAATCTTAGCCTGAATTTTATTGTACAGGTCACTCAGAGAATGCTGCCATCACAATAATATGCATAGCTGAAAGTATCATCTTCATATTTTGTATATAATAGCTGAATATGAGGTAGATCCAGGATTTTTTCAATTGATGCTTTCAATCACTTGATGAGAACACTGCCAACCCCCTAACACCTTCTCACTCGCCGCCCCCCCCCCCTAAAGAGCTAAAGAGCTGTTGACCAGAAACACCTACATACCAGTTTCACTGACCTTTAAAAACATGTGCACATGTACAGAGTAGTGTGTTAGTTTTCTTGTGAGATTGTAAAATTCCTATGTTAAACAAATTAACTGCACAGTATCAGAATCAATACTACATCTGGAATCTACCTCTTATGGTTGACATTGACAAAATAATTAGAAGTTGATAATCTAGTCCTGCCCAAATATGGAAAAAAATCATGGTTAAGTAGAATAGCTCTTCTACATAATCAGGATAAGTATAGTGACAAAATTAACACAAACACAAGGAAATCATTACCTTTCCAAGAATACAGGTTGTTTGTTACTGGCACTAAGAGACCTAAGGATTTCAAAATATGTGTATATATATATATATATATATATAATTTAAAAAGATAAAAACTTTGTGTATCGTATATACAGAGAAAATTAATCACTTAACATGACAAACAGATATATCACTAACGTTTTCAGGCCTCGCGGCCATCTTCATATATATATATATAAATCAAAAGTTAGCAAATGATGAATCATACAGAATTCATTTTATAACAATTAAAAAAATTGAACACCTACACATCCAAAATGAAACAGATAAACACTGATATATACTTTACTGTATCATTCTATTTTTTTCTATTTAATACTTTTTATTTGTATCTGACTATATATAACAGTTGTCAAATAGATAAGTTTTGACACAAAAGTTTTTCTGTTCTTCACACTGCATCATGTGATTAATGATAGCATACACAGAATTACTTTTGTTAAATACTGCTATGGATTACCAGCTGCATGACATATTTTTCTTTCCACACTGACATGAAATATTAGATGTTAAGTTTTGAAAAAATGTCAGTAAAGTCATAAGTGAATGTCACAACTTCAAACAATGAATTAGGTTGAGTATGCCTAAAAATCAATCACAACAGGTGAAAGGACAGGATTCCTCAATTTATCTATAGGCTGACAGGTTTTGCCCTACTTTAGGATTCTTCAGGACATGAAAAAGAATCCATCCCATTGACAGAAATCTGGTGTTGGTTCCATTTCCCCACTTATATAACATGAAAAGAAACATTCAAGGTTTGCACTGATATGTAGGGAAATTCTACAAAAAATTCAAGGTTTGCACTGATATGTAGGAAAATTCTACAAAAAATTCAAGGTTTGCACTGATATGTAGGGAAATTCTATAAAAAATTCAAGGTTTGCACTGATATATAGAGAAATTCTATAAAGAAAATACAAAGTCCTTTATTTACATACTTGTGTGTTTATCCCTGTTTATGACATACATTTGGTAGTACATACCAGTGTATATCCCTGTTTATGACATACAGTTGTCAGTACATGCCAGTGTATATCCCTGTTTATGACATACAGTTGTCAGTACACACCAGTGTATATCCCTGTTTATGACATACAGTTGTCAGTACATACTGGTGTATATCCCTGTTTATGACATACAGTTGTCAGTACACACCAGTGTATATCCCTGTTTATGACATACAGTTGTCAGTACATACTGGTGTATATCCCTGTTTATGACATACAGTTGTCAGTACATACCAGTGTATATCCCTGTTTATGACATACAGTTGTCAGTACATACTGGTGTATATCCCTGTTTATGACATACAGTTGTCAGTACATACTGGTGTATATCCCTGTTTATGACATACAGTTGTCAGTACATGCCAGTGTATATCCCTGTTTATGACATACAGTTGTCAGTACACACCAGTGTATATCCCTGTTTATGACATACAGTTGTCAGTACATACTGGTGTATATCCCTGTTTATGACATACAGTTGTCAGTACACACCAGTGTATATCCCTGTTTATGACATACAGTTGTCAGTACATACTGGTGTATATCCCTGTATATGACATACAGTTGTCAGTACATACCAGTGTATATCCCTGTTTATGACATACAGTTGTCAGTACATACTGGTGTAAATCCCTATTTATGACATACAGTTATCAGTACACACCAGTGTATATCCCTGTTTATGACATACAGTTGTCAGTACATACCAGTGTATATCCCTGTTTATGACATACATTTGGTAGTACATACTGGTGTATATCCCTGTTTATGACAAACATTTGGTAGTACATACTGGTGTATATCCCTGTTTATGATATACATTTGGTAGTACATACTGGTGTATATCCCTGTTTATGACATACAGTTGTCAGTACATACCAGTGTATATCCCTGTTTATGACATACAGTTGTCAGTACATACTGGTGTAAATCCCTATTTATGACATACAGTTATCAGTACACACCAGTGTATATCCCTGTTTATGACATACAGTTGTCAGTACATACCAGTGTATATCCCTGTTTATGACATACAGTTGTCAGTACATACCAGTGTATATCCCTGTTTATGACATACAGTTGTCAGTACATACCAGTGTATATCCCTGTTTATGACATACATTTGGTAGTACATACTGGTGTATATCCCTGTTTATGATATAAATTTGGTAGTACATACCAGTGTATATCCCCGTTTATGACAAACATTTGGTAGTATATACTGGTGTATATCCCTGTTTATGACATACATTTGGTAGTACATACTGGTGTATATCCCTGTTTATGATATACATTTGGTAGTACATACCAGCGTATATCCCTGTTTATGACATACATTTGGTAGTGCATACCTGTACATATGCATATATTCTAAGTAATGCTACATACATGTACACTATTATATGCATTGATTAAGATTTGAAAACGAAATTTCACAGTTCCTATATTCCTGGGACATGAATATCCATGTGAGTTGAATCATATCATTAATTACGTACCTTACATAACAAATTAAAGTATAAAGCCTTGCAAATTATCTATTGCAGGCAGTTCAATTAAGAAACTAAATATTATTTTATCTGCAGATACAGATAGCTGCATACTATTATCAATTAAATAGAAATGCTCCAAGACTCACAAGTTTTGCTTATCAATTATTTATTTGAATGAATAAACTTCTAGCTGCCATAAAGAGCTTAAATCACAGATGCTGTATTTTCAGGAAATGATTTATCTTCAATTATGAATTTTCACATGAAAATTTACTTTAGCATTCATTACTTTAGATCTGTTTTTTCACTAGAAAGGATATCATCACAATCAGTCTATATCATTCAAAATGTTTCCAAATTATGCTTTCAATATTAAAAAGATATTAGTACAATGTTAAACTTTGTACCACATTTTACCACTACTTTTATTTGTAATTTTCAAACCATGTATGTAGAATAGAATATCAAATATTTGTTTATAGATTACTTTTACAAGTATACACTGCTATCTTGAATTTGTTTGTAAAGTCTTAAATTTGCATTCTTTGAATGAGGAACACACTGTATACATACCAGGCAACCTATAGAAAAATGAAGTAACCAGTTCCTGCATGTGTTAGTGAAGTCTTGCAAAGCACACCCTAATTCATGCATCAAGTTTTAAGATATATAAAGTCATTATGTTTCATTAGTGACTCAAAATATCACTCCTCCAATTCGATATCAATAGCCTTTAACATTATTTACAATGTACCTCACTGGCAACATTTATGACATGAAATAAATGATGTACAATTGCAATATACAGGAATGTTAATATTTGTCTGTGTTTTGTTGATTAATAGCCACTTCAGATCTCATTGAACAGCTAGCAATGTTTTAAAAACCTGTAATGCAAGAAAGATATGGCACAGTTCTTGATATGTGGAAAACAAAGTGAGACAAAACAGTTAAATTTTTGACCTGCAAATCTGCTGTGTTATTGTGCATCAGAAACCTCAAATCACAGGAAATTAAACAAATTATTAAGTTAAGTGAAACTGACGGAAAATATGTGCAGAATTAAGTTTAATATGTGATGGGCAAGTCACAGCACAGGCCTAGAAAGAAGTATATCGTAATTTGTAATGGTAGATTATACAGTAGCTGCACATTTTTTCTGAAACCTGAATGTTTACATAGAGAATTTCTCTGTCGTCGACTTATAAAATGTCATGGCAATGCATGGCTAATGATATCTTTTAAGTTATAGAACCGTTTTATATGTATATAACCACTAAAAGACGTATATATTGAAGTTAATATTAATTATTTGATAAACATTATAAGAGAACATTCCGTCACAAATCAGATTATGTCAGACCATGGTACCATGCAACCGAATAGTTAAATGATTATTAATCACATATATACCATTAACAAGGAACATAGTGACAATGCTGTAAATGTTGATTATAAACTCAATCTAAAAACCTAAGACAAGTGTTTGTAAACATAAAACACATAACATGACGTGGCATCTTACCGCTGATGTGAAATCTTGATATCCAACATAATTTTAAGAGCCTGAAAATGCTTGAATATGAAAAAATATATCAACCATATGGAAGAAAATAATACGTCCAATCAAAAACACGTGGACATACTGTTGTTGACATGACATACCTGTGTAATGATTCTCCTTACACGACAGATTGATGGCTATGCCTACGAACTGTGATTGATAGGTTGATGCGAGTTGCCTGACAACTTCCGGTTCGAAACTGCGGCTGTAGCTAGCTTGCGCATTTTCGGAAACATATACACTATAAAATATAGACCGTCAGCATGTAACATGCTTTTTCTTTTTGAAATCCAGGGAATTCACTTAATTATTAAATTTTCGTGTATAATAATGTATTTGAAATGTGTTCAATATAAGTTTTGTGAGTTTCTTTAGTGGTAGGAAAACAAAAATACATTATTTTTTGTATCATTGCGCTGCATGTAAAGCTAGCATTATCAAATTTAGCAAAATCACCGGTTCGACATCACACAAACAACACACGAGATGTCGCGGGGTAGTAGTGCTGGTTTTGATAGACACATTACTATATTTTCTCCAGAAGGAAGACTTTATCAAGTTGGTAAGGACAGTTTGCAAATTTGATACAAGCGCCTAACGGTGTTTGGTTCCATTTTATTGAAACAACCGATGATTATTAGCAACCCCCCCTCTCAGTTGTTAAAACTTGCATTCATCATGTCCATCAAATTTCTTAAATCAGCCTCGTGCCTAGTGATCTCTGCATAGTGAAGTAAGTATTGCATGTAGATGTGAACAAAATCAAAGTTGACGTTGTTGGTGTTATGATAATGAAATCGTTCATATTTAGCTTCTTAATGATCATTGCCTTTCTGTATACTTTTTTTTTTTTTTAAGTTTTAACTCAGTTTTATTTTTATCCATTCGACATTTTACATACTCAATATAATGTAGCACAGTTGGGTTTTAGAGTTTTCTTCAACAACCAACCGAACCAGGCGATCTCGTTCCATATTTGTTTTATTCACAGTACATGCATAGCTTTAGAAATCCCTAAAACAATACAAATAATATATTACATTACACGGAAAACTCGTCATAGAGCGCAACCCAAAGCAAACACACTTACACACAACACACAGTGACATTCGCGTTACTGACATATTTACTCTGTATTACAAAACTGAACAATGTAGTTTATTACAAATATGCCAAACACTACTTTAATTTACATTGGACATAAATGACCTAAACACAGACCTAAATTGAAATAGTGGATTACATATCATACTCTAAAAAGATATTGCACACATCCTGATCAATCAGGTGAAAATATAGATTAATCTAACATAATTGAATTGCTGCTTTGAAATAGATAAATAAAGGATTGTTATGAATAATTTGTACAGACATAAACTGTTTCCATTTTAAATGCAAGACTTACCCTGTGTATGGCACGACCAACATCAAAGTAATGGTAGATGACAAAATATGTCTTTCCAGTTTGAGCCCAAAATCAGAAATAATTAAAAAAAGGTTAAGCAGGAAAAGGAAGATAGAATTAAACAGCGCATGTCTCAGTTCACATGGAACCAGCAATAGTATGCCTATCCCAGGCCTACTAGATATATACATTTGACAAAACGAAAGTAACTGATGCTTACGCAAATGGACACAAAAGTAACTGACGCTTGCACGAATGAACACGAATAAAAGACAAATATGATAACTAAAACAGTCACCTCTATAACAGGGTGATACAATAACTCAGTTCGACGACCTGATATTTTCCATCATGGAACAGACAATTGTTTCAGTCATTTTATAAACCAGAGCAACAAAACGAACGACATGTTAAAATGATCTTTTCGCATATTTACATGTCATTTGCCTTATACAAAAATTCCAATGTTATTCTATTCCACATCAAAAGTTTGACAAAGATTAAAAACAGATAATCTTACTATCCGTTATATAATGTGAATGAATGAATACTGAGAATTTAAACTTGTTGAAAAAAATCAGATATTTTTTTCAATGTTATAGTATAGTAAAGCATGCACTTAATCACACACTTTTCTCCCCAATGAGAATTTTGAAACATTGGCAGGTAGGCATAATGGTAATGTGTATTTCAAAGGCTGTACAAACAAAAACAATGTTATTTGTATAATATATGTAACATTTCAATGAGACTTGGCAGAAACCTTCCATGGCCAATGGTAAACCAAAATTCCAACTATATGGACCATATCATTTTCTAAGGTAACACATATGGGAAGAGAGACAATTCTTTAATGTGTCATATCCAAGTCTTTTAAAGAGCTATTTGCTCGGACACTTTTATTATTGACAGAGAATCTAACTCAGGTTAATGTAACATTCGAAACAAAACTTAACGTCGCTCATTTGTTCTATAAGTTTGTTTAGTATAAAAGTGTCTAAACATTCAAAATTTCTAAAAACTTTCTTTGAATTATTGAAATATTTCAAACAAAAATATCCCTGTATTATATTGCTTTCATTGTTTTTGTGATATCTGCAAATTTTTAAGGGGCAAACAAGATTTCTGATTGGATATGCTATGATATATATGTGCATGCAAATATTAAAGAAATTTATTGTCAAGTGATGGAACAGAAATCAAAACAGTTAATTGTGCTATACACTTTACTTGCTTCTCACTGATTCGTAAACCAAATACTCATGTTAGTGGTGTCAGTAAAAGTGGAGCTGTGGCACAGGACTTCAGTATTGTAACCACTGAGGTGAATTAATTTATTTCTGTTCAAAATTGAATTGTACATTAGTCATACTATACATGGTAAAAATCATTTTAGATTTTATCATCTGACATAGGTTAATCAACTTACACTGACACAATATTTGTTTTTGATTTGTTTCCACAGAATATGCATTTAAAGCTATCAACCAAGGTGGGCTCACATCTGTAGCAGTGCGTGGTAAAGATAGTGCTGTTGTTGTCACACAGAAAAAAGTACCTGTAAGTTGATTACTTAAATTTTTATTGATTGATATTGTAAACTGATATTGTAAATCATGGGGAGGTGGTAATTATAAACTGAATACCAATGCAACACTGGGTGTTTTTTTTACAGATTTGATAAGTATTGAAAAACATACAAATTCATTTGAAGTTCATTGGAAACTAACGTTATCCATTCACAATCTCGACTTCTTAGAAATGTCCAAGGAATACACAAAAAAGGGGTGATACAAGAGAAACCAACCCCCACTCCATTTCATTTCCACAGTGTCAGTAGCAGATATGTCAACCATTTGCTGCCACACGTGCTTCACCTTGGTATTCACCATACTAGGCATTGGATCCATATAGGCCTGACTTTTCTCAATTAGTCCTGAAGTGCTGTTTATAGTTGGCCCAGGTCTGTGGTTGTGGTAGATATTTTTCATGGCTTGTTCAAATTGATCCCACAGTTGTTTGGTGGGACTGGGGTCGAGAGAAAAGGGGGAAGGGGGGACAAGAAAGTGTCTGAATGAACATGTTTTGCTGATGAAAAAAGTCACTGATCAGTGTAGCAGAGTGTACACAACTGTTATCCAGGGGAAGAATGTCAATGGTTGGTGCTTGCCAAAAAAAACCTGGTCAGTGAAGTGTTGGGCTGTCAGATCACCAGTTACAGTCACCAGCAGGTTTCGTAAATTGACAGAAATTTTTCTCCATACCATGACACTTCCACCACCCAATCAATCTCGCTCATTGATATAGCAATTGGCCGAACATTCACCATTGTTTCTTTAATTCTGCAAGTACTGTCACACAGATGAAACCATGATTTGTCAGTGAATAGCACACCATTCCACGTTAGCCATTTCTGACCTTCCCTTGTCCACAAAAATTGGTTTTGATGTCGCCACTGCATCAATATGTTACCACAAAATGGACTGTAAGCCTTTAAATCATTTGCATGTAAGTGGCAGTCAGTACTGACAGAAAGTTGTCTCCCCTGAATTTCATTGGTTGCCCCAGATGTTTCTATTGTTGATTGAAACCGATCATGGAGGTGTTGGAGATGGATTTACTGGTCCAGTTGTTGTTTTCCACTGTCTGCCTGGATATGCATATAATCTGAAGGGACATTTTTTTCCGTTTACATACATGTATTGGAGAATTTAATATTAATATTTCTAATGTTTGAATGAATATTACTTATTGATTTAAAAGGAAATTTTCAGTTGATGGGAATCTTAAAACATAGTATAAATAAAAAGAATTTGTATTGAGATTGGATTGCTGGTACCCAAACTTTTGTTCATTCTTTCTGTAGCAGGGTTTTCCATAATTTTGTTAGTAGTATGCTGTGTAGTGAAAGTAGGAAGCTGGCCTGCCATGTAAGTGTAGTCGTGTATGGAACATTATTACGGACCTGGATTGGTGTAGGTGGCCAAATGATCAAAGTAGCCTTGGCCGGCAACCGGCTCTTATGGAAAACCCTGCTGTAGGGTCCCATTTTTATTGCCTCAGTATACGCTGATAATCTTTTATTTGTCTGTAGGTTCCCCTACAGTCTTCATCTGATTGCTTTCAAATTTGGCAGGCTTTACACCGAAAATAAAGTGTTTTTTTAAAGGAATTTTGCCTCAGTGGTATCTGGAAGAGTTGCTACTCCATGTTGTTTTCATAATGTTAAATTTGTTCTGAAATCTCCTCACTCAGTTTCAACCCTTTGCTTTACCATAAAAAAGATTTGAGAAAGTAATTACTGCCATTTGCTTTTTTTAACATTATAATTTTGTCCACAGATTTCTTCATTCAAACCATCACTTCAAAACTTGGTATTCTTCCATTTCTCATCAATAGATAGTACAGGTTACCTGTTGGCATGCGTATATTGTTCTACCTTGTGGGTACTCTTGTTAAGAATTCCTTGTTGTAGTGACCAAATGGACAGTAGAAAGCTATATATAGCTAGCATTAATTAAATATCTTTGTACAGTCTACAGCAAAGTTAGAACTGGTAAAATTTATATTCAATATATAGTTGTAGCTATATTGTGAAGACAGTTTAAAATTTTTAAAAATTTTGATATAATGAACCTTTGTAAATCAATGTGTATGCTAATAGGAAAATGTGATCTTGGAGACTATATACTCATTAAGAGTTTACTTCCATGTGTATGTCATTGTGTCATCTTTTCTTGTTCAGGATAAGTTGCTGGATGCAGATTCCGTCACACACCTATTCCAGTTAACAGAAAATATAGGATGTGTGATGACTGGAATGGTTGGTAGGTACATTGTAATGTGCATGTAACAATTCACAATAAAAAACTTTGTAATGTGATAGATATCCTTGTTCTCTTAGCTGTATACATATGATATCCCTGTCATTTTTATCATAGGCCCAACAACAAACTTACGTACAAAAAGATTAATTTTGGTGATTTTTAATGGAGTTATGTATTTTTTATGATAAATATCTGTATCCTTGGTTTGTAAAAATTTGTCTGATGTAAATATGCTTACTCCCTAATTTATTGTCCTAACTGAAAAGTTTTTATGTGAAAGAACCTGTGTTGTAATGGTTCTGTTAGGTGATTCTGTCCAAGTAAAACAAAGGAAGCCCTAAACATTGAAATCCTTATTCTCATTCTTAAGAATTTCTTAACGGCCTGCTAACACAAGAAAAGGTCATTAGGGCCATCAACTGGTAAAAATACACAGCAATCCAAAAGGAAATAACATAAAACAAACCGAAAGGTAAAAGACAAATGCTAAAAATCTTAAATTTTTAACACAAAAGATTAAAATGGTACATTATAGTATATAGACCAACATCTTTCAGGCAATCTAGAATTTTACAAATCTTAACAGTTTAAAAAAGGCTTTTTAGACATGTAATGTTACGATAAAAACATTCTCGAGTAGACAAAATGTCAGTGCAGTCCAATAAAAAATATTTTAATGGTGAATGGCTCATCACATCCTATGCACTGAGGATTATCTTAGCCTTTCAACATATATGAATGTGTAAGGTATGAATGACTCTTCCAAAGACGGGCAAACATTGAAATACTTGAGCACTCAAACAGCAGTTGGTATTAGTACATGAACTACCAGGCTCCGCAGTTGCCTTCAACAATGCAGGTCTTTGATATATTTCAACCCTTTCGGCGCCAAATATTTTTCACAATGTACAGCACAGCGCCAAATATTTTCTGGAAAATATCCGAAAACAATGGCAAAAATTGTCAACTAAAGTCACCTACGGCGGCCTGTCTGCATCCCGACTTCAGTCGCCTACAGCGCCGAAAGGGTTAATAGTTTAATTTGGCAATTCTTAATATGTTATGGAGAATCAAAGCAAAAATCAAAAAGATGAAACTACTTTTTTCATAACATATACTTTTTATCAATACATTGTATATTTATGTGAAATATACTGTTTGCTTTCAATAAGTATGATGATGTACATTGCCTGAAAGCATATAACACAATGCACATAAGTGCGTAGTAATAAAGAAATTGTGTGATAAACTTGGTTTCTCTTTAAACAGATCAAGCTAGTGTCCAAGTTGTGCCTTTTGATAATAGGAAGATTTCTATTTTTGATCATTTCTCTGTTTCCGTGAGTCAGAGATTTTCGGGGAAAACCTCATAAACAGTTAAACTAATCTGTTGACAAATTATGACATGTTAAACATTAGCAGTGAAAGAATATTGATTGTACAGCTTTATGGATTTTCATATCAACAGCTGGGTGCAGGGGTAATGCTACCTTCAACTAATTATTGTTTTTAACATGATTTTTGTCATAGAAATATCAGTCCCTAAAAAGTAATGGGTAAGTGATAAGTTGTCCAGTAGAATGTATTCAAATATTTAGTAAATGTTTAATACAGTTTGTGATGTACTTATATTATTTGATGTTCACTTAAAAAGACTTTCTAATATTATGAACTGATATCATATGATGTGTACTTAAAATGACTTTCTAATATTATGTACTGATATCATATGATGTGTACTTAAAATGACTTTATAATATTATTTACTGATATCATATGATGTGTACTTAAAAAGACTTTCTAATATTATGTACTGATATCATACGATGTGTACTTAAAAAGACTTTCTAATTTTTTTTGGGTTTTTTTTCCTAGATATATAGCTGTAACCAGCCATTATAAAATCCCCATGCATTTGATATTTGCTTTTTATAGCTGACAGTCGGTCTCAGGCACAGAGAGCCAGGTACGAGGCAGCAAAATGGAAATACACCTATGGTTATGAAATCCCTGTGGACATGTTGTGTAAACGTATAGGGGACATCTCACAAGTGTATACACAGAGTGCTGAAATGAGGCCTTTGGGCTGCAGTAAGTAGGACATTTTATTCATGAAAAGGGCTTTCATTTGGATTTCTTAAACATTATTTCATGTAAATTGGGGTTTAGTGAAGGGACATGTCTTTGCTACAGTGTAGAGATATATTTTGTGTTTAGGTTTATTTGAAGATGTATGTATATAGTGATATGTGGGGTTCTCACTTATGGCGACTGCAATAGCTCAGCTAGTATAGTGATGTGTGGGGTTCTCACTTATGGCGACTGCAATAGCTCAGCTAGTATAGTGATGTGTGGGGTTCTCACTTATGGCGACCGTTATTGCTCAGTGGTATAGTGATATGTGGGGTTCTCACTTCTGGGGGGCTGCAATAGCTCAGTCGTATAGTGATGTGTGGGATTCTCACTTCTGGAGGGGGGGGTGGCTACAATAGCTCAGTCGTATAGTGATGTGTGGGGTTCTCACTTCTGAGGACCGTAATAGCTCAGTGGTATAGTGATATGTGGGGTTCTCACTTCTGGGGGGCTGCAATAGCTCAGTCGTATAGTGATGTGTGGGGTTCTCACTTCTGAGGACTGAAATAGCTCAGTGGTATAGTGATATGTGGGGTTCTCATTTCTGGGGGGCTGCAATAGCTCAGTCATATAGTGATGTGTGGGATTCTCACTTCTGGAGAGGGGGGGGGGTGGCTACAATAGCTCAGTCATATAGTGATGTGTGGGGTTCTCACTTCTGAGGACCGTAATAGCTCAGTGGTATAGTGATATGTGGGGTTCTCACTTCTGGGGGGCTGCAATAGCTCAGTCGTATAGTGATGTGTGGGATTCTCACTTCTGGAGGGGGGGGTGGCTACAATAGCTCAGTCGTATAGTGATGTGTGGGGTTCTCACTTCTGAGGACTGTAATAGCTCAGTCGTATAGTGATGTGTGGGGTTCTCACTTATGGCGACAGTTATTGCTCAGTGGTATAGTGATGTCTGGGGTTCTCACTTCTGGGGGGCTGCAATAGCTCAGTCGTATAGTGATGTGTGGGATTCTCACTTCTGGGGGGGGGGGGGTGGCTACAATAGCTCAGTCGTATAGCGATATGTGGGGGTCTCACTTCTGTGGGAGGCTGCAATAGCTCAGTCGTATAGTGATGTGTGGGATTCTCACTTCTGAGGACCGTAATAGCTCAGTGGTATAGTGATGTGTGGGGTTCTCACTTCTGGGGAGCTGCAATAGCTCAGTCGTATAGTGATGTGTGGGATTCTCACTTCTGAGGACCGTAATAGCTCAGTGGTATAGTGATGTGTGGGGTTCTCACTTCTTGGGGGCTGCAATAGCTCAGTCGTATAGTGATGTCGGGGGTTCTTACTTCTGAGGACCGTAATAGCTCAGGGGTATAGTGATGTGTGGGGTTCTCACTTCTGGGGGGCTGCAATAGCTCAGTTGTATAGTGATGTGTGGGATTCTCACTTCTGAGGACCGTAATAGCTCAGTGGTATAGTGATATGTGGGGTTCTCACTTCTGGGGGGCTGCAATAGCTCAGTCGTATAGTGATGTCAGGGGTTCTTACTTCTGAGGACCGTAATAGCTCAGTGGTATAGTGATGTCGGGGGTTCTTACTTCTGAGGACCGTAATAGCTCAGTGGTATAGTGGTGTGTGGGGTTCTCACTTCTGGGGGGCTGCAATAGCTCAGTCGTATAGTGATGTGTGGGATTCTCACTTCTGAGGACCGTAATAGCTCAGTGGTATAGTGATGTGTGGGGTTCTCACTTCTGGGGGGCTGCAATAGCTCAGTCGTATAGTGATGTCAGGGGTTCTTACTTCTGAGGACCGTAATAGCTCAGTGGTATAGTGATGTCGGGGGTTCTTACTTCTGAGGACCGTAATAGCTCAGTGGTATAGTGATGTCAGGGGTTCTTACTTCTGAGGACCGTAATAGCTCAGTGGTATAGTGATGTCGGGGGTTCTTACTTCTGAGGACCGTAATAGCTCAGTGGTATAGTGGTGTGTGGGGTTCTCACTTCTGGGGGGCTGCAATAGCTCAGTCGTATAGTGATGTGTGGGATTCTCACTTCTGAGGACCGTAATAGCTCAGTGGTATAGTGATGTGTGGGGTTCTCACTTCTGGGGGGCTGCAATAGCTCAGTCGTATAGTGATGTCAGGGGTTCTTACTTCTGAGGACCGTAATAGCTCAGTGGTATAGTGATGTCGGGGGTTCTTACTTCTGAGGACCGTAATAGCTCAGTGGTATAGTGATGTCAGGGGTTCTTACTTCTGAGGACCGTAATAGCTCAGTGGTATAGTGATGTCAGGGGTTCTTACTTCTGAGGACCGTAATAGCTCAGTGGTATAGTGATGTCAGGGGTTCTCACTTCTGGGGGGCTGCAATAGCTCAGTCGTATAGTGATGTCAGGGGTTCTTACTTCTGAGGACCGTAATAGCTCAGTGGTATAGTGATGTCAGGGGTTCTTACTTCTGAGGACCGTAATAGCTCAGTGGTATAGTGATGTCGGGGGTTCTTACTTCTGAGGACCGTAATAGCTCAGTGGTATAGTGATGTCAGGGGTTCTTACTTCTGAGGACCGTAATAGCTCAGTGGTATAGTGATATGTGGGGTTCTCACTTCTGGGGGGCTGCAATAGCTCAGTCGTATAGTGATGTGTGGGATTCTCACTTCTGAGGACCGTAATAGCTCAGTGGTATAGTGATGTCAGGGGTTCTTACTTCTGAGGACCGTAATAGCTCAGTGGTATAGTGATGTCGGGGGTTCTTACTTCTGAGGACCGTAATCGCTCAGTGGTATAGTGATGTCGGGGGTTCTTACTTCTGAGGACCGTAATAGCTCAGTGGTATAGTGATGTCAGGGGTTCTTACTTCTGAGGACCGTAATAGCTCAGTAGTATAGTGATATGTGGGGTTCTCACTTCTGGGGGGGGGGGGCTACAATAGCTTAGTCGTATAGCGATATGTGGGGTTCTCACTCCTTGGGGGGGGGCTACAATAGCTTAGTCGTATAGTGATGTGTGGGGTTACCATCAAATGTACAGTGAGGTAGCTGCATATTTCTTTATCAGCATTAATTTGGTGTGGTTACAGGTATGATTTTATTGGGCTATGATGACGAAAATGGACCACAGATATACAAGACTGACCCTGCTGGTTACTTCTGTGGATACAAAGCCACATCAGCTGGAGTGAAACAGCTTGAGGCAAACAGCTTCCTGGAGAAAAAAGTCAAGAAGAAGCAGGAATTTACATTTAATGAAGCAGTAGAAGTAAGCAGTGTAATTTTTAGGTCACATTTCATCGGCATTAGTAATAAGCTCTATCAAAGTTTTACAATTGATATCTGATACAGTTGAAGTTTAAATGTAGTAATTGAAATTGAGTTAAATTATTCTAACTACCATGAGTAGGATAGACAGCTGTCTTTCTTTGGCGATATCTGTAACTTATACTAGTGTTATACAAGTTTTTGGCCTCTTCTGCATGCCTTCTCTAGGTGATTACAGGTCAGTATTCCACGTATCATGTGACATGAAATATAAATACATTTTTACAGACTATCCGTTTATTTACAGATTGCAATAACATGCTTATCAACTGTATTATCAGCTGACTTCAAATCCTCAGAAATTGAAGTTGGAGTTGTAACAACAGAACATCCTAAATTCAGGTAATAAATTATCACAGGCCCAGAGTAGGGGAGAAGGAAAGAGCTAAATATGGCAACCAAGTGTTGCAGCTTCAAGTAGATATATCATCTGTTTCAAATGCTTTGAAGGTAGTGTGGGAAAAAAACACAAAGGAGAGAGAAAAATAAAACCATTCCAGCACTAAACAACATATAGTACTGAATGTAAATCAACTGTAGAGTGAAAATGGAATTGTGTATAATGTGTTATATCAAGTCATTGTATGATTCTTTGGGGAAAAAATTAAGCTACAAAATTTATACCTCCAACAAGACCAAAGGGGAAGTATTTGATTAATCTCTTTCATAGCTAGTACTGAAGGCTGCAATCAAATTCAGAAGACATAATCTGTAAGTCGTAATTTTTTTTTAACCATTAAGAGT
Source organism: Ylistrum balloti (assembly GCF_031769215.1). NCBI lineage: Eukaryota > Metazoa > Mollusca > Bivalvia > Pectinida > Pectinidae > Ylistrum > Ylistrum balloti. The sequence continues at coordinate 675,637 of NW_026782140.1, read as the reverse complement.
TAATTGTACCTAAAGTAGAGATGGTTTACTCAGGAAGCTGACTTGTGGCTGTGTCTGCTATTGATGCAAATTAGTTTGAAATGCTATATGAACATCATGTATGGTTCCTGATTCTGTCATTAGTTTTACAGGGTCATTCCTTCTTTTTTTAGGGCTTTGACAGAGGAGGAAATAGATGCACATCTAGTAGCTATAGCAGAGAAAGATTAGCACATATCCTACACAGGCATCAGTAACATTTGAACAATTCTTCATCGAACTACTTCTCTTCAATGACACTCGAGAAATGGAGGAAAAATCTGTGTTTGTCTTGGGATGAGATATCGGCCATCTTTATCATTTCTTGAGTTCAACAATTTCTGTCATCTGATGAGTGCTCCCACAAGGACAATGTACAATAGTGCTATGTAACAATTGTTGATTATTCAACTTTCAATATAATGATACACAAGTTTTGTAAATATTGTCCATCATTAATGAATGAATAACTATATCATCATTCAAGTTTTGCAAGGTGTTTTAAGATACAGCACAAATATTTCTTTGAATAAGTGTTAAAAGAATTCCCCAGTGGACCATTTTAACTGATGTGGATTTGTGATTTACAAGCTTGTGGGTCAATTTACTGTACATCATTTTTCATAAATGAAAGAATGTATTATATTGTTGAATGAATAGATTAAATGAGTCACTTTGTACTGATTACTTTCATTGTTTTTTTATCATCACATGCTAACCTATAATAAGAAAACCATAATAACTGTATTTAAAATGTTGACCTGTCTATCCCCATTGTTTCTTTTAAGGTTTTATGGGAAAAGATGTGTACATACTTATTACCTGTTAACCATAATTTTTTAAGGAAACAGAATGGAAAAGTGTTCACAGTCATCATGATACTTCTCCTCTCAGACACATTAAGACTTTTCAGAACAGAGGGTATCACTTCTCCTCTCAGACACATTAAGACTTTTCAGAACAGAGGGTATCACTTCTCCTCTCAGACACATTAAGACTTTTCAGAACAGAGGGTATCACTTCTCCTCTCAGACACATTAAGACTTTTCAGAACAGAGGGTATCACTTCTCCTCTCAGACACATTAAGACTTTTCAGAACTGAGGGTATCACTTCTCCTATCACACACATTAAGACTTTTCAGAACTGAGGATATCAGAAAACTTGTTTACTTACACCATTTATTTAGTCATCAAAAAGCTTTTTACAATAAACATAGAGAAATAATGTCATTATACATTGTGATTAATATTCAGGTAATATTGCTTTTGATTAAACTTGACACCTTCATAATTTAATACTATTCATTATAAATGAAACATTTACTGAATGTTTGTTAAAGGAAGGTAACTCTAGTCAACTTGGGAGTGCTATCAAAAGCATGACATAACTGTACACAAAATCATGCTTCCATGATATCTGAATTTCACCACCTCAGAAATCATGAAAGCAACGACCATTTTTGGTTAGTTGTATTTATACTATAGAATTTAAACCATACCAAACAATACATCATTTTTAAGCTCTTCAAGAAATTCTGTGTTCACATGGTGACCAATTGAAAATTCTTTACATTTAGATATAAAGAATCTTTTAATTCAGCCTAATATGAAATAAAGATAACTTTGAAAAAAAAACTAAAAAATGATGATGTGTTAAAGCAATGATATCATTTAATACAAAATTGCTTAATGTATTTAACAACATTTACAAGTTAAGACTGGACCAAGTGATTACTTAAAAAAATAATATAGATTAATCAGATTAATGTCACAGTGGCCATCTTAAAGATATTACAACAATTAATTCAAATTGCTATGAAAAAAAATATGTTTTAAGTTACAAGTTCAATATCAGGGATAAAGAAAGACCATTGCTGTTCACACAATGGAAAAATACCCAAAGTTTGATATTTAAATATTGGAATGGCATATAATTTAAACCTGTGTCTCAGTGGAGTGAGGAATTCTTGTAAAATCATGGTTTCTGTGAGAAAGTTGAAAGGTGTGAAGATAGATGTGAAAATACAGAGTAATTTCCACACATGTTAGATAAAGTGGCTATCACACTTTAAAAGTTATCATTAGGAAATACAAATTAAACAAATATAAACTTAATTTATTTTACAACAATAGCAAAACAAGCTATTGGCTTATATAAGTTACTCTTGTCAGCATGGTTGGAAGCATGTAAGGGGTCTTACTTTGGGCGGAAAGGCAGTACCTGCGGAAAACTCACCTATTTGGTCAAGTGACCCCCATACTTTTTTCATGTCCTTTCTGGAATTGAACCCTTGACGTCTAGATGAAAGGCTAGTGTGTAACCATTGTGCTGCCTGACCGACCTTATAAGGTATGAATTACGGTGAAAGAAGGTAATAGTCGCAGAAACATGATGTGCTACAGGTAGTATCTCACCCACTTCATTGCAGATATATATTTACTTGTAGGAACATCGCCTCCCCAGTTCCCTCCCTATAAACGCGACATCGCCTCCCCAGTTCCCTCCCTATATACTTAATGTGATCGTTATCTCGGTGGATCTGATTACCATTTATTTGTCGTTTTTCATACGGTGCTTCATAAGCAAACATAACATCATCTTCTTGTGTAATGAAACAGAGCACTGACCCTAACAAAGCAGCCTACTTGAGATTAAATATATTTTGTTGTAAGATCTACTAAGATCAACAAGTCATAGGAAAGAAATGAAGATGTTTAACACATTGTACACTCTATAGTATTTCTATAGTACACTGTACATGTAGATGTATAGCAATAAATCATACAGTGTGGATACAGACTCAATGTTTCATCTAGACACACCGAATCCTAGAAAAGTTTGTCATGACAAAGATGATGTCATTAAATACTACCAGGGAAGATAAGCAAGTTGACTTTACCATTTGTTGTTTGAAGTCCTGAAACACAAAGATATGACATACAGAATATCTCTAGATTTGTGTCGCAAGAAGATTTTATGTGCATTGTTACTGTACGAAATGTATGTTTGTTTGCCAATGATATTTATCAAATATCTTATTTTAGCTTGCTTATGGACTTTAAAAATGCCCTCTTTCCCTCCATCTCTCCAAAAAAGAATTAGTCCTAATCTAATAAAAAAGGGAAAAGAAAAGAATATGAGGTGTAGGTATCTATATACATGCTGTAAAATATACAAACATGTGATTTAAATCCTGATTCATACTGAAATCTGACCAAACAATATATGAAGAAAAGAAAGATTTTAGCAGAGATCCTTGAAAAATGTAAGTAAGTAAGTAAGAGAAGCAGGATTGTAATCTAGAAAATTCCCTATAAGAAAACTGGAATCCTCAGACTTATACAACCTATCCATGTCCACTGCATTGTAGGTAGATATTAACATCAGGCAAACCAATACATCTGGTTCATGGTTTCTATTAATACTTCACTGTGACTTCCTGATTGTGCAGTTGGAGTGTTAAAATTTACGTAATATTTACACAAAATGTGATAAAAATTGTTTGGGTACTTAGACCAGTATTTATTTATTTGAGATTTAAAACAGTGATTGGAAGGTGACTCAACAAATCTATCTGATATTTGTTCTGTGCCTATTTTTAATTATATTTGATTATCTAGAGCAGACAAGACTTATAGACTAAATCTAAAGCGTTCAATATTTTGTAGATTTCTATCATGTCAGGCTTCAATCTTCCATATTCCTTTATTGGTAAACCTTGTTTCTTTTCCTTTTTCATTCAGGATACAAATGATCTCCTACTGATGGAACTAAGTTGCACATCTTTAGACCTTCTCCAAGGCAATGCAGTCTTTCCGGAGCCTCGATGATCATAAAATTATAGTGGTTTATCAAGAAATAAACTTACTAGATTTATAAAGCGATTAAAAATATTTTTGTCCCTATTGCTTTGCATATAGTTTTGTTAACACTGATCACCCATTTTAAGGCTTTTATTAATTGCTGATCCAAGATCTCACAGGTATATGCCTATGGTTCCAGGCCCTGTCAATGTCCTGTTGGAGTGTTGTATCTGTCTGGTTCCAGGCCCTGTCAGAGTCCTGTTACAGTGAGGTATCTGTCTGGTTCCAGGCCCTGTCAGAGTCCTGTTACAGTGTTGTATCGGTCTGGTTCCAGGCCCTGTCAATGTCCTGTTGCAGTGATGTATCTCTGTGGTTCCAGGCCCTGTCAATGTCCTGTTGCAGTGATGTATCTCTGTGGTTCCAGGCCCTGTCAATGTCCTGTTGCAGTGATGTATCTCTGTGGTTCCAGGCCCTGTCAGAGTCCTGTTGCAGTGTTGTATCTGTCTGGTTCCAGGCCCTGTCAGAGTCCTGTTACAGTGTTGTATCGGTCTGGTTCCAGGCCCTGTCAATGTCCTGTTGCAGTGATGTATCTCTGTGGTTCCAGGCCCTGTCAATGTCCTGTTGCAGTGATGTATCTCTGTGGTTCCAGGCCCTGTCAATGTCCTGTTGCAGTGATGTATCTCTGTGGTTCCAGGCCCTGTCAGAGTCCTGTTGCAGTGTTGTATCTGTCTGGTTCCAGGCCCTGTCAGAGTCCTATTACAGTGTTGTATCTGTCTGGTTCCAGGCCCTGTCAGAGTCCTGTTACAGTGTTGTATCGGTCTGGTTCCAGGCCCTGTCAATGTCCTGTTGCAGTGATGTATCTCTGTGGTTCCAGGCCCTGTCAATGTCCTGTTGCAGTGATGTATCTCTGTGGTTCCAGGCCCTGTCAATGTCCTGTTGCAGTGATGTATCTCTGTGGTTCCAGGCCCTGTCAGAGTCCTGTTGCAGTGTTGTATCTGTCTGGTTCCAGGCCCTGTCAGAGTCCTATTACAGTGTTGTATCTGTCTGGTTCCAGGCCCTGTCAGAGTCCTGTTGCTATGTTGTATCTGTCTGGTTCCAGGCCCTGTCAGAGTCCTGTTGGAGTGATGTATCTGTCTGGTTCCAGGCAATGTCAATGTCCTGTTGCAGTGATGTATCTCTGTGGTTCCAGGCCCTGTCAATGTCCTGTTGGAGTGATGTATCTGTCTGGTTCCAGGCAATGTCAATGTCCTGTTGCAGTGATGTATCTCTGTGGTTCCAGGCCCTGTCAATGTCCTGTTGCAGTGATGTATCTCTGTGGTTCCAGGCCCTGTCAATGTCCTGTTGCAGTGATGTATCTCTGTGGTTCCAGGCCCTGTCAGAGTCCTGTTGCAGTGTTGTATCTGTCTGGTTCCAGGCCCTGTCAGAGTCCTGTTGGAGTGATGTATCTGTCTGGTTCCAGGCCCTGTCATTGTCCTGTTGCAGTGTTGAAAAAAATATTATTAAATAAATATTGGAAAAATAATCGTTTATACAAATGAATGTCTAATAACTTAAATCAAGCCATTACATAGGAAATATTTATATTGTGCTATGTATTAATTTTGATGTGGAAATAGAGGCTGCAAGCCTGCCTCCATTATTTCTGCTTATAAATAACAAGTCGCTCTGTAGTATTGAAGTACCGCGCCGCATTTAGTGTCACGTTGTACGTTTATTACAACATCCGGTTCGTAAACACGTGAGATTTTCGGTCTTTTCTGTGTCTCTTACTTTAAAACCCTTATGACGGCATCACTATGTCGCTCGCAGATACACAGATGAGATGTTTAGAAATTGATATCCTCCGTGACCAGAGAAAACCAGACGAAGGTTCGTATGTGCGTTTAGTGACGTCGCATATGTCTATAAGTCAGTGATGTCTCATTGACTTTTCACACTGATTGAAATATGTTTAACAGGTGGAGCACACAGCACACAGCACACAGGAGTGTGTTCCAAATGAGCCTTCGTTAAACGATTGTTATTGCTTTGAGTTGAATAAATTTGATACTCAAATTCTGTGTAAATTTATACATAATGATATCAAGTTCTTTTTGAACACGTGCGGCACAATTGCTCATCATGGGTACTATTCTTGCGTTTGAGGGATAGTAATTACGGCTTTGAGTAATCAATAAGTTACTCTAATGTCAGGTCGTTTGAAATCGAATCACCTAATTCTTTTAAACATTAACAGAGACATATACAACACATGATATATACGTCTCTGACATTAACAACAAAAAAGAGAGTCTTATTTTTAACATGTCACAATAACCAATGCAAAATTGTGCATTTTTGCAAAGGAAATTGTTAATTAAGTTGTCTCCCTTTTTTGTAAAAATCACAAACTTTTTAATCTCAGTTGATTATCAACTGCTGTTAGTGGGGCTAAAAAAGAACATGTGTAAATTTATGTTCATCTATGACATTTTCACTGAATTCTTCCCTTGTTATATGCTGTACTTAATGGAGATCTAGGTCATTGATGTAAATATATAATAATCTTCTTAACTCAAAGTCAGATAACAGAAATGAACGTTTCCCATGCAGTTATAAACATAGTCACATTGCATTTGGCAATGGGTTCAAGTTAAAAAGATGACACCCTTTCTTTGTTGCAAAATTTTAAGGCAAACTTTATGTGTTTCTATTTTAGAATTATCCTGCATTTGAGTATAGTAAACCTTTAGACAGTTTGAACAAAATGAAATGAATATTGTTGAACCTGTTCAAATTATGTGAAATTGTGTTTGTGATTAGAGTTTGAAATGTTGGTTGACATTGTCCAAAATCTAATTTTGAAGATAAGACTGAATTTGTTTTGTACATTTGAAAAATATTTTTCTTCAGAAATATATAACCTTGAGTTTCAATGAACACATATTGCTGGATAATTACTAGGATAATTTAAAATTAATGACATTGACCCACTTTCAGGTAATTTAGTTTATGTTTACAAAATGGGACAGGAATCAAGTACAGTTCACTTTGGTTTGCCAAGAGATTTGAAGTGCCATTGTATATTAAAGGACCAATGAGAAGGACCTCAGTGCCTAAATCATTTCATAATTGTTGCTCTCATCACATACATTTCTAATTGCTTCGTTGTTCTTTTCAGATCAACAATACAGAGAACTGTTCAAATACATTCTTGATGGGAAACATGAAAATGTTTTGAGGCATTCCATTGCTGAAAGAATTTTGAAGAAAAACCAAGACAACAAGAATTGCATTGAAACCATCTTAAAAGAAAATGTTGAAAACTTTTTTATTGATTCTACAGAAGATGACAGATTTGCATGGTAAATTTATTGTTGATTTTATGGAACTTTTACCGTTAGAAAGGTCAGATAGAAAGTGCAAGAAGAGTAGTTCACCGGCCAGAAGTAACTGGACTAGATGAGATTATACAGTGCTGCTGCATCTGCTGTCACTAAACCAGATATTTGGGGTATTTTTTTTTTCAAGAACCTTGTTTTAAGCACTTTTGGTACAAGGCTGTGATGCATGTTTTTATCTAGTAGGTCTATGGACTGAAGTCTGACAAAATGTGCAGATTAAAAGGGTAGGTGGAATGTTAGACTTTGCGATCTCTGATGAATATCTATGGTGTGTGATTGCACAACCTTCACTCAGGAATCTCTGAAATCACACTGTCCTGTGCTGTTGTGGCCTTGGGAACAATTTTTTACTCCATTTCCTCTAGATGGCATACGATGTACCTCACCTATGTTGTTCAGTGTCATGTTGCCACCAGATATTACAATCAATAGGACCCTACATCAAAATGCACCTGGCTGTTGATAGGATAATATCCAGCAAACTAAGCACCAAATTTTGTCAAAAAGAAGAATGACCTTGATTCAGATGCAAGGTCATGGCAGATTTTGGTTTAGTGTGTAAATAAGGTATTTCTTCTAATGAACCAAAAGCCCTATGATCAACACTCTTTCCCACATAAAAAAACAAGAACAAAATTAAACAAAATCAAGTTTATTACATACACTCGGACAGTTTCTTTTATCAAGCAAAATGCCTGAAATCATATTTGACATCATAGGATTTTATGCTTTAAGGATGAATCCCAACAAATTTTCCAAAAAAATATCCTTTGACCAATAATCTAGATCACAAGGACAAAATTACTATAATAACTTCTAATTAACCAAAAGGAGCTATACATTTTTTTCATAAGAAAATGGTAAATAATGCTAAATGTAGCTTTGCAGTGTAAAATGTTTTAAATGTTCTTGTTTGAGATAAATGTTGAGACAGGAGAAGAGCTTTTATAAATGTTTTAAATGTTCTTGTTTGAGATAAATGTTGAGACAGGAGAAGAGCTTTTATAAATGTTTTAAATGTTCTTGTTTGAGATAAATGTTGAGACAGGAGAAGAGCTTTTATAAATGTTTTAAATGTTCTTGTTTGAGATAAATGTTGAGACAGGAGAAGAGCTTTTATAAGTTGGTTTCAACAAAGTTGTTTTGGTTGTGTATAATTGTTCTGGTGTCTATAAATCACCGGACAATAAAAATAATATTATCCCATGATTTTCCAAATAACACTTCATTTTTAGCTCACCTAGCCCAAAGGGCCAAGCAAGCTATTGGGATCCTGTGGCTTCAGTCATTTGTCGTCTGTAGTCTGTCAACTTTTTCTACAAAATGCTACTGGTCATAAACAACTGAGGGAATTGTGACCAAATTTGGTCAGAAGCATCCTTAGGGAAAGGTGAACATTTTTTTTTGTATGAATGGTGTGTCCCAACACTCTGTGGCCAGAGGGACACGGCCAGAAAGGGAAAATTTGGCAAGTCCTTTAAATTCCTACTCCTGCTGTAGGAATTATTGGAGTTTGGCCAAATTTAGTTTGAATCATGTTTTGGTGAAATTGGAATCAGTTTTGTATAAATGGTGGATCTCGGCCCCCTGAGACATCAATTTGGAAATATTTGAAATACCCAACCTATAGGCTTTAAGATCTAGGTGAAAGATACAGAGCTTATAGGCCTTTTGTTCAATTTGCTGATCAGTTGTAAAAATTAGATTTTCCAAAAATGAAACAAATGGTTAAAGATAGTGAAAAAATATATAAGCACTTATTAGTCCTTTTGAAAGTTTCTTTGATTTTAAGAAATAAATGGTGCAGAAAGTGACAGCTATATGCATAATGTTTTGACAGCTTGGTTGTTGATATGTCATTGTAGAGAAGTCATGTTTATCTAATACTGTTTGTTTCAGTGAGTTGGAACTACTCTGTGTGGCCATATCCTGCCTACAGTTATTTGTGCAAGGTAACTGGACTGGACCTCCTCTGCAGTCTATACCATCGGACCATCTTCCTCAGATTTTCTCTGCCCCACAACAGGTATATGTTCTCTTTTTGTGTCTTCAAATTAGTTTCATATATATACATACTGTTAACTTTATCTTTTTCAAGTGTATTGATTCTGCCCTTTTGATGGTAAAAACTCATGCAAAATGGGAAAATTACAGGTTTTCTAAAACATTAAGCACACCTCTCAAGGTTAGACTTTTTAAAATATCAGCACACCTCTCAAGGTTAGGTTTTCTAAAACATCAGCACACCTCTCAAGGTTTGGCTTTCTAAACATCAGCACACCTCACAAGGTTAGGCTTTCTAAAACATCAGCACACCTCTCAAGGTTAGGCTTTCTAAAACATCAGCACACCTCTCAAGGTTAGGCTGTTAAGAAAATCAGCACACAACACAAGGTTAGGCTTTCTAAAACATAGCACACCTCTCAAGGTTAGGCTTTCTAAAACATCAGCACACATCACAAGGTTAGGCTTTCTAAAACATCAGCACACAACACAAGGTTAGGCTTTCTGAAACATAGCACACCTCTCAAGGTTAGGCTTTCTAAAACATCAGCACACCTCTCAAGGTTAGGCTTTCTAAAACATCAGCACACATCACAAAGTTAGGCTTTCTAAAACATCAGCACACATCACAAGGTTAGGCTTTCTAAAACATCAGCACACCGCTCAAGGTTAGGCTTTCTAAAACATCAGCACACCCCACCATGTTAGGCTTTCTAAAACATCAGCACACATCACAAGGTTAGGCTTTCTAAAACATCAGTACACCCCACAATGTTAGGCTTTCTAAAACATCAGCACATCACTCAAGGTTAGGCATTCTAAAACATTAGCACATCACAAGGGTAGGCTTTCTGAAACATCAGCACACCCCACAATGTTAGGCTTTCTAAAACATCAGCACACCTCTCAAGGTTAGGCTTTCTAAACATCAGCACACCTCTCAAGGTTAGGCTTTCTAAAACATCAGCACACCTCTCAAGGTTAGGCTTTCTAAAACATCAGCACACATCACAAGGTTAGGCTTTCTAAAACATCAGCACACCCCACCATGTTAGGCTTTCTAAAACATCAGCACACAACACAAGGTTAGGCTTTCTGAAACATAGCACACCTCTCAAGGTTAGGCTTTCTAAAACATCAGCACACATCACAAGGTTAGGCTTTCTAAAACATCAGCACACCCCACCATGTTAGGCTTTCTAAAACATCAGCACACAACACAAGGTTAGGCTTTCTGAAACATAGCACACCTCTCAAGGTTAGGCTTTCTAAAACATCAGCACACCTCTCAAGGTTAGGCTTTCTAAAACATCAGCACACATCACAAGGTTAGGCTTTCTAAAACATCAGCACACATCACAAGGTTAGGCTTTCTAAAACATCAGCACACCCCACCATGTTAGGCTTTCTAAAACATCAGCACACATCACAAGGTTAGGCTTTCTAAAACATCAACACACCCCACAATGTTAGGCTTTCTAAAACATCAGCACACCTCACAAGGTTAGGCTTTCTAAAACATCAGCACACCTCTCAAGGTTAGGCTTTTTATTGAAGATGCTTTTAGCTGTATGGAAAATAAACCAATGTCCGCCCCCACCCCACCACCCCCCCACCCCCCCTTTCGTTTTAAATATATGCTTTTAGTTACGTTTTGCTTTTTTACTTTGTAGATTACATCCCATCTTCATCATGCCTATCAATATCTTCTACCCTTTTAGAAAATGCTTTCTTATTTAGCATGTGCATTCCTGTATACCTATCACTGGATACCACATTTGTGCACCATTTCTCTATATTGCTTTTCTGTTGAGCGTCCTAGCCTTTGTGAATGGCTTCCTGTGATAGCATTGTGTTTCTCAAACCTATCTTGTTTTACAATATATCAGGCTTAGGGACCTTTCACATTCTTAGCAATGTTAAAAAGTACTTATGAATCATTTTCAGTTGAAAAAACTACACAACTACGTGCTAGAGGAACTGTCTATGGATGGGGAGCCTGTCTATGACAAATGTCTCCGTATTGAACTGTTGTTTATGGCTCGATTTCTCTTGCTTGAATGCAGGGAAAATTTTAAAAACCTACAGGTATGGATATTTAATCAAACTCTAAACTATTAAGATCTTTTGAACACATATTCAACTTAAACTGGTTAATATATAGTGACCTTGTCAGTTCATTCTGCTTAAGATATAGTGACCACGTCAGTTCAATCTGGTTAATATATAGTGACCTTGTCAGTTCAATCTGGTTAATATATAGTGACCTTGTCAGTTCAATCTGGTTAATATATAGTGACCTTGTCAGTTCAATCTGGTTGATATGATGGAACAGGTATAATACTTGAACAGGTATAATACATTTTAAGATGAGACAGGTGAACGATGATTTAGACAGTTTTAATGATGTTTTTGTTACAGACAGCAGACTGGTGGCTGTTGAGATGTATATCTGTACAGCAGCAGGTGCTGGATGATAGATCTCCAACACTTAAGGAAACAACATTAGATCTACTTGACAAAGGTAAGGTGATTCAATGAGATTTATAGACAGCAACTATAAAACAGGTCAGGTCAAGTCTAGCCTAGTATGTTCTGGTCTATTATAGTCTACTCTAGTCTATATGGTCTGCTTTGGTCTGTTGTGGTCTGGCTGACTCTCATTGGTCTTGTCCCAAATTTTGGTCTGATCTGGTTTTATCTAAGATTGTGTTCTTTTATCAATGATTGTGATTTCTATAACTGAATATCACTTATATTAAAACATGGCTGATATTATCTTTACATTATTGGATATAATATCTATCAGTAAACATAGTTCATGCAGCCATTATCTGATTTGACTGACATCTGTGGTGAATTGAAATGCTGATAACTTGGTGGAAGGGAGAGAGTTACAACAATAATGGTATACCAATTATCTCAATACATTCATCTTACAACACCTTAAAACAAGGATCGATATGTTAAAAATGACCTTTTATCGATATTGAATTACTTGTTCTTGATAAAAAGCAAACTATTTGTTCTAGGTAAAAGTAGTGTGAGCTCAAGTTGTCCATTAAAAAATGTAAGTCACAGACAGATCAAATTAGACCGTCTTTTTAATAGGAATTTTAAGTTGGATGTAGCAGTCAGAATTGATGTTTTACAAAAATATGATAATGTGTAAAATGTTGAACTTTTATGACCAGTCTACCAACGTTTTGTGTTCTGGTAAGGATTTTTTCTGGTAAAGATTGTTTTCTTATCATTTTCAGTCTCCAAACTGGAACCACTACTTACAGATGATAAAAACAGGTAAATCATACGTAGGTAAAGATGACCATAACAACGGCTGACGGGGGTGATTGACTTTAATCAAGAATGTTGACTAGTTTCAACACTTAGGCATGTCGTCATCAGAACAAAACTGAAATTTAAGCAATCCAGTATAATTAGAAAATGTGATGTCTACCATAGCAACAGTAAATGACCTCACACAAAGTACACCATCAAATGACACCCACAATAACTGGGTTGGGTGCTGAAATATTAGGCAAATGTTCAGTGATTTAGATGGTATTATCCACATACATAGTTACACAATCAAGAGCCAAACAAAAGTCAATACCTGTAGTAACCAATATATTGATATCTCACAACACAATCTCGTAAGATAAAACATAATCGATACTGAAGTTCCTGAAACAGCAGCTTAATTAACACCTTCAATTTGTTGATTTGTTAGTTGGTCCGATTACTGCTCAAACCACTCATATTGACTTTGATCCTGGTGTTTCTGAGTGTATTCCTGCCGTTTGCGTTCCTGGCGTTTGCGTTCCTGAGTGTATTCCTGGCGTTTGTGTTTCTGAGTGTATTCCTGGTGTTTGCGTTCCTGAGTGTATTCCTGCAGTTTGCGTTCCTGAGTGTATTCCTGGCGTTAGTGTTTCTGAGTGTATTCATGGTGTTAGTGTTTCTGAGTGTATTCCTGGCGTTTGCGTTCCTGAGTGTATTCCTGCCGTTTGCGTTCCTGGCGTTTGCGTTCCTGAGTGTATTCCTGGCGTTTGTGTTTCTGAGTGTATTCCTGGTGTTTGCGTTCCTGAGTGTATTCCTGCCGTTTGCGTTCCTGAGTGTATTCCTGGCGTTTGCGTTCCTGAGTGTATTCCTGCCATTTGGGTTCCTGAGTGTATTCCTGGCGTTAGCGTTCCTGAGTGTATTCCTGGCGTTAGCGTTCCTGAGTGTATTCCTGGCGTTAGCTTTCCTGAGTGTATTCCTGGCGTTAGCGTTCCTGAGTGTATTCCTGGCGTTTTCGTTCCTGAGTGTATTCCTGGCGTTTGCGTTCCTGAGTGTATTCCTGGCGTTAGTGTTTCTGAGTGTATTCCTGCCGTTTGCGTTCCTGGCGTTTGCGTTCCTGAGTGTATTCCTGGCGTTTGTGTTTCTGAGTGTATTCCTGGTGTTTGCGTTCCTGAGTGTATTCCTGGCGTTAGCGTTCCTGAGTGTATTCCTGGCGTTAGCGTTCCTGAGTGTATTCCTGGCGTTAGCGTTCCTGAGTGTATTCCTGGCGTTAGCGTTCCTGAGTGTATTCCTGGCGTTAGCGTTCCTGAGTGTATTCCTGGCGTTAGCGTTCCTGAGTGTATTCCTGGCGTTAGCGTTCCTGAGTGTATTCCTGGCGTTAGCGTTCCTGAGTGTATTCCTGGCGTTAGCGTTCCTGAGTGTATTCCTGGCGTTAGCGTTCCTGAGTGTATTCCTGGCGTTTGCGTTCCTGAGTGTATTCCTGGCGTTTGCGTTCCTGAGTGTATTCCTGGCGTTAGCGTTTCTGAGTGTATTCCTGGCGTTAGCGTTTCTGAGTGTATTCCTGCCGTTTGCGTTCCTGAGTGTATTCCTGGCGTTAGCGTTCCTGAGTGTATTCCTGCCGTTTGCATTCCTGAGTGTATTCCTGGCGTTAGTGTTCCTGAGTGTATTCCTTGTGAGTTTTGCAGCATTTGATATGTTTATTTCCTGCTTACAGTTGACATGGTGAGAGCTAGCATCATTTGAAGTATCAATCAGGCGTGTTTGTAAACCTAATAGTAGGTTAATCCTCTATTCTAATCTGTCTTCATAATAGATGACTGGCTACAGTAACTTTCAGTAATATTCACTGTACATGTATATACTTAATTTGCTGAGTTTTGTTAGGGTTTTTTTTCCTGTTTCAGTATTAAATGTTAGCTGAAAACTTTTCTAAAACATACAAGAAATTTCGTTTTTTCAATACTGTAGAATAGCCTTATCTTGGGACCATGTGAAAAATTTGAGTTATCTGTGTATTTGATTAAGAGAGTTCAAATATTTCGTGTGAAGTTTGCCCAGGATTGATGAAATCCTTATAATTTAAAGGTATCTTCAAGTTATATAAGTTTCAGGTATTGAAGTTTCTCTTTATGTCACTCATCCATTTTAATTTTTGACCTTTTCACCGTTTAACACAATGTGACTTAGCTAGAAGTGAAAACACACAAGTAGATGTAGAGTTATGGAAGAATAGAACATCTAAATTTTAAGGAGGAAAAAACTAGAAAAGATAATTATTTATTTTAGTTGAAAATTTGTTATCACTTGAAAAAGGGAAAATTACATTATGGTTGAGAGATTCAAATAGGTTTTAGTAATTTCATATCTTTGTACTTTAATCTTTTTAATGTCGTTTTGTCACCTGCATGCAGACTTTGCTTGATAGATATGTCACAAAAATTGTAAAAGATTTCCAACGGCCTATTATTTTCTTCAGGATAACACTAAGATAAATCCACCCAGTTATTGTCAATATGATACTTGTAGGAAGAGATTATTTTGCTATGGTAAGGTATATTCTATCACGTTTGTCTTCCAGAGATCTTATCATACAATTCAGGCTGGAAGCTGGATACAACACCATGTTTTACTATGAGTACAGCATGGCTCATGAACATTTTATGTCGGCCAAAAAAACAGCAGGTTTATCTGTGGAATTATCAGGTAAGTAAACCACACATTTTTAAGACTCATATACACATTTCATTGGATAGAAATTGTACTATCACATCAAACTTGTTCCAAGATGATTTATTTTCATCTTTTTACATTGAATAACCTTTGTTGTCTGTGTAGCTTCTCCTGTAATCCAGTATTCTTTCACCATTGTTCTGGAGTCTTGAAATGAAGTGATTACAGAATTTTGAAACTGAAACTTCATTGTTTGCAGGTGCCATGGGGAAAAGGACCAGATTTCAGGAAGAGGCTAAGGCTCAGTTGGTGCTGAAAGTCCAGAAGGACATATCACAGGCTTCGCCGCATGGAAAGGAGTTAATACCATCCAGAGACAATATGGTCTTACCAAAAGTGAGATATGATTAATTTTCATTAATGTTTTTGAATGTTTTCCACAAACAAGAAATGATTATAACACCAAAGGTTCATATCTGTGATATGGTACTACTTAAATATACATACATTTTTGGTTGTAATACTACATTCTTAGATATACTATTTCAGTGTTGCATCGTTATCATTTGATCATTCTCCTTCCTGGTTCACAGCATATTTAATACAATGATTTGTTGAACCATGTCCATCAGCATCATTTGAAATATCAGTTTGGTTTGTATTTCTGATTTTTAGGCTAATTGTAATGCGCTTTTTGCCTATTGTCACTAGGCTTTTGGAACCAGCTGTAACTACCAAGCCTGGCTTTCTGGTTGGTGGAAATATTCCAACAGATGATCAGTGTCCTGTGATAGTAGTTGTAGGCTGTGCTGATATCTTTCAAAACAATGTCATGCATACATACTCGTGCCAGGAGACCACCAAGTATTATACATAAAACTTACCAAAATTGACAGACTGGGTGTTCATTAAAATATTCATATTGAGATTTGCATTAATTATGAATTAACATCGTTCTGGTTCTACTTGGGTTACATTAATATCTTCAAGGTTAGGTTCCTAACACACACAATTTGTAACTTATGACTTTGTATGTATCTGTCTATCCACCACAGGACCTACTCTTAGGTGATGACACAGTGCTGGAGGCCATCAAGTTTGAGGAGGAAGGGCACTTTGCTGACACTATTTCACCAATAGACCAAGCTGTTGTGGTGGGGCTAATGTGAGCATTGGCCTATTTGTAGTTGAATCCGTTCAAATTGTAAATTTTGTTATAAATGCCAATAAATGTAAATTTAAAGGATACAAATTTTAGGAAGTATGTCCAGAATGGTAATACAGATGTGAAAAGAGTAAATTTGATGTAATATTTGATCCTGAAATTCAATAATTTAGAACAATTTGCAATGAAATAAAGCAGTTAGAAATACACTTACTAAAAATTGTCTTGTTTGGAGCGTAACTTTGATAATAGTGAAACAATGGTCATGAAACAGTGTATAAATTGATCATACTATGACAATATGCTGTGTATCAAGTTCAGGGCCCTTGGCACCTCAATAATAGAGTTATTGCCCTTTGTTAAAAGTAAAAATATCTTGTCTAGAGCATAACTTTGCTTGCATTTAAGCTAGGATAATGAAACTTGATGTGTACATTGATTGTACAAAGACAATGTGCAATGTACTGATGTTAGAGCCTGCAACCCTTTGATTACAGAATTATTACACATCATTAAAATTTTGTACCTGGGGCATTACTTTGCTTGCATTTAGATACACTAGGATGTTGAAACATGATATATACATCAGTCATACAAAAGCTAGGTGCAGTGTATTAATGTCAAGATCCATTGCCCTTTGTTAAAATTTTGCTTGCTTTACAACTAGATCATGTAATTTGGTGTATACATTGGTGATACTAAGAAGATGTGCAGTATATGAAATGGAGGGCCTGCAACCCCTTAATTACATAATTATTGCCCCTTGTGTTTGTTTCCAATAAAGTCGTTTTCAGGGAGCTTTCATTAGTTTCACTGATGCTCTTGTTTACTCTGATCTCCCTTAGAAACACGACATTGACTTATTTGGATTGACCAAGATTTACATGTTGGCTGTACACCTTATTATCCTGGTACTTTTTGAGAAGTCTCCATGTAAATCTTTCTTTTGTTCATATTTTGCCCCCAAGTATTATTGAATTTGTGTGTGAATTTAAAATTGTGTCTAGTTTAAGTAGGGGATAGTTAGGACAAGGACTAGTTTATATGTGTCCAGTTAAGGTGGGGCTAGTTAGGACAAGGACTTGTTTAAATTGTGTCTAGTTTAAGTGGGGGCTAGTTAGGACAAGGACTAGTTTAAATTGTGTCTAGTTTAAGTGGGGGCTAGTTAGGACAAGGACTAGTTTATATGTGTCCAGTTAAGATGGGGCTAGTTAGGACAAAGACTAGTTTAAATTGTGTCTAGTTTAAGTGGGGGCTAGTTAGGACAAGGAATAGTTTAAATTGTGTCTAGTTTAAGTGGGGGCTAGTTAGGACAAGGACTAGTTTATATGTGTCCAGTTAAGGTGGGGCTAGTTAGGACAAGGACTAGTTTAGATTGTGTCTAGTTTAAGTGGGGGCTAGTTAGGACAAGGACTAGTTTAAATTGTGTCTAGTTTAAGTAGGGGATAGTTAGGACAAGGACTAGTTTATATGTGTCCAGTTAAGATGGGGCTAGTTAGGACAAAGACTAGTTTAAATTGTGTCTAGTTTAAGTGGGGGCTAGTTAGGACAAGGAATAGTTTAAATTGTGTCTAGTTTAAGTGGGGGCTAGTTAGGACAAGGACTAGTTTATATGTGTCCAGTTAAGGTGGGGCTAGTTAGGACAAGGACTAGTTTAGATTGTGTCTAGTTTAAGTGGGGGCTAGTTAGGACAAGTTATTAGTTGAGAGGGAGACTATTTTATCATAGTTAACATGAAAACTTGCGAAGAAAAGGTTAGAGTAAACGAGAAATATGTTTAGATGGTTGTACTGCATTTGATGCCTGGAACAGGAAAGCACTTAGACATCAAACAGTACATTGTTCAATAT
Organism: Ylistrum balloti; assembly: GCF_031769215.1. Taxonomy (NCBI): domain Eukaryota; kingdom Metazoa; phylum Mollusca; class Bivalvia; order Pectinida; family Pectinidae; genus Ylistrum; species Ylistrum balloti. The sequence goes on along the minus strand of NW_026782140.1, from coordinate 657,466 downwards.
TTCAGGGAAAACTACAGACGGAGCAGAGCCAGCTATGAAAGATTGACAGAATTAGAGTTAGAGACTTACATATCGGTGAGTAGAGAGTGGCCAACCAGATTTAAATGTTTGTAGGATTAAGCACAAGTGTTACATATTTCAAGATTACTGAAAGGATACAGAAATAATCACTTATAGTATTTAGGTAGTTTTTGTATTCCAACGGCCCATTATTATAGGTGGTTTGGATTTTGCTGAACATTTCTGTGTGTTAACTGTGGTATTTGTTATTTGATGTTTTGTAATATGTGTTTATGAAACGAAATCCAGACATTGTCTTGTTTGTATTATAGTGTGTGCTTGCCCAAGTGAGCTGCTGGTCAACATCTGTCCACTGTCTGGTCTTGAGGTCAGTCTTACAGAAGCGAAGTAGTCGTCATGTAGAGAGATCCATGATGCAGATTGAAGTAAGCTTAAAATCTGAACCAAAGTCAACATGTCTGTAACACACTGAAGATGTGAAAGGGTAGTGTAATAAAGTTTTTTTATCACAAGGCTTACTAATTACAGTGTAATTATGAATTAGTGTCAGGGTACATTAGAGACACCCAAATTTTTGTGAATGGTTATCACTTACATACACTTCAGAGGATGTTAGTGCAATTAGTTTTAAACCACATAATAGAGGTTTCAAAGTAACTCATGAGGCACCCACGGGGTTATGACAACAGTCACATACTTAAGACACCCTGACTTTGTTTCTGATAGGAGATAGTAAACCAGATCTTACGTCCTGAACCTGCGGCCCAGCACAGACTCCATCTGTTTTACTGTCATAGAATTTTATCATCATGGATGATCAAGGTAAGAAATAATAATTGATGTTAATGGTGTATAATGTTCTATAAATGTAACCATGTTTACAGATTAATTTGCATTACTTTAAACAACATGGATAATTAATTGCTTAGTGTTTTACAGAATCACTTTTATACAATTATGTAACAAATTGTTATGTACAGAAAGAACTAGCAGAACTGTTTTTGAGTCTGGGAGCTGTAGGGTCTGCTCTGGATGTATACGAACAGCTTCAGATGTGGGATCATGCCATTTCTTGTTACAAACGTCTCGGCAAAATGGAAAAGGTATAATGTTATATGATGTAATTAATTTGTGAAACCTAATGTTATAGTTAAAAATAAGTCAAGGATAAAGTGGGAATAAGTATTAGGAGAGACAACTAGTGGTAGAATAGTTTTGTTCCTGAGAAGTAATGTGGAGACTGGCAGATTGATTTGCGACACAGGTGTATGGCACAGATCTGTACTCTCTATGATCCATATGTATGTAGTATTTTTATAAAATGATAGGTATGATCTAAAGAATAGAAGGTGTAATACACAGATTTTAGACTGTAGACATCATACAATCCACGCTGGAGAAATATTATCTTTTCTTGTATTCACCCGAAGACAGGTGAGTAATTCTTTTGTTGTATAACCACAATCCACACGTCTGATTGATGATAATTGCAGCATAGGTTACTGGATTGTTATATTCACCTGTGAGACACACATCAGGGTTTGGATATATTTACCTGTGAGACACACATAAGGTTTTGGATATATTTACCTGTGAGACACACATAAGGTTTTGGATATATTTACCTGTGAGACACACATAAGGTTTTGGATATATTTACGTATGAGACACACATCAGGTTTTGGATATATTTACCTGTGAGACACACATCAGGGTTTGGATATATTTACCTGTGAGACACACATCAGGTTTTGGATATATTTACCTGTGAGACAAACATCAGGTTTTGGATATATTTACCTGTTAGACACACATCAGGTTTTGGATATATTTACCTATGAGACACACATCAGGTTTTGGATATATTTACCTGTGAGACACACATCAGGTTTTGGATATATTTACCTGTGAGACACACATCAGGTTTTGGATATATTTACCTGTGAGACACACATCAGGTTTTGGATATATTTACCTATGAGGCACACATCAGGTTTTGGATATATTTACCTATGAGACACACATCAGGTTTTGGATATATTTACCTGTGAGACACACATCAGGTTTTGGATATATTTACCTGTGAGACACACATCAGGTTTTGGATATTATATTCACCATGCGTACAAATATTCTGCTTGTTTAAGTGTAACATTGAGCAATATTTAGACCTAAGAAAAGGTGTTCTGACCAATCAGCATGTAGAATTGCTGACAGTCTTATAATGCTACACTTGATGTTATCACCTTTTTATACTGCTTCTTACTTGGTACTTAAAAAAGTATAGACTTTTAAAACTGTTCTCAGAAATAACTGATGACAGAAAGAAACCATCAATAAGAATATACAACATTAAAATCTATATCAATTTGGTACTTGTATGCTACCTCATTTGAGAATTAGTCATGTCCAATTTGTATGTTCTCTCACACTTCTGTTTCTGGTGATTTTTTATCTAAAAGTCTTACCATTATTCCAGATGATGTAAGATTCCCTTACCTATCTTCGACTATGATGATGCTTCCTGTAGATATTAATCTTGTTGTGTATTTAGCTGTGATAATATTGACTTTTCAGGCTGAGACTCTGATCCGGGAACAGTTAGCAATTAAGGAAACACCAAGTCTGTGGTGTTTCCTTGGTGATGTTACAAGGGACACAATTCACTATGAGAAAGCATGGGAAATGTCCAATCACCGAAGTGCACGGGCCATGAGGTGTCTGGCATATCATTACTTCGCTCATGAAGATGTAAGCTGGGTACCTGTCTGTCAGGCTACAGACTTTTGTATATTAATCTTACCTATGTATTGTTTAATGCAGGGGTGGACAATTTCAAAATTTTCCCACTAGCCTTTTTTCACTAGCCCTGACAGGATTTCTACTAGCCCCACTTTTGTCGACATAAATGCCAATAACCATTGATATTCTCGATTAATTGAAGGTTAATTTTCACACCTGACTTGTTTCAATTACCTGATTTTCAGTTGGTTTTATATTGTCTCTAAGCTGACTATAATAAGGCGTCATGTATTCAACTTCTATTTGTCTGGTTCCTAAGCCCTGATGTCATTATGTACAGATATGCAGTTGGTGTTTATTCATTTATACAAAAGTTTTTTACAAATATAACTACATTTACAATGCTCTACAGGATCTAGAAACACTCAAGCTACCCCAACACGTCAAGGTTGCAGTTTAAAAGCGGTAGATTTTTTTTTTTTTTTTTTAGTGTTTATGTTTTTTTTTATGTACACAAAGTCAACCTGAAATAAAGACATTGTTTGGATATCCAAGCGTATGCATCAAAATACAGAGACGAGATTGTAGAATTTACCATGTTTCTAGAACAATCAGAGACACAGGTGTATAGGCTACATGTATTTTGTACGAGTAGGCTATATATAGCTATTGTATAATTCACTGCCGTCCAATGAAAAACGCTCCTGCGCGAGCTCTATATTTAGCGATGTGGTGAACTTTGATGTTTACAGTCGCAGCGTCAGTGACACGGAACCTCTGACACGAATTGAAGATCGAAATGTTGATCGTTATTTATCAACAGACAACACCACCAGACAATATAAGGCTTTTAATGCAAGTTTATTACAGAATATTTCCACTAGCCCACGGGCCAGTGACTACTGTTGAGCAACTAGCCCGGAGGCGAAAATCACTAGCCCCGGGCGTCGGGCTAGCGGAATTGTCCAGCCCTGTTAATGGAACATATATGTATAATTAAAGAAATCAAATTCTCACAATAACTATCCCTCCCTCCTTCCTTCTGTCCATCCTTAAAACAAGATTTGGTGGACATTTCCTTTTAACTTTTTGACTGATTGTAGACAAATTTTCTTCAAAATAAATTCCTTATGTAGATGTGCAATTTTCATTGAGCCATAATTTGAAGGTTAACTATTCCTGACAGGTGCCATGCTATTTTTGAAGGATAAGTTTCTGTTTATTGTTACAAATATATCTTGATAAAATGATTCTACTTTCTTAAGCAATGACATCTGTCTCGTATAGAAATTTCAATTGTTTTTGAACACAAATATATGATATTACATTAACTGAGTGATGTGATCATTAACTGAGTGATTGTGTGATCATTAATAGAGTGATGATGTGATCATTAACTGAGTGATCATGTGATCATTAACTGAGTGATCATGTGATCATTCACTGAGTGATCATGTGATCATTAACTGAGTGATTGTGTGATCATTAACTGAGTTGTTTGTATGATCATTAGACACAGCGTTTTAAAGATCTAAAGCTGATGTACAATAAACATAGAACACCATGACTAAACCATCTCTATCTGATAATTTGTTTTATTCCAGTACGAGAAGAGTTTGGATTGTTTTGAAAAGTCACTGAAAATCAACTCTCTACAGGTAAGTAAACTTAATAAATTACATTGATTTCAGTAAAATATAAGTATTGTTTTTGTGAAACCATCAAAATAAATCTTCAGACCAATTAGGTAAACATCTTATGTGACCAAATTAGCTGTATAAGTCTTCAGTGATAGACCTGGTCCAGATCTCTTAGTTACTGTGGATATAGTTAGTCCAGATCTCTTAGTTACTGTGGATATAGTTAGTCCAGATCTCTTAGTTACTGTGGATAAAGTCCAGATCTCTTAGTTACTGTGGATATAGTTAGTCCAGATCTCTTAGTTACTGTGGATAAAGTTAGTCCAGGTCTCTTAGTTTCTGTGGATATAGTTAGTCCAGGTCTCTTAGTTACTGTGGATATAGTTAGTCCAGATCTCTTAGTTACTGTGTATAAAGTTAGTACAGATCTCTTAGTTACTGTGGATAAAGTCTAGATCTCTTAGTTACTGTGGATAAAGTCCAGATCTCTTAGTTACTGTGGATATAGTTAGTCCAGATCTCTTAGTTACTGTGTATAAAGTTAGTACAGATCTCTTAGTTACTGTGGATAAAGTTAGTCCAGATCTCTTAGTTACTGTGTATAAAGTTAGTACAGATCTCTTAGTTACTGTGGATAAAGTCTAGATCTCTTAGTTACTGTGGATAAAGTCCAGATCTCTTAGTTACTGTGGATATAGTTAGTCCAGCTCTCTTAGTTACTGTGGATATAGTTAGTCCAGATCTCTTAGTTACTGTGGATATAGTTAGTCCAGATCTCTTAGTTACTGTGGATATAGTTAGTCCAGATCTCTTAGTTACTGTGTATAAAGTTAGTACAGATCTCTTAGTTACTGTGGATAAAGTCTAGATCTCTTAGTTACTGTGGATATAGTTAGTCTAGATCTCTTAGTTACTGTGGATAAAGTCCAGATCTCTTAGTTACTGTGGATATAGTTAGTCTAGATCTCTTAGTTACTGTGGATATAGTTAGTACAGATCTCTTAGTTACTGTGGATATAGTTAGTACAGATCTCTTAGTTACTGTGGATAAAGTTAGTCCAGATCCCTTAGTTACTGTGTATATAACTAGTCCAGATCCCTTAGTTACTGTGTATATAACTAGTCTAGATCTCTTAGTTACTGTGGATATAGTTAGTCTAGATCTCTTAGTTACTGTGGATATAGTTAGTCCAGATCTCTTAGTTACTGTGTATAAAGTTAGTACAGATCTCTTAGTTACTGTGGATAAAGTCCAGATCTCTTAGTTACTGTGGATATAGTTAGTCTAGATCTCTTAGTTACTGTGGATATAGTTAGTACAGATCTCTTAGTTACTGTGGATATAGTTAGTACAGATCTCTTAGTTACTGTGGATAAAGTTAGTCCAGATCCCTTAGTTACTGTGTATATAACTAGTCCAGATCCCTTAGTTACTGTGTATATAACTAGTCTAGATCTCTTAGTTACTGTGGATATAGTTAGTCTAGATCTCTTAGTTACTGTGGATATAGTTAGTCCAGATCTCTTAGTTACTGTGTATAAAGTTAGTACAGATCTCTTAGTTACTGTGGATAAAGTCTAGATCTCTTAGTTACTGTGGATATAGTTAGTCTAGATCTCTTAGTTACTGTGGATAAAGTCCAGATCTCTTAGTTACTGTGGATATAGTTAGTCTAGATCTCTTAGTTACTGTGGATATAGTTAGTCCAGATCTCTTAGTTACTGTGGATATAGTTAGTCCAGATCTCTTAGTTACTGTGTATAAAGTTAGTACAGATCTCTTAGTTACTGTGGATAAAGTCTAGATCTCTTAGTTACTGTGGATATAGTTAGTCTAGATCTCTTAGTTACTGTGGATAAAGTCCAGATCTCTTAGTTACTGTGGATATAGTTAGTCTAGATCTCTTAGTTACTGTGGATATAGTTAGTACAGATCTCTTAGTTACTGTGGATATAGTTAGTACAGATCTCTTAGTTACTGTGGATAAAGTTAGTCCAGATCCCTTAGTTACTGTGTATATAACTAGTCCAGATCCCTTAGTTACTGTGTATATAACTAGTCTAGATCTCTTAGTTACTGTGGATATAGTTAGTCTAGATCTCTTAGTTACTGTGGATATAGTTAGTCCAGATCTCTTAGTTACTGTGTATAAAGTTAGTACAGATCTCTTAGTTACTGTGGATAAAGTCCAGATCTCTTAGTTACTGTGGATATAGTTAGTCTAGATCTCTTAGTTACTGTGGATATAGTTAGTACAGATCTCTTAGTTACTGTGGATATAGTTAGTACAGATCTCTTAGTTACTGTGGATAAAGTTAGTCCAGATCCCTTAGTTACTGTGTATATAACTAGTCCAGATCCCTTAGTTACTGTGTATATAACTAGTCTAGATCTCTTAGTTACTGTGGATATAGTTAGTCTAGATCTCTTAGTTACTGTGGATATAGTTAGTCCAGATCTCTTAGTTACTGTGTATAAAGTTAGTACAGATCTCTTAGTTACTGTGGATAAAGTCTAGATCTCTTAGTTACTGTGGATATAGTTAGTCTAGATCTCTTAGTTACTGTGGATATAGTTAGTCCAGATCTCTTAGTTACTGTGGATATAGTTAGTCCAGATCTCTTAGTTACTGTGGATATAGTTAGTACAGATCTCTTAGTTACTGTGGATATAGTTAGTACAGATCTCTTAGTTACTGTGGATAAAGTTAGTCCAGATCCCTTAGTTACTGTGTATATAACTAGTCCAGATCCCTTAGTTACTGTGTATATAACTAGTCTAGATCTCTTAGTTACTGTGGATATAGTTAGTCTAGATCTCTTTGTTACTGTGGATAAAGTCCAGATCTCTTAGTTACTGTGGATATAGTTAGTCCAGATCTCTTAGTTACTGTGGATATAGTTAGTCCAGATCTCTTAGTTACTGTGGATATAGTTAGTACAGATCTCTTAGTTACTGTGGATAAAGTCCAGATCTCTTAGTTACTGTGGATATAGTTAGTCTAGATCTCTTAGTTACTGTGGATATAGTTAGTCCAGATCTCTTAGTTACTGTGGATAAAGTCCAGATCTCTTAGTTACTGTGGATAAAGTCCAGATCTCTTAGTTACTGTGGATATAGTTAGTCTAGATCTCTTAGTTACTGTGGATATAGTTAGTCTAGATCTCTTAGTTACTGTGGATATAGTTAGTCCAGATCTCTTAGTTACTGTGGATATAGTTAGTACAGATCTCTTAGTTACTGTGGATAAAGTCCAGATCTCTTAGTTACTGTGGATATAGTTAGTCTAGATCTCTTAGTTACTGTGGATATAGTTAGTCCAGATCTCTTAGTTACTGTGGATATAGTTAGTACAGATCTCTTAGTTACTGTGGATAAAGTCCAGATCTCTTAGTTACTGTGGATATAGTTAGTCCAGATCTCTTAGTTACTGTGGATATAGTTAGTCCAGATCTCTTAGTTACTGTGGATATAGTTAGTGCAGATCTCTTAGTTACTGTGGATAAAGTCCAGATCTCTTAGTTACTGTGGATATAGTTAGTCTAGATCTCTTAGTTACTGTGGATAAAGTCCAGATCCCTTAGTTACTGTGGATATAGTTAGTCTAGATCTCTTAGTTACTGTGGATATAGTTAGTCCAGATGTCTTAGTTATTGTGGATATAGTTAGTCTAGATCTCTTAGTTACTGTGGATATAGTTAGTCTAGATCTCTTAGTTACTGTGGATATAGTTAGTCCAGATCTGTTAGTTACTGTGCATATAGTTAGTCCAGATCTGTTAGTTACTGTGGATATAGTTAGTCCAGTTCTCTTAGTTACTGTGGATATAGTTAGTCTAGATCTCTTTTAGTTACTGTGGATAAAGTCCAGATCTCTTAGTTACTGTGGATATAGTTAGTCCAGATCTCTTAGTTACTGTGGATATAGTTAGTCCAGATCTCTGAGTTACTGTGGATATAGTTAGTACAGATCTCTTAGTTACTGTGGATATAGTTAGTCCAGATCTGTTAGTTACTGTGCATATAGTTAGTCCAGATCTGTTAGTTACTGTGGATATAGTTAGTCCAGTTCTCTTAGTTACTGTGGATATAGTTAGTCTAGATCTCTTTTAGTTACTGTGGATAAAGTCCAGATCTCTTAGTTACTGTGGATATAGTTAGTACAGATCTCTTAGTTACTGTGGATATAGTTAGTCCAGATCTCTTAGTTACTGTGGATATAGTTAGTCCAGCTCTCTTAGTTACTGTGGATATAGTTAGTACAGATCTCTTAGTTACTGTGGATATAGTTAGTCCAGCTCTCTTAGTTACTGTGGATATAGTTAGTACAGATCTCTTAGTTACTGTGGATAAAGTCCAGATCTGTTAGTTACTGTGGATATAGTTAGTACAGATCTCTTAGTTACTGTGGATTGATCTGGTCCTCATATTTATATTATTGTTGATTGACCTGGTCTTCATTTCTTTAGTTATCTGTAATGGCCCTTGACCTTGTGTTCTTAAGTGCCCCTGTCTAGATCTTCTGTTATATGAAAACCAACTGTTTCTCTGCACATAGAATTAAAGTCACCTGAACTGACCGTTACTGCATTCTCTGACATTCTGACCAGTGGCCTGTTTATAGTTAAATATCTAGTCACCTCAACTGACCGTTACTGCATGCTCTGACATTCTGACCAGTGGCCTGTTTATAGTTAAATATCTAGTCACCTCAACTGACCGTTACTGCATGCTCTGACATTCTGACCAGTGGCCTGTTTATAGTTAAATATCTAGTCACCTCAACTGACCGTTACTGCATGCTCTGACATTCTGACCAGTGGCCTGTTTATAGTTAAATATCTAGTCACCTCAACTGACCGTTACTGCATGCTCTGACATTCTGACCAGTGGCCTGTTTATAATTAAATATCTACTACTCTTCAAAACAGAGTTGAAGACAGCTGACTATAAACAATGGACCACTCACAATTTTGGTGTTTGCAGTTAGGGTTAGTTTTAGTAGACTAAGAAATTTGGTTTCACTGACTTTGTGTATTTTTTCTGTATAGGTGCCTGTTTGGTTTACCTGTGGATGTACTGCTCTGTCAGCAAAGCAGTATAAAAAAGCTGTACATGCCTTCAAGATGTGTATCAACATTGATTATGATGTAAGTACTGGGACAGAGGAGAAACAGTTAATTCCCTGACTGTATAAGTTCCTTGTAAAAGCTAAAGTGAGGATTTCAGATACAGGATTTTGAGACTAGGGTGAATTGAAATGATCTATAGCATGAAAAACAACAAGTATTACCAACTAATACTTTTTTTCAGGGACTGCTCCTGATTTTGAAAATTTGTGTAATATAACTTGATTGTACAAGAAAGAAACTTTCAACTTAGAAATTTTTCATCATAACAGAGGTAATTGAGTTAATCATGTTCAGTTATTTTGTTATTTTGAAATCAGATACCAACTTTACTTCATTTACAACATGGACCAAGTTGAAAATAGTTCATTAGTTTATATTGGTCTTTATTAGATCAGAGAGAAGGAGGTCTCTTGCCTGCTTAAAGTCATTCATGCCCATGATATGAAACTGACTAAATACAATAGTAGTTATTCAAAAGCTCTATATCTTTACACCATAAACTATAGTTAGTAAGATAGGAAACTTGTGTGTTATCACTTTGGATAAAACTTGTGTGTAATCTCTATGTTTAAAACTTGTGTGCAATCCCTTTGGTTAAAACTTGTGTGTAATCCCTTTGGTTAAAACTTGTGTGTAATCCCTTTGGTTAAAACTTGTGTGTAATCTCTATGTTTAAAACTTGTGTGCAATCCCTTTGGTTAAAACTTGTGTGTAATCCCTTTGGTTAAAACTTGTGTGTAATCCCTTTGGTTAAAACTTGTGTGTAATCTCTATGTTTAAAACTTGTGTGTAATCCCTTTGGTTAAAACTTGTGTGTAATCCCTATGGTTAACACTTGTGTGTAATCCCTTTGCTTAAAACTCGTGTGTAATCCCTTTAGTTAAAAGTTGTGTGTAATCCCTATGTCTTGTACCAGAGTAATGGTTAGGGCATATGTGTGATGGTGTGTGTAAATGAATGGTGTGTTAGGGTGTGTGTGATGGTGTGTGAATATGTGGTGTGTTTGAGTGTGTGTGATAGTGTGTGTGGATATTGTGGTGGGTTAGGGTGTGTGTGATGATGTGTGTGAATATTGTGGTGTGTTAGGGTGTGTGATAGTGTGTGTGAGGGTGTGTGTGTGTGTGTGTGTGTGTGTGTGTGTGTGAATACTGTGGTGTGTTTGGGAGTGTGTGATGGTGTGTGTAAATGCAGGGTGGGTTAGGGTGTGTGTGATGGTGTGTGTGAATACTGTGGTGTGTTTTGGTGTGTGTGATGTGTGTGTGAATACTGTGGTGTGTTTGGGTGTGTGTGATGGTGTGTAAATACTGTGGTATGTTTGAGTGTTCATGATGGTATGTGTAAATGCAGGGTGGGTTAGGGTGTGTGTGATGGTGTGTGTGAATACTGTGGTGTGTTTGGGTGTGTGTGATGGTGTGTGTGAATACTGCGGTGTGTTTGAGTGTGCATGATGGTATGTGTAAATGCACGGTGGGTTAGGGTGTGTGTGATGGTGTGTGTGAATACTGTGGTGTGTTTGGGTGTGTGTGATGGTGTGTAAATACTGTGGTGTGTTTGGGTGTGTGTGATGGTGTGTGTGAATACTGTGGTGGGTTAGGGTGTGTGTGATGGTGTGTGTGAATACTGTGGTGTGTTTGGGTGTGTGTGATGGTGTGTGTGAATACTGTGGTGTGTTTGGGTGTGTGTGATGGTGTGTGTGAATGCTGTGGTGTGTTTGGGTGTGTGTGATGGTGTGTGTGAATACTGTGGTGTGTTTGGGTGTGTGTGATGGTGTGTGTGAATATTGTGGTGTGTTTGGGTGTGTGTGAATACTGTGGTGTGTTTGGGTGTGTGTGATGGTGTGTGTGAATACTGTGGTGTGTTTGGGTGTGTGTGATGGTGTGTGTGAATACTGTGGCATGTTTGGGTGTGTGTGATGGTGTGTGTGAATACTGTGGTGTGTTTGGGTGTGTGTGATGGTGTGTGTGAATACTGTGGTGTGTTTGGGTGTGTGTGATGGTGTGTGTGAATACTGTGGTGTGTGATGGTTTGTGTGAATACTGTGGTGTGTTTGGGTGTGTGTGATGGTGTGTGTGAATACTGTGGTGTGTTTGGGTGTGTGATGGTGTGTGTGAATACTGTGGTGTGTTTGGGTGTGTGTGATGGTGTGTGTGAATACTGTGGCGTGTTTGGGTGTGTGTAATGGTGTGTGTGAATACTGTGGCGTGTTTGGGTGTGTGTGATGGTGTGTGTGAATACTGTGGTGTGTTTGGGTGTGTGTGATGGTGTGTGTGAATACTGTGGTGTGTTTGGGTGTATGTGATGGTGTGTGTGAATACTGTGGTGTGTTTGGGTGTGTGTGATGGTGTGTGTGAATACTGTGGTGTGTTTGGGTGTGTGTGATGGTGTGTGTGAATACTGTGGTGTGTTTGGGTGTGTGTGATGGTGTGTGTGAATACTGTGGTGTGTTTAGGTGTGTGTGATGGTGTGTGTGAATACTGTGGTGTGTTTGGGTGTGTGTGATGGTGTGTGTGAATACTGTGGTGTGTTTGGGTGTGTGTGATGGTGTGTGTGAATACTGTGGTGTGTTTGGGTGTGTGTGATGGTGTGTGTGAATACTGTGGCGTGTTTGGGTGTGTGTATATGATTTATATTTAAATGCTATATTTGAACATAACATTTCAATTAAATTTTTGTGAATATAAAAATAATGAAAGCTAGAATCAAGCCATAAGCAGCTTCTAATGATTTGTTAAGATTTAATGGATGTTGTACAAATTATTTGATTCAGAACTTTGAGGCGTGGAACAATATGGCAACAGCGTACATCCAGCTGAGAGAAAAGTAAGTCTACAGTCAGATTCTGTTGTGTATCTGGTTAAAATCTCGGATTTCCCCACATGTTTTACCAGCTAGCTTGTTAACCTGTGAAACCTGACCAAATCAAACATGATATGCCATCAAGACAAGTATCTTACTTAAAGAATTAAATTTGAAAATGGTAAAAATATCTCATTTCGTTTGGATTTGATTACCTTAAAAGGCATAATGTGAAATTTCTTTTGTTGTAGGGAAAAGGCCCTGAAAGTTTTGAATGAAGCTATCAAGTACAATTATGAGAACTGGAAGTTATGGGAGAATGTCCTCATAGTAAGTACTATACTGAAATGTGTGGACCAGTGCTAACATCTGTTTTAGCTGGTCTGAACAACTGGTGACCTTATGCCATGTCACAATGTCCTTCTGGCCTCTTGGGCTTAATGTTTTCACAGGCACTGATTGTATTTATACGTGTAAGGTAGGTAACTAAGTTGATCTATTTGAATTTTGCTCTTGAGCTGAATAAGTGCTGTTGTGGAAGGTCATTCAGGCCTATTAAAAAAATTATAGATTACACTTGAAAGGTAATAGAGTTTGAATTTTGATTTTACAGGTGGCGACAGATTGTGCTGATGTGGGGAAAGCTATTCAGGCTTATAATAGAATCCTTGATATAAAAGACAAATGGGGAGATGGTCAGGTAGGTAATTTCATGGTATATCAGAGTGTTGTGTACTGTATTCTGTACAGTATTCCTAGCTACATGATATATCAGTGTGTGTTGTATACTATAGTCTGTACAGTATTCCTAGCTACATGATATATCAGTGTGTTGTATACTATAGTCTGTACAGTATTCCTTGCTACATGATATATCAGTGTGTTGTATACTGTATTCTGTACAGTATTCCTAGCTTCATGGTATATCAGTGTGTTGTATACTGTATTCTGTACAGTATTCCTAGCTACATGGTATATCAGTGTATTGTATACTGTATTCTGTACAGTATTCCTAGCTTCACGGTATATCAGTGTGTTGTATACTGTATTCTGTACAGTATTCTTAGCTACATGGTATATATGTGTGTTGTATACTGTATTCTGTACAGTATTCTTAGCTACATGGTATATCAGTGTGTGTTGTATACTGTATTCTGTACAGTATTCCTAGCTACATGGTATATCAATGTGTTGTATACTGTATTCTGTACAGTATTCCTAGCTACATGGTATATCAGTGTGTGTTGTATACTGTATTCTGTATAGTATTCCTAGCTACATGATATATCAGTGTTTGTTGTATACTGTATTCTGTACAGTGTTCCTAGCTACATGGTATATCACTGTGTGTTGTATACTATAGTCTGTACAGTATTCCTAGCTACATGGTATATCACTGTGTGTTGTGTACTATAGTCTGTACAGTATTCCTAGCTACATGGTATATCAGTGTGTGTTGTATACTGTATTCTGTACAGTATTCCTAGCTACATGGTATATCAGTGTGTTGTATACTGTATTCTGTATAGTATTCCTAGCTGCATGGTATATCAGTGTGTTGTATACTGTATTCTGTACAGTATTCCTAGCTACATGGTATATCAGTGTGTGTTGTGTACTGTATTCTGTACAGTATTCCTAGCTACATGGTATATCAGTGTGTGTTGTGTACTGTATTCTGTACAGTATTCCTAGCTACATGGTATATCAGTGTGTGTTGTGTACTGTATTCTGTACAGTATTCCTAGCTACATGGTATATCAGTGTGTGTTGTGTACTGTATTCTGTACAGTATTCCTAGCTACATGGTATATCAGTGTGTGTTGTGTAATGTATTCTGTACAGTATTCCTAGCTACATGGTATATCAGTGTGTGTTGTGTACTGTATTCTGTACAGTATTCCTAGCTACATAATATATCAGTGTGTTGTATACTATAGTCTGTACAGTATTCCTAGCTACATGATATATCACTGTGTGTTGTGTACTATAGTCTTTACAGTATTCCTCGCTACATGATATATCACTGTGTGTTGTATACTGTATTCTGTACAGTATTCCTAGCTACATGATATATCATTGTGTTGTATACTATAGTCTGTACAGTATTCCTAGCTACATGGTATATCACTGTGTGTTGTGTACTATAGTCTGTACAGTATTCCTAGCTACATGGTATATCAGTGTGTGTTGTATACTGTATTCTGTATAGTATTCCTAGCTACATGATATATCAGTGTGTTGTATACTATAGTCTGTACAGTATTCCTAGCTACATGGTATATCACTGTGTGTTGTGTACTATAGTCTGTACAGTATTCCTAGCTACATGGTATATCACTGTGTGTTGTGTACTATAGTCTGTACAGTATTCCTAGCTACATGGTATATATGTGTGTTGTATACTGTATTCTGTACAGTATTCCTAGCTACATGGTATATCAGTGTGTTGTATACTGTATTCTGTACAGTATTCCTAGCTACATGGTATATCAGTGTGTGTTGTGTACAGTATTCTGTACAGTATTCCTAGCTACATGGTATATCAGTGTGTTGTATACTGTATTCTGTATAGTATTCCTAGCTACATGGTATATCAGTGTGTGTTGTGTACAGTATTCTGTACAGTATTCCTAGCTACATGGTATATCAGTGTGTTGTATACTGTATTCTGTACAGTATTCCTAGCTACATGGTATAACAGTGTGTGTTGTATACTGTATTCTGTACAGTATTCCTAGCTTCATGGTATATCAGTGTGTTGTATACTGTATTCTGTACAGTATTGCTAGCTATCAAAGTGTTACAGTGATGTACCCCCACTCTACATTTCTACAGCATTTAGTTAACAAATGTCTACTGTTTATAATATCAAGTTGGATGCTTATAGATATACCTGTTGGTTCTGTTATTGTTTACCATTTTCTCATTTGGGAACCAAGCACTACTGACTTGGATTGACCAAGATTTACATAGCAGGTGTCATTGATGAAGCAGAAGACAATTTCTCTTCCAGAACACCTGGTCTTATTCTCCTTCTACTTCTTCAGGAGTCTCCATGTAAATCTTTCTATTTTACCCTAAAAAAATTGAGTTTAGATGATGGTTCTGTTGACATGTTAGTGTTTTTGTGTTTGTTTTTGTTCATCTTGGCATTAGTTTTCAGCATTCAGGATGCCCTTGGCCATAGTTATAACATATGATGGCTATTGTAGGTTCTGAGTACTTTGGTCCTTGCCGTGACTGGAAACTATTCAGATATTGATGGACAGCCAGCTTCCATACACATACCCAAGCTACTGACTCTGTTTGGTAGAACTACTTCTAAGGTAGGCAGAATTTTAATTCTTTAAAAAATGTGTCTTACTAAATATGAAAAATTTAATCATTTATATTTACAAGTATTATTTACAGATATTTGTAAATACAAATTTATCAGAAGTTTTATACAATTGTTGCAAGGTATCCAGTTTTGTTGAAATATACTGGTAGTTTATTACTATACAATTATTTATGGCCATGCGATTTAATATGCTCTATACCACCCTGGTCTAATTATGTTTAAAATGTGTTAAGATTAATCACTGTTTCTAAAACTTGTTCATCTTGTCAATATATGGCATTAAATGTAAAAACCAACGAATTGTTGTTTGATATTAAAACACATTTGATCTGACTTTAGGTTTCTAACAATGCTGAGATCTGGAAAGCTTACGCCAAACTGACAGCATTCAGCATGGAAGGGAAAGAAGAGAAACATGAAGTGGTAATACATACACACAGCATTTGTTCATGGTTTCCATGGTTTCCATGGTTTCATTGTCCACTGAAAAACACAGAGTCTGTCCATTATCACCCATGCTTTCTTTTCTACAGTATCTTAAATTAAATCTAAAATTTTATATCATGATGCACTTTCATAATGAGTATGTGAAATAGGAATTTAAAAGATAATGAGTCTTGTAAAGCAAGTTAAACCACAGTGGCTTGTCAAATTCTTATTTGAAATATGCCATTGTGCTTCAATATTTACAAGAACGTGAATCATGTAATGAAAAATTCTATTATAATTTTTGTCATTATATTTAATGTAACAAAGAATTTTTTATATTCATTATCAGAACTGATAACCAACTTACAAAATGAATCTGAATATCACAATACAGGTATTACAGCACCTCCAGAAGGCCTACAGGTGTGTGACCCAGGACCCAAAGTGGGAACAAAACACTGACAAGTGTAAAGAGATTGCTGACCAGGCACTAGAACTGGCACAAAGTAGGTTTAAGTCTCCAATAAAGGTCTTCATGTAACACTTTCTTTAAGTCTCTAATACAGGCCTTCATGTAACACTTTCACTAAGTCTCCAATACAGGTCTTCATATAACACTTTCACTAAGTCTCCAATACAGGCCTTCATATAACACTTTCACTAAGTCTCCAATACAGGCCTTCATGTAACACTTTCACTAAGTTTCCAATACAGGTCTTCATGTAACACTTTCACTAAGTCTCCAATACAGGCCTTCATGTAACACTTTCACTAAGTCTCCAATACAGGCCTTCATGTAACACTTTCACTAAGTCTCCAATACAGGCCTTCATGTAACACTTTCACTAAGTCTCCAATACAGGCCTTCATGTAACACTTTCACTAAGTCTCCAATACAGGCCTTCATGTAACACTTTCACTAAGTCTCCAATACAGGCCTTCATGTAACACTTTCACTAAGTCTCCAATACAGGCCTTCATGTAACACTTTCACTAAGTCTCCAATACAGGCCTTCATATAACACTTTCACTAAGTCTCCAATACAGGCCTTCATGTAACACTTTCTTTAAGTCTCCAATACAGGTCTTCATGTAACACTTTCACTAAGTCTCCAATACAGGCCTTCATGTAACACTTTCTTTAAGTCTCTAATACAGGTCTTCATATAACACTTTCACTAAGTCTCCAATACAGGCCTTCATGTAACACTTTCTTTAAGTCTCCAATACAGGTCTTCATGTAACACTTTCTTTAAGTCTCCAATACAGGCCTTCATGTAACACTTTCTTTAAGTCTCTAATACAGGTCTTCATATAACACTTTCATTAAGTCTCCAATACAGGCCTTCATGTAACACTTTCTTTAAGTCTCTAATACAGGTCTTCATGTAACACTTTCACTAAGTCTCCAATACAGGCCTTCATATAACACTTTCTTTAAGTCTCCAATACAGGTCTTCATATAACACTTTCACTAAGTCTCCAATACAGGCCTTCATGTAACACTTTCTTTAAGTCTCTAATACAGGTCTTCATGTAACACTTTCACTAAGTCTCCAATACAGGCCTTCATATAACACTTTCACTAAGTCTCCAATACAGGCCTTCATGTAACACTTTCTTTAAGTCTCTAATACAGGTCTTCATATAACACTTTCACTAAGTCTCCAATACAGGCCTTCATGTAACACTTTCACTAAGTCTCCAATACAGGCCTTCATATAACACTTTCACTAAGTCTCCAATACAGGCCTTCATGTAACACTTTCTTTAAGTCTCTAATACAGGTCTTCATATAACACTTTCACTAAGTCTCCAATACAGGCCTTCATGTAACACTTTCTTTAAGTCTCTAATACAGGTCTTCATATAACACTTTCACTAAGTCTCCAATACAGGCCTTCATGTAACACTTTCACTAAGTCTCCAATACAGGTCTTCATGTAACACTTTCTTTAAGTCTCTAATACAGGTCTTCATATAACACTTTCACTAAGTCTCCAATACAGGTCTTCATATAACACTTTCACTAAGTCTCCAATACAGGCCTTCATGTAACACTTTCACTAAGTCTCCAATACAGGCCTTCATATAACACTTTCACTAAGTCTCCAATACAGGCCTTCATATAACACTTTCACTAAGTCTCCAATACAGGCCTTCATATAACACTTTCACTAAGTCTCCAATACAGGCCTTCATGTAACACTTTCTTTAAGTCTCTAATACAGGTCTTCATATAACACTTTCACTAAGTCTCCAATACAGGCCTTCATGTAACACCTTTATTAAATCTCCAATACAGGTCTGCATGTAACACTTTCACTAAGTCTCCAATACAGGTCTTCATGTAACACTTTCTTTAAGTCTCTAATACAGGTCTTCATATAACACTTTCACTAAGTCTCCAATACAGGTCTTCATATAACACTTTCACTAAGTCTCCAATACAGGCCTTCATATAACACTTTCACTAAGTCTCCAATACAGGCCTTCATATAACACTTTCACTAAGTCTCCAATACAGGTCTTCATATAACACTTTCACTAAGTCTCTAATACAGGTCTTCATATAACATTTTCACTAAGTCTCCAATACAGGCCTTCATATAACACTTTCACTAAGTCTCCAATACAGGTCTTCATATAACACTTTCACTAAGTCTCCAATACAGGCCTTCATGTAACACTTTCTTTAAGTCTCCAATACAGGCCTTCATGTAACACTTTCTTTAAGTCTCCAATACAGGTCTTCATATAACACTTTCACTAAGTCTCCAATACAGGCCTTCATATAACACTTTCACTAAGTCTCCAATACAGGCCTTCATATAACACTTTCACTAAGTCTCCAATACAGGTCTTCATATAACACTTTCACTAAGTCTCTAATACAGGTCTTCATATAACACTTTCTTTAAGTCTCCAATACAGGTCTTCATATAACACTTTCACTAAGTCTCCAATACAGGCCTTCATGTAACACTTTCACTAAGTCTCCAATACAGGCCTTCATATAACACTTTCACTAAGTCTCCAATACAGGCCTTCATATAACACTTTCACTAAGTCTCCAATACAGGCCTTCATGTAACACTTTCTTTAAGTCTCCAATACAGGCCTTCATGTAACACTTTCTTTAAGTCTCCAATACAGGTCTTCATATAACACTTTCACTAAGTCTCCAATACAGGCCTTCATATAACACTTTCACTAAGTCTCCAATACAGGCCTTCATATAACACTTTCACTAAGTCTCCAATACAGGTCTTCATATAACACTTTCACTAAGTCTCTAATACAGGCCTTCATATAACACTTTCACTAAGTCTCTAATACAGGCCTTCATATAACAGTTTCACTAAGTCTCTAATACAGGCCTTCATATAACACTTTCACTAAGTCTCTAATACAGGCCTTCATATAACACTTTCACTAAGTCTCTAATACAGGCCTTCATATAACACTTTCACTAAGTCTCCAATACAGGTCTGCATGTAATACTTTCACTAAGTCTCCAATACAGGTCTTTACCAAGCGTGGCCAGCTTACAAAGACATTGACACAACGTTACAGAGCATGACCAGCTTACAAAGACATTGACACAACTTTACAGAGCATGACCTGTATACAAAGACATTGACACAACTTTACAGAGCATGGCCAGCTTACAAAGACATTGACACAACATTACAGAGCATGGTCAGCTTACAAAGACATTGACACAACATTACAGAGCATGGCCAGCTTACAAAGACATCGACACAACATTACAGAGCATGGTCAGCTTACAAAGACGTCAACACAACTTTACAGAGAATGATGAGCTGGCAAATATATTGACACAGTGGACAGAATATTGTTATCTTGAAATCAGACAGCATTATTTCTGGTCACTGATACAAGTGTTGTTGGATGGTCCTGTGTACTTTATTACTTTGATGACAAGTTAGAAGTTTTCTGATTCTTGTGATCAGAAATAAAATGATTAAGCTGTCTGATACTCGCCCATCACTCATTATCAATATCTATATAGGATATGAAGAATGTAGCAGCAAAGCACAGAACTCCACTAAAGCTGTTCAAATGTTGTCCTCAGCAAAACTCATGGTCAAAGGAGTCCTGACAAAAATCAAGGTAACGATAAGGCATGCTTCAGGCAAGATCGGATTAACCTAAACCAATAAACAAACATGTCACATTATCAAGGAAGGAAGCTAAAGGAATCAGTTTTACAAGAAGATCATTTTATACATGAAATAGATCAATGAATTTCAATGTTTTTATTATCATCCTTGATGACAAAAGGAAAAATTACCTCATAGTCTCTATGTGTTTGGTTCCTGAGATGATACAGGCAGTGGACTTCAGGTTAGGCATTAACTTCAGAAATTTCCTCTATATCTTTTCTTGATTAATTCATTAGAAAATATATTTAAACTTTATATTGATAATAACTAATATATGCAAGAGCTTTGTAATACTTTAGATCTTGTGGGTTTTTATTTTATCAGAAACAACATACAGACGAGATATCTGAAGTACTAGATGATGCAATAGTGGAACACTGCACCAAATTGGAAGTTAAACTACAAGAAATAATTTCCAAAATTACAGAACTGAAAGGAAGTTGATCTGGCTAATAAAGAACCTTGAATACCAACTATAGAAGCAAATTTTTGAGTCGTGTTTTTTGTATATCTACAAATCTATATGTTATAACTTTGTTAAAATGTTCAAGTAACCATGGCAACAGAACAGCCTTACATTTATAGACTTATTTACAATATTATCAGGCCCAGCACTTTAGTGAAGTTTATTTTCATTTTAGCATTGCTTATTTCATTTTCACCATATCCTTATTGGTTCTTCAAATATCATTTCCCCTGTTCTATGATCATATTCCTTGTGGAACCCTATACTTTCTCTTCATTATTTGCAGGCATATTTGAAGAAAGAACATGAAATTGTTCAAAAAAAGTAATTCTTGTCAGAAGTACATTGAACAGATTGCTCACCTGTCTGAAAGTTTCTATAAAAAAATCATTCACATTGTTTTTTTTGGAAAAATTGTACATATTGCCCTAGACACGTGGTTATTATCAATGATGGACACGTGGTTATTATCACTGATGGACACGTGGTTATTATCATGGTTAGACACGTGGTTATTATCAGTGATAGACACGTGGTTATTATCACTGTAAAGCACATGGTTATTATCACGGATAGACACGTGGTTATTATCACTGATAGACACGTGGTTATTATCACTGATAGACACGTGGTTATTATCACTGATGGACACGTGGTTATTATCACGGATAGACACGAGGTTATTATCAGTGATAGACACGTGGTTATTATCACTGATGGACACGTGGTTATTATCAGTGATAGACACGTGGTTATTATCACGGATAGACACGTGGTTATTATCAGTGATAGACACGTTATTATCACGGATAGACACGTGGTTATTATCACTGATAGACACGTGGTTATTATCACTGATGGACACGTGGTTATTATCAGTGATAGACACGTGGTTATTATCAGTGATAGACACGTGGTTATTATCAGTGATAGACACGAGGTTATTATCACTGATAGACACGTGGTTATTATCACGGATAAACACGTGGTTATTATCACGGTTAGACACGTGGTTATTATCACTGATAGACACGTGGTTATTATCACGGATAGACACGTGGTTATTATCACTGATAGACACGTGGTTATTATCAGGGATAAACACGTGGTTATTATCACGGTTAGACACGTGGTTATTATCACTGATAGACACGTGGTTATTATCACTGATAGACACGTGGTTATTATCAGTGATAGACACGTGGTTATTATCAGTGATAGACACGTGGTTATTATCACTGATAGACACGTAGTTATTATCACGGATAGACACGTGGTTATTATCTAGGACATAATTCAATGATTACACATACAGTCTTTAGGTTTTTTTAGTTTTAATTTTATTGAGAGTAGTAATGTATAAAAGAGTTCCCACAAAAGACATTAAGTTATAATTGTACTGACAGTAGAAGTGTATAAAAGAGTTCCCACTAAAGACATTGGTTTAGTTATAATTGTACTGACAGTAGAAGTGTATGAAAGAGTTCCCACTAAAGACATTAAGTTATAATTGTACTGACAGTAGAAGTGTATAAAAGAGTTCCCACAAAAGACATTAAGTTATAGTTGTACTGACAGTAGAAATGTATGAAAGAGTTCCCACTAAAGACATTGATTTAGTTATAATTGTACTGACAGTAGAAGTGTATGAAAGAGTTCCCACTAAAGACATTAAGTTATAATTGTACTGACAGTAGAAGTGTATGAAAGAGTTCCCACTAAAGACATTAAGTTATAATTGTACTGACAGTAGAAGTGTATAAAAGAGTTCCCACTAAAGACATTGGTTTAGTTATAATTGTACTGACAGTAGAAGTGTATGAAAGAGTTCCCACTAAAGACATTAAGTTATAATTGTACTGACAGTAGAAGTGTATAAAAGAGTTCCCACAAAAGACATTAAGTTATAGTTGTACTGACAGTAGAAATGTATGAAAGAGCTCCCACTAAAGACATTGATTTAGTTATAATTGTACTGACAGTAGAAGTGTATGAAAGAGTTCCCACTAAAGACATTGATTTAGTTATAATTGTACTGACAGTAGAAGTGTATAAAAGAGTTCCCACTAAAGACATTGGTTTAGTTATAATTGTACTGACAGTAGAAGTGTATGAAAGAGTTCCCACTAAAGACATTGATTTAGTTATAATTGTACTGACAGTAGAAGTATATGAAAAAGTTCCCACTAAAGACGTTGATATACTTATAATTGTACTAACAGTAGGAGTGTATGAAAGAGTTCCCACTAAAGACATTAAGTTATAATTGTACTGACAGTAGAAGTGTATGAAAAAGTTCCCACTAAAGACATTGGTTTAGTTATAATTGTACTGACAGTAGAAGTGTATGAAAGAGTTCCCACTAAAGACATTGGTTTAGTTATAATTGTACTGACAGTAGAAGTGTATGAAAAAGTTCCCACTAAAGACATTGATTTAGTTATAATTGTACTGACAGTAGAAGTGTATGAAAGAGTTCCCATTAAAGACATTGGTTTAGTTATAATTGTACTGACAGTAGAAGTGTATGAAAGAGTTCCCACTAAAGACATTAAGTTATAATTGTACTGACAGTAGAAGATTTGTGTTTAACACATATATTTGTTAAGATCTATTGCTCACACGATATCAAATGATTCCATGTATCTATAACACAACAGCGATAAAGCAATTCTTAATAGTTTCTTTACTTCATCAGAAAAGTCCCTAGCTGGAAATCTTGTAGGGACAGCCCAGTTATTTCTAAGATAAACATAAATCGGCGCTTTTCCTGTTCCAGAGTTGGAATCTTCTAATGAATTTATTGAAATATATTATTACTGAGGTTTTTGCTTCTGTAGTAGCGGTTTTATATGTCCATGTAATGTAGTAAACTCTACGGAGTGTAGGTGGTGGGCGTAGTACTTATAGTGTATAAGTTGTGACATAGTCAGGAAATAATATATATATATGATATGAGTATATGTAGTAAGAAGTAATATCTGTATGACGTACTATCAACCTGTTACACACTTTAATTTAATGTAAACATTGATTTCATTGATCGCCACAGTAGACTATAAATTACCCAGCCGTGAAGTGCGTCAGTGAGCAGTGTGTGACATTGAGGAAAAGTGACAGCACCTTCGCCTCCGATCTATCAACTTTATAGTCATTTCTGATGTGGAAAAACACAGTAAAAGTTTCGTTAGTGACAATGCTTTTGACAAGATGGCCGCAACATGATGGAGACTTTAGACAAATGTTAGGCAATAAATGTGTGTTTAGAACTAAATGTACTATTTTAGAGAAAGTGGTAATTTTTTAGTGAGAGAAAATATGGTCTGACCAGAAACAACCAGTTGCCAGTGAATAGAACAGTTGACATTGGTGACAAAAGGATGAGAATCTTAAGGAAATATGATAGATACAAATATTCCACAAAGAGTTCACAAGATCTCACGCGATGCCGGTACTGTCTGCAGTCAGAATATCAATGCTTTACCGAACGAACTCCTTGCTCGAATATTTTGGTACCTTCACCCAATTAAAGATACACTTCCGGTTCTTGCATTTGTCTGTAGAAAATGGCGAGCTCTTCTCTTGAATAATGGTTCATTATGGCGTGTGATACACGTTGACCCTCGAGGTTATGTCTACTGGCATTTCAGTATGTTGTGTTGCATTTTTCGCCTCTTTGGTCAACACATACAAAAGCTAACCTGGACTGACCACTCGCCAGTGTACGAACGCGTGTTTTCTTTTATTCCACGTTTAGGAAACCTGAAATACCTTAGACTGCCAATTCTGTGGACTAAGTCGGTAGTTGAGACTCTGTCTTCTCTAACACGACTAGAGAATATACAGATCAATGGTGGATTCGCTCTAACAGATGATGAACTGGAAATGATTGGAAAATGCTTCCCAAATTTACTCGAAATTTCTTTAAATGCGTGTTGGCGACTGACTGCCAATGGTATAGAAAATCTAGTGGACAGCTTGACCTGCCTTCAAACATTGAAGTTAAAGATAAATTCGGGTCTCCGCCTGAGCGACCCCAGGAGTGGACAGGCCATACAAAGAGGATATGACATCACAAAGTGTGTCATAAATGACGTCAGATTCACGCTCGTGCGTGTCTTGTGTTTGCACTTTGTACCAATTGAAATGGAGGAACTTTGGGATTTGGTTAAGAGACTGAAACGCCTCACGAAACTCAGCATCAGCAACTGTGAGGTGGGTAGACTAGTTCTACTTGTAATCTATTTTTAATACTTAATTTACAACGGTTGTTTTCGAAATGAAAGAAAAGTTTGTTTACTTGTTTGTATTTCTTGTTGTTGTTGTTGTTATGTTTTCATCGGATAAAGGATTTCAGGCAAGTGAGTAATATAAGAGTCATTTTCAGATATCGATTTTAATTTTATCTTATTGTCAAAGTGCATTTAAATTTGCCATGACGAACATGGGCGACATGCAGTACGCAACATATGGTAGGTGTAACATTACACCACAAGCTGTGTCCATATTACCACGTACTCTTGCAGCAATTCTACCAGGGACAATTGTTTTCTAATCACGTAAAATACACAACCAATGAGTCGATAATAAGAGATGATCATTTGATAATATAATAAAGATAAATATGTCTTTCATTTCTTATAACGTTTTTTTATAAGATTATCACCTTCAGGAAAAATGAACCTTTTGAAGTTGAGGATTAAGTCACAAATTACAGATATGAAATTTGTATGAGAATTCCAGGGCGCGGGTAGATGTTAAAAATGATGAGGTAGAAAAACAAACTTGAATAACAGGAATGTTTGATTTGATCTCATGATTTCAGCTAGTTTATTTCACACCTATTTCCTTACTTCTCGTTATCGGTGTTATTTGTGTTGTGGGGTAAAGCATTTCTTCTATGCTCGGATTAGTATTCACATGTTAGAGGTAAAAAAACATACACTGTTTAACATACATCAGTTAAGATATTGCCAGCTGTTGCACTGCTTTACCTACTTGACCATCTGGTCATATGATGTAACATATACGTTTGCTAGGGATAGCAGCATCCATGTGTGAAGTGTGCATTAAAATATTAATCCCGAACATCTAGAAAGATTTTTTTTACGAAATTTGATTTTTACCTTAACGCAACCATTAGGAGCAGCTTTCCACTAAACTATTGTTAATTTAGTGTATGGAAGCATCCCTGTTTCCCCAAATCATGTATAGAATACCCACAGGTGATTTCAAAGGACTCGTCAGTGATGCTAAGGACCTTGATATGAAAACCTAAAAGTTGAGTGAGGAAAATTTAAATACATCACGACAAAGGTTAGAAACTAGATAGGAAGTTGCATCAAAAAATGGGTGGGGTGGGGGATAGGGGGTGGGGGCATGAACCGATGTCCATGTTAGTCCCGTCCGTCCTGACAATTCAATGTCCATGTTAGTCCCGTCCGTCCTGACAATTCAATGTCCATCGCCCAACAACTTCATTTTTTGACAGATTTTGGTCAAACTTTATACAATAGTAAATCAGGAGTTTATTTTGGATATCGTTGCATTTTAGGGGTCAAGGTCAAGGCAAAGACTACCATTGTTATACATATAGAATCATCAATTGATTCATTTTACTAAAATAGCGACTTTACAATTTCGTAGAAATTGATTAAACTTAGCGCAACGATCAATTATGAGTATACTTTGGACATTGTTGAGTTTCAGGGGTTCGCAGTCAAGGCCAAGGTCAGTTGTGCTTTATATATAGAAAATGTTAACTAATTCAAGTTAAACACTTCTTTTGTGGATTTTGGTCAAGCTTTATCACCGTATCCAATCGCCACATCGGGCTTTCCAAAATGTATATACAAATCGAAAGTTATGTAAAAAAACGGACTTCAATTTGTTCTAAATATGATCATTTAGTACTTTTCTTAAAGTGCACTGACCGCAGCATATATCGAGTATCTTTTGATCCTATAATCGAGGTTGAATTCTGTCTGGTTAATCCAGAAGACTCGACAAAGATTTACCAGTCTGAACAAAACGTTCATATTTCACTTTTGAATCTCGCTTTCCTCTCATTTCTAAAAAAACATCTTTACAATCCAATGTTGGGTATGACGACTTGTGCATATACAACACACCTAAATAGAATTTCTGTTTTTTCGGGTGTAGAATTTCAGATCAATGATTATTTATCTTCGATATTTCGTGTGGACACCGGGGTTTCTAAAAATGTAAACCAATGGGTGTTAAAACACAACTTACATTTTACATTTTCTGAGAACCATTGACACTATTCAAATGAAATGCAGTTTACGACAAACCTCGCGGACTTAAGTCTGCCAGCGCGTGTAGTAATAGTAATAGCTCTTAATACTATGATGTATGTAAATATGTTTTATCACTGTTTACACACATGTATTAAAGGCCATTGATTTCTTTATTTGTAGCATCTTCACGGAGTACGATTGGTTTCCAGTTCTCTACAGAAATGTTACCTGTTCAATCTATGGAATGTTCTGTTTGTATGTGTAAGATCTCCTACCTTAAAACTGTTAACAATAGACCATGGCATGGATACTATGGAACATGTTGAATTGGATTCGGACTCGCTGAGACGTGTTACAATCGACGGGTGTAACGTAATGCGCACTCTCCGTGTGACAAGCAGACGACTGACCTTCATGGAGTTATCCAAGTGTGAGAATATTGACATGAGGTCATTTCACGAAACCCTCAGGAATAATACGTCACTGCTCTCTCTCCGGCTTGGTTGCATTTCACAAGACAGCTTGACTTTTGACGAGATGATGATTCCAAATTTACAAGAATTATGTCTTCTTGGGGACTTCTCTTGTGAAACTTTGCACATCAGAAGTCCAACGCTTAGATTACTACATACGGAATCTGAGAACGACATCATAACGCTGAATCACATGTACATCACTGCCAACCACTTGTGTAAAATAGCACTGACAGGAATGCCTGCCCTGAAAACTCTCACAATCCAGTGTGTCAGTGTTGACTTTATAGAGATGAATCTATGCAGTGATGATCGGCTCAACCTTGAATCCTGTGTCATCCACGCGCTGAACGCTATCGGGTTTCTTCGTTTATTTGATTGTAAAGTGAATCTTCTATCAGTATGTAGCCCATTGGTGAGAACCATTGTTCTATATAGGTGTCAAATGACAGATTACGTCCTTCAAATGGCTTTAAATGGATGTCTCAACATAGCGTATCTAAATCTCGAAAAGTGTCGCGAGATCAGCAAAGTGTCTGTTCATTCTCCTTTAATGAAGTTTTTGAATTTGTTTGGATGTGTCGATATACATAGACTTGATCTGGAATATTGTCCACAGCTAATGGCCCTGAATGTCGGCCAATGTACAAACCTGCGACTGTTCATACGTGGTATAGAGCAAAAACTCAGTTCTCTATGTCGTACGTATGACATAGTTCCCCCTCAGGAAACAGTCAGGTGGAGTCACGACTTTCCTCCTAAACCATATATCTGTGAAATACCAAACAGTCACATTCAGTAAACATGATACAAGATATACCAAAAGATGTAAAAGAGAGTCTATTTCTGAATGTTTTTCAGTTGTATGATAATCTGCAATAGCGCACAAATTGTAAATATTTTTTGTAGTGTTAGCGTCACTTTTAAAGTTTATACATCTTATACCGGGGCTGTTTTATATGTTCATATTCCAAGCTGAGAACATTGATAGAGTACAGTAATGGTTAGTACAATTTGTATGCTAAAAGTGTTTTATAAGATCGTGTCAGATGTGCTCATTAAGTATAAGATCGTGTCAAATGTGGTCATTAAGAGTGAGTGTGTCACATTCATGATATCACGAAATGCGCCCAAGTCCGAGCTCCCTTCTTTGTACCTATTTACCGGATCAAGTCCGAGCTCCCTTCTTTGTACCTATTTACCGGATCAAGTCCGAGCTCCCTTCTTTGTACCGATTTACCGGATCAAGTCCGAGCTCCCTTCTTTGTACCGATTTACCGGATCAAGTCCGAGCTCCCTTCTTTGTACCGATTTACCGGATCAAGTCCGAGCTCCGGTCCGAGCTCCCTTCTTTGTACCGATTTACCGGATCAAGTCCGAGCTCCCTTCTTTGTACCGATTTACCGGATCAAGTCCGAGCTCCGGTCCGAGCTCCCTTCTTTGTACCGATTTACCGGATCAAGTCCGAGCTCCCTTCTTTGTACCGATTTACCGGATCAAGTCCGAGCTCCCTTCTTTGTACCGATTTACCGGATCAAGTCCGAGCTCCGGTCCGAGCTCCCTTCTTTGTACCGATTTACCGGATCAAGTCCGAGCTCCCTTCTTTGTACCGATTTACCGGATCAAGTCCGAGCTCCCTTCTTTGTACCTATTTACCGGATCAAGTCCGAGCTCCCTTCTTTGTACCTATTTACCGGATCTGACAACATAATTTAACATTAGCTTAGACATTCAGATATTCTCCCGATTGACCGGCAAGGCACCGTATTGTATGTCACGTCACAGTTAATTTCAAACTAATATCACCCGTTGGCTGTCATTACACGAGCTTCCGTGTCATCTAGATGAGTAAAGATGGGGTATTTAAATGTGAACACTGCTCTAGGATGTATAATGTGTATGTGTAATACGGGGCTTCATTTCCCTGTGTGTTTTTAACATTGCTGTATTTCAAAAACGTAACTTAGACATCTGGTTGTATGTCAAACTGTATAAATGTAAGTAAAAACGAGACTTTTTACTGCTGTTTGCACCAATGAACATCATCAATACTTTTGACGAGAGGGACCATAGACCTTCACACATCTATGACCAAGTTTAAACAAAGCGTGGCCGAATTACAGTCCATTGTTACCATCTTGTGTATGCTTTGATCTGTAATCTGATCCCACCACACCATTTTCGTCCTGAGTGTACGTAAGATCATCGAACAGCCGAAAAAAGTTGGTCGCTTTCCTAGAATCTCGTACACTATGTCAGTGGTAGTACGCTCCACATTGGTCATTCGTCGGATGAAGGTGATCTATCAGAACCAGTCTCTGCTACTATGCTCCAAAAGTGCCAAGGTTGGGTGGTGAGGGGAAAGCCGGAGTTCCCAGAGAAAAACCACCGACCTGCGGCCTGGCGATTGGGTCACGTAGGCCTCAAGCTCGCCATCCTATGGTGGCTGATTAGTGCCATTTTCGCTTTTTCGTAGTTCAAAACGCAAAAAAAAAGCGAAATTTAAGCATTTCATTTTCGCTTTTTCGTGTATTTCTGAAAGCACGAAAAGCGAAAAAGGGACAGCTTAAACTGCGCTTTTTCGCGTTACATTTTGGCGCTTTTTCGCTTTTTTGCGTGGCGCTTTTTCGCTTTTTCGCGTTCGTTTTCGTCGCAGATGGAGGACGCTATTTTTCATGGTATGTAACTTATCAACTCGCGTGTTTCTTGCTCAGTCTTGTTTTCTGATGTTTGTTTTCTTATCTTTTAGTGAGCGGGAGATTATTCTTTACATAGAAGCCTATTTTGGTAAAGTTTAACCAAATCAAAGCGCTCAGTGTGCTCGAAGTCGGTGTAATAGAAAACTGTTCCAGTATCAGCTCATTTCCTGCTTCAGATAAGGAATATGGTAATTCATCAACACTTATCATCAATAAACAAGTGAATAACTGATTTTTATCAATCGATAAATGTATCATCAACTCACGTTTACATTTACTAAAGGAAACTTCCTAAATTTTCACCTCCAGATATGGAAGAGCAAACGGAAGGCATTATCTTCAACTTTTGCAAATGGCAAATGATATAAGATACTGCGCATGTTTTCCGGAAGACCAAAAAGCGCCACGCGAAAAAGCGAAAAAGCGCTGAAATTTAAAGCGAAAAAGCTTTTTCGCATTTTTCGCATTTTTCGCCCGCACTCTTTCCTTTTTCGCTTTTTCCTGCTGTAAGAAATACGCGAAAAAGCGAAAATGAAATGCTTAAATTTCTTTTTTTTTTTCGTTTTGAACTGCGAAAAAGTGAAAATGGCACTAATTAGTCACCATACGAAACAGGTGGAGGGCTAGTGTCAATGCGGTTTTTTTACATTAGAAAGGGCATCTAAGAATTCTATTAAAGGGATTAAGGTTTAATACATAGCTCTGGGTGACCAATTAATTTAAACTATCGTACAGATTTCTTGACCTTCCGGAGGTCGTCGGTGATGATAGACCAAAGGTATGGAAATCTAGGTGCGTTTCGGAAAGTCAAAATCGGTGCACTCGCCGCGTAGATCTTTTCATGATATTTTTGTTTATATCGAAAATACTTTATCACTCCTGTTTTTTTTTCTACAGAATTCAAGCTTGGTTTTTGTTGTTGTCACTAGATGTGTATCAGATGAACATTGTATTGCCACAATCGAACTTCATACAAGGACTTGTTATACAAATTGTGTGTGTTAACATGTATGTATTATAGCTCATTAGATAATAGACAAACGTGGAGAACATGTTAGGTGAAACACGTGCATGACATGTTAGATGGAACACGTGCATGACATGTTAGATGGAACACGTGCATGACATGTTAGATGGAACACGTGCATGGCATGTTAGATGGAACACGTGGAAAACATGTTAGAAGAAACACGTGGATTGCATGTCACAACACCTGGTCCAAATTTATCAAATAGTCGTCTTCTTCATTTTCACATTCATTAATATTCAGGTCGTAGTTCAAACGAGAAGATATTAATTTCCAAATAACCTTTACATTATTACTTTATCTGGTACTTACACAAAGTCGATATCAATATAATGTTTTGTCACTATTTCAGATGGTCGGTTTTCTTTCTCAGAATTACTGTAAACTCCAAGTTGAGACTGGTGGGTGTGATGATTACAGTGAACTCTGAGTTGAGACTGGTGGGTGTGATGATTACAGTGAACTCTGAGTTGAGACTGGTGGGTGTGATGATTACAGTGAACTCAGAGTTGAGACTGATGGGTGTGATGATTACAGTGAACTCCGAGTTGAGACTGGTGGGTGTGATGATTACAGTGAACTCTGAGTTGAGACTGGTGGGTGTGATGATTACAGTGAACTCCAAGTTGAGACTGGTGGGTGTGATGATTACAGTGAACTCTGAGTTGAGACTGGTGGGTGTGATGATTACAGTGAACTCTGAGTTGAGACTGGTGGGTGTGATGATTACAGTGAACTCTGAGTTGAGACTGGTGGGTGTGATGATTACAGTGAACTCAGAGTTGAGACTGATGGGTGTGATGATTACAGTGAACTCCGAGTTGAGACTGGTGGGTGTGATGATTACAGTGAACTCTGAGTTGAGACTGGTGGGTGTGATGATTACAGTGAACTCCGAGTTGAGACTGGTGGGTGTGATGATCACAGTGAACTCCAAGTTGAAACTGGCGTGTGTGTGTGTGTGTGAGGTGGGGGCGGGGGGATTATCATTTTTTGTTTTATTGGTGTTAAAGTTGTTTTAGTAATGTGAACCTTTCATGAATCTGGGTTATTAAGATTTTTTAATACTCCTTTATTTTATCGTGTATAATATCAATGATGTTTTCCATCTTAACGATTTATATAAAATAACCAGTCACAACAAACTGAGGAGATTAAATAACAAAGATTTATTTCAAAACTTCAGAGACATAATACAGATCAACAATATCACAGAAGGCAACTAGTACAATGCATTTTATAAATCCTAATTAATGCTGACTATAGAGATGACGTTAACGAACTTAAGTTACATATGACACACTCTCCAAACAAACAAGCAACGAAGTTCTCCCCTCATTCCGAGTAATTCGCTTTTTCGAGTATAGAATGAAATGGAGGAAAACAGACGCATTTTGAATTGTAACCCACACTAACATAGTTTTAAAATATTGTATTTGAAGATAATTTTTTAAAAATGTACACAAGTTAACCAACTTTATAATGTCCTTTTCCATGAACATTTATATCGTGGTATATCAAACTCAAGTGTCCATTTGATCTACGTCTAAATCTGTTAATTTTGTCATAACAAAAATACTTCAAAATTCATTTAATGCATACAGTTTCTAGCTATATTCCTTTTTTAGGTTGTTAGATTATGTCCTTCGACCCACGTGAGTCGGGATAATTTATCTGCAAAACATATACCGATCTCCAGAACTATAAATCGAAAGTAAAAACTGTCATATTTGAATTTTATGCTTAAATCTAGATTGTTGAAAATTCAAAAGCAAATCTTAAACAAAATTTTGTTTCATCAGTGGAACAGCCAAGAATGGTAATGTTTCATTTACTTATCGATGTAAGGGCGCAGTGTAAAAACAATAAAAATTGTAATTTGGAAAGAACTTTAACGAGTGTCCTCGTGTATTTACAATGTTCCAAAAGAGGAAGTAGAAATAGAACAATTAAATTGCAATTCTGAACCAATATCGTTCTGCCATTTACTCTGATAAAAGCAATATTACGACGCGCACGTGCTTACCTCGAAGGTCCAGTCCAAAGTATCACGTTCAGGAACAGAAAAGTTTACTTTACAAAATGACACTGCAGCGCAAAATTAAATTCACGGAACTAAGTCTCTATATAGCTGTACATGATTAGAAATATATTGCAGTGTAATATACGTGAATACTTTATGTCACATACGGAATTTTAATTGATAGGTTGTGATATTATCAGTTCAATGTTGAATGAACAGGATTTTTTTTTATTATCGTTATAACATAATTGTATTCTTCATATTTAAACATTAAAATATAAAACTTTTATAAATATAAACTTTATTTTACTACAATTACGTGACAAGTTATTTCAACTTATACTAATCACTATTGTGACCCGAATGTAAGCAGACGAGAGGTCTTATTGTGAGAGGGAACCGGACTACCTGGAGAAAACCCGGTTCCAGGAATCGAATGACGGACGTGAAAAGCGAACCTTTCCAATCCTATTTGATATGGTTTATGTTTTCGAGGTGAAATCGTTATCTGGGCTTCATTGGTATCATTACCAAATTAAATAAATAGACACATTCTACCAGGTAGATATTTTACTAAAATGTCTTGGTAGTTAACATCTGATCATTTCAAAGGTAGGAAATGAGTCAAAATACTGTTTATTTTTCATTTTCAATTTTTTGTGGTTTACTAAATGATTGCAGCACAAAAGAATGTATTTTACACGGAAATTATGATATACACTTTAGTTTCTATATTAAGTTTATGTCAAATGACTTATTTCCGTGATTATACAGTACAGTAATACAATAACATTTTTACTACCTGTGTTCTCTGGTTTTCGGGAAGCAAATTAAAAAAGTGATGCAAGACAATGATGATAAAAAAAAGAAATGTTGGAGTGTATATATCTCACAGAGAAATATTACCTATGTGTTAATTACGTGTTACAGATAGCCACTGTACTGATAAGCGACGTCGGGTGTGGTAAACAATCAATACTGAAATGAATGACGTCAGATAAAAAGATTAAAAACGTGGCCTAACAATTTCTTTGTAGTTATTTGCAAAAATGTCGATACGTTTGTAATTACAAAAATAAACACGCTACGTATAGACGTCATCTGGTTCCTGTCTGTTATCAGGTTATTATTTACGTCAGAACAACAGCTGGAGTCTGTGCAATCTAAAATTCAGGCACATATGTTCAAAGCTGTGACGTCATACCTCCATTCATAAATAACGATTGACGTGCGATAAATTCAGCTGCCGGATCTTGTTGAGCTCACAGCTGTGTCCCATGATCGGCAGTAAGTCAGATACTTAGGGTTGACCAATAGGACATGTACATTTGGGTTGTCAGTAAGACAGGTACTAGGGAGTGGTCAGTAAGACAGGTACTAGGGGGTAGCCAGTAAGACAGGTACTGGGGTGTGGCCAGTAAGACAGGTACTTGGGTGTGGTCAGTAAGACAGGTACTTGGGGGTAGCCAGTAAGACAGGTACTTGGGTGTGGCCAGTAAGACAAGTACTTGGGTGTGGTCAGTAAGACAGGTACTTGGGGGTAGCCAGTAAGACAGGTACTTGGGTGTGGCCAGTAAGACAGGTACTTGGGGGTAGCCAGTAAGAAAGGTACTAGGGAGTGGTCAGTAAGACAGGCACTAGGGAGTGGCCAGTAAGACAGGTACCAGGGGGTAGCCAGTAAGACTCTGGTGACCAGTAAGACAGGTACCAAGGGGTGGCCAGTAAGACAGGTACCAGGGGGTGGCCAGTAAGACTCTGGTGACCAGTAAGACAGGTACCAAGGGGTGGCCAGTAAGACAGGTACCAGGGGGTGGCCAGTAAGACAGGTACCAGGGGGTGGCCAGTAAGACTGGTACCAGGGGGTGGCCAGTAAGACAGGTACCAGGGGGTGGCCAGTAAGACTGGTAGCAGGGGGTGGCCAGTAAGACAGGTACCAGGGGGTTGCCAGTAAGACTGGTACCAGGGGGTGGCCAGTAAGACAGGTACCAGGGGGTGGCCAGTAAGACTGGTACCAGGGGGTGGCCAGTAAGACAGGTACTAAGGGATGACTTACACGTCGATATCTTATTCTCCGTTATGTCGACATTTTAATTCTACTTTTTTTTCACAGAAAGCAAAACGATATAGCATCTAAAATAGTCTGTTGGAACGTGAAATAAATCCGATATGTAATTTACATATGTGTAACGAGCGTATTTAGACAAAAGTATACATAAATTATAAAGCCAACATGTAATTTAATTTACATCAATCATCAAATGAATATGTAAATATAAGGTGGGTAAGAGTGTGCGAATGTATGCTCAGATGTGTAAGCACGTGAGTGTACGTGTGGTTAGATTAAATCTATACAAACTTGTATGTATGTAGGTAGGTAGGTAGGTAGGTAGGTAGGTATGTTTGTAGGTATGTAATGTAATTAATATTGGTCATTTTGATGCGACATTGAAAATGGCAGCCGATAGCGATCTGTAATGCTGAATGGAAGGATGTATCGGGCACCACACCAAGCATCAGTATAACAACAAGGATAGGGCAAGATGAACCTGGTATGAAGGGTATATATCTTAATGGGAAATGAATGAAGGAAAATTACGACTTGAGAAGAAAAAACTCGTGTCGTTATATCAAGTCATTGTAAATCCTTTGTACATTCCGGAATCCCGTCCTCGTGGTTATTGCCATTATAACTATAACCAGCCGATTCGTCAGTGATAGTGCAGGGTGTTTTGTGAGTTTTAAGGCTAATTGTCAAATCCTCTACTGTTTCAAAAGGACGTCGTTCGTAAATTCGATAATTTTCATTCGCTGGACATATTGTATTGATTATTAAGTTAGTAAAAAATAGAAAAAAAAACAATCTCGTCTCTTACCTAGAAGATGTCAACCTCATACCGTACACAGAATAGATCCCACTCAGCCCTTACACAGAAGAGATCAACCTCATCCCTTACATAGAAGATTTTAACCTCATCCCTTACATAGAAGATTTTAACCTCAGTCCTTACACAGAAGATTTTAACCTCAGTCCTTACACAGAAGAGATCAACCTCATCCCTTACATAGAAGATTTTAACCTCATCCCTTACATAGAAGATTTTAACCTCAGTCCTTACACAGAAGATTTTAACCTCAGTCCTTACACAGAAGATTTTAACCTCAGTCCTTACACAGAAGAGATTAACCTCATCCCTTACATAGAAGACGTTAACCTCAGTCCTTACATAGAAGAGATTAACCTAATTTCTTACACAGAAGAGATTAACCCAATTTCTTACATAGAAGAGATTAACCTCATCCCTGATACAGAAGAGATCTCACTTATCCCTTACACAGAAGAGATCAACCTCATCCCTTACATAGAAGATTTTAACCTCAGTCCTTACACAGAAGATGTTAACCTCAGTCCTTACACAGAAGAGATTAACCTCATTCCTTACACCGAAGAGATTAACCTCAATCCTTACACAGAAGAGATTTACCTCAGTCCTTACACAGAAGAGATTAACCTCATCCCTGATACAGAAGAGATCTCACTTATCCCTTACACAGAAGAGATCAACCTCATCCCTTACATAGAAGATTTTAACCTCAGTCCTTACACAGAAGATGTTAACCTCAGTCCTTACACAGAAGAGATTAACCTCATTCCTTACACAGAAGAGATTAACCTCAGTCCTTACACAGAAGAGATTTACCTCAATCCTTACACAGAAGAGATTAACCTCATCCCTTACATAGAAGATTTTAACCTCAGTCCTTACACAGAAGATGTTAACCTCAGTCCTTACATAGAAGAGATTAACCTCATCCCTTACATAGAAGATTTTAACCTCAGTCCTTACATAGAAGAGATTAACCTCAATCCTTACACAGAAGAGATTTACCTCAGTCCTTATATAGAAGAGATCCCACTCAGTCCTTACACAGAAGAGATTTACCTCAATCCTTACACAGAAGAGATTAACCTCAGTCCTTACATAGAAGAGATTAACCTCATTCCTTACACAGAAGAGATTAACCTCATCCCTTACACAGAAGAGATTTACCTCAGTCCTTACACAGAAGAGATTAACCTCATCCCTTACACAGAAGAGATTTACCTCAGTCCTTATATAGAAGAGATCCCACTCAGTCCTTACACAGAAGAGATTTACCTCATCCCTTACCTAGAAGACGTTAACCTCAGACCTTACACAGAAGAGATTTACCTCAATCCTTACACAGAAGAGATTAACCTCATCCCTTACATAGAAGATTTTAACCTCAGTCCTTACACAGAAGATGTTAACCTCAGTCCTTACATAGAAGAGATTAACCTCATCCCTTACATAGAAGATTTTAACCTCAGTCCTTACATAGAAGAGATTAACCTCAATCCTTACACAGAAGAGATTTACCTCAGTCCTTATATAGAAGAGATTCCACTCAGTCCTTACACAGAAGAGATTTACCTCAATCCTTACACAGAAGAGATTAACCTCATCCCTTACATAGAAGATTGTAACCTCAGTCCTTACACAGAAGATGTTTACCTCAGTCCTTACATAGAAGAGATTAACCTCATCCCTTACATAGAAGATTTTAACCTCAGTCCTTACATAGAAGAGATTAACCTCATTCCTTACACAGAAGAGATTAACCTCATCCCTTACACAGAAGAGATTTACCTCAGTCCTTATATAGAAGAGATCCCACTCAGTCCTTACACAGAAGAGATTTACCTCATCCCTTACCTAGAAGACGTTAACCTCAGTCCTTACACAGAAGAGATTTACCTCAGTCCTTACATAGAAGAGATCCCACTCAGTCCTTACACAGAAGAGATTTACCTCAATCCTTACACAGAAGAGATTAACCTCATCCCTTACATAGAAGATTTTAACCTCAGTCCTTACATAGAAGAGATTAACCTCAGTCCTTACACAGAAGAGATTAACCTCAGTCCTTACATAGAAGATTTTAACCTCAGTCCTTACATAGAAGAGATTAACCTCAGTCCTTACATAGAAGAGATTCCACTCAGTCCTTACACAGAAGAGATTTACCTCAGTCCTTACACAGAAGAGATTTACCTCATTCCTTACACAGAAGAGGTTTACCTCATTCCTAACACAGAAGAGATTTACCTCATTCCTAACACAGAAGAGATTTACCTCAGTCCTTACACAGAAGGGATTTACCTCATTCCTAACACAGGAGAGATTTACCTCATTCCTTACACAGAAGAGATTAACCTCATTCCTTACACAGAAGAGATTGACCTCATTCCTTACACAGAAGAGATTAACCTCATTCCTTACACAGAAGAGATTGACCTCATTCCTAACACAGAAGGGATTTACCTCAGTCCTTTCCTAGAAGATGTCAACCTCATACCGTACACAGAATAGATCCCACTCAGCCCTTACATAGAAGAGATTAACCTCATCCCTTACATAGAAGACGTTAACCTCAGTCCTTACACAGAAGATGTTAACCTCAATCCTTACAAAAAAAGAGATTAACTTCATCCCTGATACAGAAGAGATCTCACTCATCCCTTACACAGAAGAGATCAACCTCATCCCTTACATAGAAGATTTTAACCTCAGTCCTTACACAGAAGATGTTAACCTCAGTCCTTACATAGAAAAGATTAACCTCATTCCTTACACAGAAGAGATTAACCTCATTCCTAACACAGAAGAGATTTACCTCAGTCCTTACATAGAAGAGATTTACCTCATTCCTTACACAGAAGAGATTTACCTCATTCCTAACACAGAAGAGATTTACCTCATTCCTAACACAGGAGAGATTTACTTCATTCCTAACACAGAAGAGATTTACCTCATTCCTTACACAGAAGGGATTTACCTCAGTCCTTACACAGAAGAGATTTACCTCAGTCCTTACACAGAAGAGATTTACCTCAGTCCTTACACAGAAGAGATTTACCTCATTCCTAACACAGAAGAGATTTACCTCATTCCTTACACAGAAGGGATTTACCTCAGTCCTTACACAGAAGAGATTTACCTCATTCCTTACACAGAAGAGATTTACCTCATTCCTAACACAGAAGAGATTTACCTCAGTCCTTACACAGAAGAGATTTACCTCAGTCCTTACACAGAAGAGATTTACCTCAGTCCTTACACAGAAGAGATTTACCTCATTCCTTACACAGAAGAGATTTACCTCATTCCTAACACAGGAGAGATTTACTTCATTCCTAACACAGAAGAGATTTACCTCATTCCTTACACAGAAGGGATTTACCTCAGTCCTTACACAGAAGAGATTTACCTCAGTCCTTACACAGAAGAGATTTACCTCATTCCTTACACAGAAGAGATTTACCTCATTCCTAACACAGGAGAGATTTACTTCATTCCTAACACAGAAGAGATTTACTTCATTCCTAACACAGAAGAGATTTACCTCATTCCTTACACAGAAGAGATTTACTTCATTCCTAACACAGAAGAGATTTACCTCATTCCTTACACAGAAGAAATTTACCTCATTCCTAACACAGAAGAAATTTACCTCAGTCCTTACACAGAAGAGATTTACCTCAGTCCTTACACAGAAGAGATTTACCTCAGTCCTTACACAGAAGAGATTTACCTCATTCCTTACACAGAAGAGATTTACCTCATTCCTAACACAGGAGAGATTTACTTCATTCCTAACACAGAAGAGATTTACCTCATTCCTTACACAGAAGGGATTTACCTCAGTCCTTACACAGAAGAGATTTACCTCATTCCTTACACAGAAGAAATTTACCTCATTCCTAACACAGAAGAGATTTACCTCAGTCCTTACACAGAAGAAATTTACCTCAGTCCTTACACAGAAGAGATTTACCTCAGTCCTTACACAGAAGAGATTTACCTCATTCCTAACACAGGAGAGATTTACCTCATTCCTAACACAGAAGAGATTTACCTTATTCCTAACACAGAAGAGATTTACCTCAGTCCTTACACAGAAGAGATTTACCTCAGTCCTTACACAGAAGAGATTTACCTCATTCCTTACACAGAAGAGATTTACCTCATTCCTAACACAGGAGAGATTTACTTCATTCCTAACACACAAGAGATTTATTTCATTCCTAACACAGAAGAGATTTACCTCATTCCTTACACAGAAGAGATTTACTTCATTCCTAACACAGAAGAGATTTACCTCATTCCTAACACAGAAGAGATTTACCTCATTCCTTAGAGAAAGCGTCATTTACCACTCCATTTGTATGTGTACCAGCTTCATTTGTACTGCTTTTTCGAGCCTGTTTGTTATCATTGGACTTAAATCCCTTACCTTGACACTGATCACAAATTTCGTCAGTAGACTTACGTCCCTGTACAAAATAAACAATCCCTGTCCACAACGGTACGAGCGATCCGAAGTTACCTTGGGGGCCCGCCAGAGCCAGAAAAGTGGAGAAGAGTCCAAGAGAATAGATCAGAGAGAAACCAATCGTACAAAACATGAAGATACCAAATTGAACGAAAAATAAAATTTCTGCAAATAACATGAATATTGATGCCCCAAGTGTTGACATGGCGCCTGATGATATTGACACCGCCACGGATTCAAGCATGTCCCGGACCTTGTGTTTTCGGTCAGTGTGAATGGACCTATGATATCCTTCAGCAAGATGGGCGACATAGTCGACAGACAGTCCTACTACTAGTGATAGATTCAAGGACTCTAGAACCTGAAAGAAGAGAACTTTAAACATGGTTTCTGAATTACAAATGTATGTTGATAATATCAACAGATAAATCGCAAACGAACTTTATTGTGGAATGAATATCATTATTGATTATTGATTATTGGTATGTCTTTATATGATATACAGAATCACGAACAATAGAAAGATTTACACGGAGACTCCAGAAAAAGTAAAGGAGAGTAAGACCGTGTGTTCTGGAAGAGTAAGCATCTTCTGCTTCATCGACGACACCTGCCATGAACAGATACTATCTGTTCTCTTCATCAATATCATAACAATTTATCCAATTAAGGGCACTGACTTCTTGACAGAAAATAGATATTATACATCGTTATCAAACAGGTACAAATGTACTGTGGGATTTCTGAGTGTCCTGCCATTATTGATACCTATGGTGTCGGTATACCACAAAGCTTATTGTTCCAACTTTACTTACTCCAAGTTTCCAGCCCACCATTGGTATGATGGCGACGACGGTAACGGTGACACATGCTATACTGACTGTAGCCAGGAACCCAATAATAATATTCTTTGTAGCGATAGTAAGTACCACGAAAGCCAGACATATCCCAATGGCGATCCCCCTTAGCGCCGAGTCTACCAACACCTGTAATAAACACAACTCGTGATTTGTCGAAATATAAATATTTATCTCATGAAAACATTTATAAACATAAAACATACTATTTTCTCTTTAAAAACATATATTTAATATGAATATTCATTTCATGAAAACATCTATTAACACAAAGTATATTAATTTCTCTTTGAATACATAATTATATTTATTTGAAACAACAGATCCGAACATGATCGTCCGTAGTGACATATATCGATATAGTAGCCACTCCGGGCTGCCATGTTGTTCCTGTCCGTAGTGACATATATAGATATAGTAGCCACTCTGGGCTGCCATGTTGTTCCTACGTACGGTTTAAGTTGTCTGCCGTGTACTTTGTTCGGTGACATAGACCTTTCCTTTGATCATATTACACGCCGATAAGCTAATGGTAAATGAAACAGTAGGGCAGGAAACCTGCTCTGGCAATCAGAGACAACCTTTTTATCGTGGTAAAATTGTACACCAGGTTGTATTATACTTGACTACATAGATACCTACACATTGTATGTCTGTCGTGCCATGCATGTTAAACAAATATATTACTAGCTACTTGTGTCTTTTGCTGCAGTTTTGCGTGGTTTTGTTAATGAGGCACTGGATGGGTACCTTTTGGACTTTAAGCCAGTGCCACGGGTTATTCGCCTCCGGCGTACACTGGAAACCTCCTGATAAGGAAGGAGGCAGAGTAGATAGCTGTAAAATAAATAGGTATGATGAATGAAGCAACTGTCACAACTAGATGACAACACACTTATTCCCCAAATCAACTTGTTAATAGACAATTGTGTCAAATTTAATATCAAGACAACAATCGTGTCGAGTGCGATTGAAATGATAAGAAATGGAGAAATATTAAGACTTTAATGCAGATGCCTATGCTGAATACAGCCTTCTGGACTGTATACCATCTTCCAGTAAGATTGAATGTCAGTAAGAAGCACATGAGTATACCAAAGATGATTTAAATATTGACAATTCACTTTAAAAAAGGGAAAAAATAGCAGTCAACTGAAATATATGTTTGTATTGTAAACCGTCATTCAGAAATGTGGCTAAAATCGTATTTGACTTAACGTTATTGTGTTTTAAGCAAATAAACATGCACAATGTGTATCATTTGACTTGAAACTACCCTAAAATACAAGTCAAGAATATAAGTCAACCGGAATGTATGGTTAAAAAGTTTGATAATGATTAAAAATGATACCTTATCCGTGAAGAACTTTTCCCATGAATTATAAATAGGAATTCCTACTTCATATCCAAGTTTGCCGTGGATTAGAGATGTGTTAACAGTGAAAGCGATATACCGCAATCTTGTACCATAGAAGTTCCCTGTAACAACAAATTATATGACAGTGGTAGGAGTTTTTTTTGTATATCAAATCCGTGTACAATTTTGTAATTTGAAAATAAAAACAAAACATTTTAGAGTAATTTTAGTGCAAATGAAATAGAAGCACGCCACTAGTTGCTATTTATTGGTAAATTCGGCTCCTGTATAGTATATTCTTAAACACTACAGAAATGAAAAAAAATGTGATCGATAAGTGCATGTTAAATTGGAAGACACAAACTTTTCCAGTAGAATATGACCAATCATATGTCGACGTTAGCTGAGAAACTGTATTCACTGTTCGAGATATAAAAAAAAAATCACTGATATGCTGACCCCGTTGCGCCTACCCTTTTTTTAATTATTCTGCATGAAACGGGACACGATCTATTATTTCTGTCCTTTATCATAGGAACAACAGTAAAATATCTGATGAGACAGCGAATAATCTCCCCAGCGGGAGATTTGTGTTCTTATTTCAAACAAGCGATCAGTCCAATTAATGAAAATTCAGATTTCGATGCTGTATTTATGAACATTATAACTGACTATAGCTAATTAGTTAAAGCTACAAGCTATGGGAAGATGAGGACTAATTATACATATATAAGCTACTGTATCCACGCAATACTGGAATATAATTTGTCACATTGTTGAACCCAGGTTATTACGGCCTTGAAGTACAAAAACAGCTTATCGATATTACCAACTCGTTGATAGCCATCGTGCACTGACAAGCATATATAATTGATTACGTACCCAATCAGTATATCTTTACTACTTATCTCTGACCACGTGATCCAAAGCAGACCAAAAATTTAACAAGGTTTATGAGATAT
This sequence comes from Ylistrum balloti, assembly GCF_031769215.1. NCBI lineage: Eukaryota > Metazoa > Mollusca > Bivalvia > Pectinida > Pectinidae > Ylistrum > Ylistrum balloti. The sequence continues at coordinate 613,693 of NW_026782140.1, read as the reverse complement.
TAACTTTAGGCCTCTCAGTATCCTCCTTCCTTTTATCTGAAATAGTATCTAATTTTAACTTTCGTTTTCTTCAATGCCTTTTTTTTATGATTTTCAAAGCTAACCACACCCCCTTGTAGAGACTTGTGGATGACTGGTGATTAGGCTTAAACCGACGGACTTATTTCCTCGCGATCTCTTGATAAGAAAGCTAAATATTTTAGGCTCTAATGATCATATGCCTGCCTACCTGAAAAAAAACATATCAGCTGGTGAAATCGGTGCAAACTTGAGCAAACTAGTTAAAACAATATCTTTATTAATATAATCAACAATATAACACATACATATAATACAAACGGGATGAGAAAACAAACTTAAAGCTTGTATAAAAACACACGCAGGAGAATATCATCTTTTCCTAGTTTAGAGCGAGATACGATAGAGCCAAACAATGAATTAAATTGCATCATACAGCTGTTTCGTCCTTCTAAGACTCGTCAGTGATGATAAGTGCCTAAATTTTGAAGCCTAGGATGCGACTAAGAAAAATCTAAAGTGATCAAAAGAAAAGTCAAAATCTAGACGGGGAGGTGCAGCAGTCCCATTATTAATTAAATTTAATAAACCTTCTTTATCTGTTTTTGAGACATTATGTTGCTGCCAATCAAGCTTGCCACAAGTTTAGACAATATATACCAGGCTGATTAGTGATATACAGATGTCATTTTTAGTCTGAGATATATCCGTAATTATCGAACCATGATCAAAAATAGGTTATTGATAGAATGGTTTTTAAAGTACTCTCATTAGGGCAATATAAAAATGTTACATATTTTTTGGACACAGATGATAATGAAAGGATAAACCCCATGCTCATATGCTTGTTTTTGTGAAAAAACTTTGTAAAGCGATTAAGAAAATTAGAAAAAAAAAACGTTGTTATTAACCTGTGACACTGAAAAGAGCCCGTGTCTAATTACAGGTATACGTTCCTGTAAATATATGTAAAAAAGATTAAAGGTACGTAAGTCCACATGTTACGACTTGATATACTGTGAATTGGGAAGATTACCGCTGTGTGTAACTAGAACATTGAGAATATTTAAATATTGGTTAAGATTAAAATAGTCGGATAATTTTTAAAACATGTTATGGTGAGTGTGTGAATGAGAATGATTTGTGGGTAATAAATATCAAGAATGAGTTAGCAACTTTAGGAATGAATTATATGTTTGACTCTGTATTGCCTTATAACGTTTCATTGAAAATAATAGAACAAAGACTAAATGACATTTCCAAACAAAGCATGTTGGTAAAAATTACAGCTTCACCAAAAGGGTTTTATATCAACACTTCATAGACAATCACTGTATTCAGTTAGATTTAAGGAAACCCATTGAAAGTAAATATAAAAACGTTAACTAGATTTAGGACATCATCTCAAAAATTAAACGTAGAAATTGGGAGACACCATAACGTTTTACGTAGAAACAGAACATGTGTAATTTGAGCGATATCGAAGATGAGAATCATTTTATTTTGATTTGTCCATTCTATAACGATTTAAGACACAAATTAGTCAAACCATACTATTTTAGAAAACCCCCCATTTTTAAATTGATACAACTTCTAAGTACAAATAATGTTAGAGAATTGGCCAATTTAGGGAAATATTTATACTTAGCATGCAAAAGACGTAATTAATATTTATATTTAATTAGTTTAATATACATACAATATCATATTTTACTGTTTGGAACATGCCAGAGTCGTAATTAATGTGTATATATGTTAATAAGTTTTAAAGCCCCAATATACGTAACATTCACCAAAAATTTAGTGTAGAATCACACATAATTATTGAGATATTCTCTAAGACGTAGTTAAAATTAAGTTATTCAAACAATAGTTACCATTACTTTATGCATAAAGTATTGATATATGAGCAGTTGAAACTCGCTATTTGTAAACACACCTCCATTTTAAACACGCCGCCATCGAAATTACGATTGTTGCCGAACCACGTCGGAAAGTTCATGACCTGATCTCGCGAGAGTTGAGGTTTCTACTTATAGAGGAAGCACATGCAGATATGTCTACGGTAAGTTTTTGTTTACAAAGATTGTTTGCGAAGTCTTGTCGTAAACTTCAGGTATTCCTGTGATAAACATTCAGTTTTGGGAAATTATTAGAAGGAATAATTAGTTTAGAAACGATGCGACGCACAATTATAACGTAAGAATTCAGAACTGGCCTGATGTATGATTGGAAAAAAAGGAAGCGACTGGTGAACGTCTTTACTGTGTCTGCCATGTTTACACACGCGGAATATGCGCATGCGCAATGTCATCGCTACGAGCGGTAATGTATGAATTATTGTGGGTCCCACATTGTTTATTTTCCGATTTTTTCAATTTTTATTTAAATTGAAAACAGTCAGTTTTATTTTGTTTAATTAAAGGAAAGGATTTATTTTGTTACATATATTACGGGGAAAATAAGATAAAGTTTGTTTTTTTTTATAGTGATTTTTACGTATATTGGGGCTTTAATCCATGACTATACCTTAGGGAACATGGTTTTATATACATAGGTACAATATACATACTCTGATGTCACTCTGCTGTCCATTTAAAGTTTCATTTAATTGTTATATGTGTACATTATCATTGTACTTTCGGGTACCTATAAGCCTCAGATATTTTGTTTCACAAATAAATTAAATAATGAATATGTATGAGCGGGTGAGTGTATGCTCGTTCGTGCGTGTGTGTGTGTGAGGGTGTGTGTGTGTGTGTGTGTGTGTGTGTGTGTGTGTGTGTGTGAGGATGGGTGTGTGAATGTGTGTGCGAATGTAAGTGTAAATGAGTGGAAGTACTTATATATGTATTGTATTACATATGTTTATGTATTTGTATTGCTGTTGTGCCTATGAGTCGAATGGTTCACGGCAAACAATCTGAATCTGAAATCTGATATGTTACAGTAATGAAGTGATGGGTAACTCTTAGCATGGATCACATTACCTACATTTCTGTGTATATCAGCATAAACTTTATTATAAATGATATTGGTTGAATGATTAAGATATAATTATAATTTAATAGCGAGCGCAGCGAGCGCTTTATGGTATTGTGTGTGTGATAATTCAACTCCAAGAACCTGCTCATACGATCAACTTTACCCACAATACACTTGCCGCAGCACGCAATGAAAACTGCCGACGCGTTGAATGGATTAAAATGATTTTGACCAACAAAATATCTTTTTAAGCTTCCGTGTGGAAGTGAAATCATACAAAAAGTCTTAAATAATTCAAATGAATTTAACAAACATATACTTTAATGGTTTGAAAAACATATAACAAACATCTCGTTGAAAAATTATAATTTTGACCATTCAAGATGAGAGCACGTTTGTTCTCCGATGTACATGATTTCCGGGTTAACCTTCGGGAACTTTCGTTACTTTCCGTTAGACATCGCGGAAGCAGTCGAAAAATCCCGATTTGGCGAAAAACCTGTCCTGTCTCTTTACTATATTAATTCTGCAAGATGTGGATACTTTTTCGATAACTGTTTGACATTAATTATGCTCAGGTATTTGAATGTTTAGAAATTTTCCAGCAAACACTTATAAGGCACAATGATAAGATACTATTACTGGTGAGGGTTTCTTTGGTTGTTGTTTGGTTTTTGTTTGTTGTTTTTTTTGTTTTTGTTTTTTTAATTTTTAAAATTTTTTTTGTGGGGGGGGGGGGGGTTAACAGAAAAATGCAATTTGTGTAATATATTGTGACTTTAATTAGAATTTCATTTAAACATTTATATTTATATTGATTTTCTGAATTACAATGTATAACAGAATATCCTCAACAGTGATTATAACTTTACCCTCCTTTTGCTTAAAAAACCAAAGGTTCTAAAGCATTTGATGATCTGTTGATTAACAGAACGAAAACTTTCAATAGCAAATTGAAAAGAAAAGGGTGGGAGAGGACGTTCTGATTTTAATAATGAAAACTTGTTAAACATATAAGCACCGCCTTTATAAATCCGACTAAAACTATAATATATTTCACCATATTTTGACAACAAAATTCTTTCTTTTTTAAAGCAAATATGATAGATGGTCCTCTCTGCAATATCTGTAACTCTAAAAGGGAAACTCTTGTGCATTTATTTTGAAGATCTTTTTTTTATCAATTGTTATAGCCTAGATATGTTGTCAAAGACTTTATTGATACATTTGTGTACATTTATTGTTACCATTGAAACCGACAACCATCACAATTTTCACTTTTTCTGAGCAAATACTCTGACAAGGTAATTGCTCAAAACTTTTTACACTTATTAAGCTAGTAGTATTTTTTGCCATGGGGAAGTTTTCCATTTAAATACTTTTTATGTTACCATGGAAATAGATAGTCCAAATCACAAAGCCAAGTTTTTCCAGACCAGTTCTCATAAACCATTCAAGGTAATTACCTGTTACTCAAAGCTTTGTACAGGCATGAAGCTAGTATTATAGCAGAAGTTCTCAATTTCAATCATTTGAATGGAACAATTAGAAATAACAAATAGAAAATAACTTGTTGTAATTAACACACACACACACACACACACACACACAAACACACACGATTGTGTGCCTTTCTGGGCGAAGGGAAAATGCCACGTTTTGCGTTATCTTGGTATCTTTTGTTTTGTTCTTCTTTGTCTGCCTTCATGGTGTATGATTGTATGTGCATGATTTACTTAAATATGGAAACTTTATTATTTCAACTTACAAAAATCACACTTGTTGTAAGCATGAGAAGGTTCTAATTTTAGGAGGAAATCTTAATCCCTTCGGGACATCGAATCCCAAACAGCTAGGTGAAAGACAAGTGTGTTACAACTGTGCCACCAAACCACCGCCTGATCACGGTGATACACTGTTTTCTAGAAGAAGAAGAAGGCGTGTTGCTGCTGCTGATGATATATTGGTACATTTGTATGTGCCACTGTTTTGTTAAAATACAACAAATTAAAAAAAACCTTGCTTCAGTGCAGACATGGATCAGGCTGTTAAAAATGTGCATCTTGTTGGCCAACTTGCGCTCTCTTTTAGGCAGTGTCTATTTCATGTTACATATAATGCAGATATGACATCTAATTCATCTGATCTGTCCGTGTTGCGCTGAATAAGACCCTTATTTTTTATATATTGCGTAAGCTTTGCTAGTCCATTGAGACTGACCTAAAACCTTATTGTAATAATACTCGTTAGTGTTTATTTTCACATGCGATATTTTTTATAACATACGATGTAACTGGTTCAGCAAACCAATGTTATTCTGGATTGTCTTCGCAGTGGTGTAGGTACAGTTTATCATGAAATGACGTCATTTTGGTGACATGATGATATACGTTACGTGAACGCTTTGTACGTCGCCTCAGATAATACATATTACAGCTTTACGTAAAACACTCAGAGGACTCTGATTTTCAAGAAGCTATTCCAGTAAATAATTTTCAAAACACAAGTTAATATTTTGAAATAATATAATTATAGATATATGGGGTTATGGTTGTGTTTTGTTTATGTTTGTACATTTGTATGTTAAAGAAGCCCTTCAAACTGGATAGTTGGTCAACACTATGTTTAATAGAAGCACCATTTCACGCTGTATATATTTCATTTCGTTTAATGAAATATACAGTGAGGTAAAAAATATACGATTATAAATATCAGTTGGTGTATTTAAGCAAACTTTCCATTATCTAAATTGTTAGGCACACTTACCATTGTTGTTCAGTAGTGGAAAGGTATCATAATTGTCCTTGGTAAACCCAACGAGGTGACTGTATTCAGAACTTACATTGGACGTGTACCCACCGTGCAGCCAAAAGTCAGCAGCCGTCTATACCATAGAGACAAATAGTAGGTTACACATTTCAGCAAGTAAATAGGAAATATATCAACAATGGAAAGCTACGAGAATTTAAATATAATTAATCTATGTATTGTACGGTACCTCAAAGTATCGGTAAAAACTAGATGAGATTGCCGAACTGTTGTACAACTCCGAATGGGATGTCATTAGGTGTGATACTTTGGTCTCTGTTAATGGGATGCTGAAATCTCCTGTCCCTCTGTATACAACTTTGGTACTTTCGTTCTGTATAAATAAGTGTATTAAGTTTCATAAACGATTTCACAAGAAATAACATTTTACATTTAGTCCATTTCTTGTCAGTGATAAATCTTTTTTCAATGTGTTTTTGGTATTTCAGAAAATAAAAAATAGAATAAAAAGCAGTGTCAACAAATAATTTTGATATGGCTAGTTTGTATGTCTTCATCCTTATCTCTATAGAAACAAAATGACAACAAATAGTTTTGATATGGCTAGTTTGTATGTCTTCATCCTTATCTCTTTAGAAACAAAAAACAAAATGAAACCTCCAAACATATTAAGGAATATCAAACACATTTTACTTTTACATCACTGACTTTTCGAACAGAAATTTAAAACATCAGTGATACTGCAGATATTTTTAAAACATATGCTTACCTAATATATGTAAAGAAGTTTTAAAAAATTAGAAACAACTTTTGATATCTTTATATGTCTAAAACCGATAAAGCAAGAGGCGAAATATTATGATCCCTCCAGACAGGCTTACAAGCAATCTACATAAAGAATGGAAGGAATATGATCTCGTTTTCTTGAATATTCTCACCAGAATGAACGATCTAATATTGGTACATGACACAATTTTGATAGACATATCAAGTCATCAACTGGATTGGAAAATACTTAGAAATTCAGGTAAACTTTGACAATCAATATTTTTGCATTTTTATTATCATCGAATGTCAACATAATTGTAATTACATTCAAAAATTCAATGAAATCAGGGCAAAATATAAACAAATGAGACATTTACACGGAGACTCCTAGAACATTATAAGTAGAATAAAACCAGGTGCTCTGGAAGAGTAAGTGTCTTCTACGACACCGAGTATGTTAAGCTTGGTCAACACAAATTCGATGAATTGTTGGCACTGTACAGAAATTGCATAACGTCAGATAACAGCTATCGTCCTCAACATTGCAAACACGAACTTTGCCGAAAAATTACAATAATATTTCATAAACCAGGATTTTCAAACAATCTGTAACCGAAACCATAATTGAGTATTTGACTTTCTCTATTTTCTGAGTGTAAAGACACGTCATTATATTCACAGGCGGATTGTTTATGTTATTTTAAGAAAAAATATTCCGTATTTTGATTGAATGGAACAGGAATGAAGCCGTATCAAATCTTGATCTGCACGAAATAACTGTCTATCTGCTGGTTCAGCTGCATACTTGCCCGCAGTATATCTGAAAGTATCTATTAAACAGTCAGAATATTTCTTTTTTTATATATATAAAATGACGCCCTATGAAATATTTGGAATAAAATGACGCACGATGAAACATTTTGGAATAAAATAACGCTCGATGAAACATTTTGAAATAAAATGACGCCCGATGAAACATTTTTGAATAAAATGACGCCCAACGAAACATTTTGAAATAAAATGACGCCCGATGAAACATTTTTGAATAAAATGACGCCCGACGAAACATTTTTGAATAAAATGACGCCCGATGAAACATTTTGAAATAAAATGACGCCCGATGAAACATTTTTGAATAAAATGACGCCCGATGAAACATTTTGAAATAAAATGACGCCCGATGAAACATTTTTGAATAAAATGACGCCCGACGAAACATTTTGGAATAAAATGACGCCCGACGAAACATTTTGGAATAAAATGACGCCCGACGAAACATTTTGGAATAAAATGACTCCCAATGAAACATTTTGAAATAAAATGACGCCCGATGAAACATTTTGGAATAAAATGACGCCCGATGAAACATTTTGGAATAAAATGACGCCCGACGAAACATTTTGGAATAAAATGACGCCCGACGAAATATTTTGAAATAAAATGACGCCCAATGAAACATTTTTGAATAAAATGACGCCCGATGAAACATTTTGGAATAAAATGACGCCCGATGAACCATTTTGGAATAAAATGACGCCCGATGAAACATTTTGGAATAAAATGACGCCCGACGAAACATTTTGGAATAAAATGACGCCCGACGAAACATTTTGGAATAAAATGACGCCCGATGAAACATTTTGGAATAAAATGACGCCCGATGAAACATTTTGGAATAAAATGACGCCCGATGAAACATTTTGGAATAAAATGACGCCCGACGAAACATTTTGGAATAAAATGACGCCCGACGAAATATTTTGAAATAAAATGACGCCCAACGAAACATTTTTGAATAAAATGACGCCCGATGAAACATTTTGGAATAAAATGACGCCCGATGAACCATTTTGGAATAAAATGACGCCCGATGAAACATTTTGGAATAAAATGACGCCCGACGAAACATTTTGGAATAAAATGACGCCCGATGAAACATTTTGGAATAAAATGACGCCCGATGAAACATTTTGGATGAAGTGTGGCTCATGGTACTAGTTTATTTAGTGTATAGACCAGGTCACTAGGTTTAAGAAAATGTGTTTCATGTTCCTGTTTTGGGTAGAAGACCCCATATGACTAGCTGGATACTAATTAACACACACATCTAGTTTTGGAATATAATGTTCCATGGAATACCTCAGATAAAGTAACAGCATACAAACCACTAGGAACGTTTCCAGACTGTCTAGGAAGCAGTCCACCTCCAGCTTTCCTGTCAGTGAGTTTCTACGTATATATAGATCAGCGTTGATTTGGTCGGGAAGATTTTGCATGTCAGAGCACATTTTCTGTCAATATATAAAGTATAAAAGCCATTTAGTGGAAAAGAACACCGCAGTCACCATGACAGAATAATTCTAAAGAAACAGTAATAAAAGAAACGTAATTATACCAGTATAAAATATTACACAACTCGATCCCATTCCGTAAGTCTTCCTTCCAACTCCTGTAATTATCGCGTAAAACATACTGCACTTTTTCTAAATTTAATAATCATAGTATTGCTTGTCTCATAATAACCCAAATTACAATTGTACACGTTGTTAAAATTACTTACTGTTTATCAGATCAGCCTAACTGAATATTTGATCCTACAATCAATATCTTTTCAGACTCCATGCCGTAATTTACCTGAGAGATGATACAGAGACCCGTAGTGTGTAACGTGATGAAATATTAATTTACTAGGATCCTCACATGAATACTGATTTACATTCTAATTTATATGACAACGTTAAATGATTATTCATGAAATAATGAGAATGAGAAGATAACGTCTCTACCACACATGCGACGATACGTCAATCAAAAGAGGAAATGAAAATAACAAAAAACAAACAAACAAAAACAAAAAAATCTGATCGCTGAGAATGTATAAATATCTGAATAAAATAAACGTCACCTTATTCCAACCAAAACACATAAACTGAAGGTGTGGTAAGTTGGACTCGGCTAATTGCATTCTTTAAATGCACTACCTGTGATATACAATATACCGTTAACCGAAAGTCTTCTTCAGTCTTAATCACTTATATCATTAGGAAAACTTTTGCTTCAAGTTTTAAAAACAAACATATTAGTCATCCAATAATGTGGATAATGAGAGGTCGGAAACCACGTTTTTCCTCCTCAGTCATCAGCAGCACGCCAATCAACTTGACGTTCAAACCAGTAACACAGCTTTTCAAAAGATGCAGGTTCATGACATTTAAGGAGAGGTTTTACGTCATCATATTGATGTCATTAGAAATATATTTTTCCTCTGCAATATGAAGTTAAACGTGTTTAATGAATGCTCGTTTTGTTGTTGTATACCTTGTTCTCATTTGAAAACGTGACATTACTTACTTGGAATTACCAAGATTTACATGGAGCAGAAGACGCTTACTTTTTCGGACCACCTGGTCTTATTCTCCTTGTACTTTTTTCAGGAGTCACCACATAAATCTTTCTTTTGTTCATATGATGTCCTAGTTTTATGGAATAAGGGTTTGGATTATGATTATTTTGACATGTTCATATGTTCTTGTTTCGAGTACTAAAGCTACTCGGAGGTGTAATGTTTACCAACAATAGGGAGTGAATTATATAGTAAGATATCAGGTGATCATTAAATAGATTTCAAAAAGCCGTGATATTCTAAAGGTAGACGATTTTGTATCAAAACATCACATCATTACATAAAAATGTCACTTATGTTTACACGACTACCGTAATATAGATAACTAATGGTAAACAAGCGTCATTAATGGTACAAGACGGTCCGTGGTGGTTACGTGGTTATGGCCCCTGAACGTCTTTATCAGAAGCCCTCCAACTCTGGGTCACAGGTTCGATACTTACGTGGGGCAGTGGCCACAGGTCGGTGTTTTTTCTCCGGGAACTCGGCTTTCCTCAACCAAGCAAACCTGACAGTGGTTAACAGGACGTACAGCAACAATAAAACAAACCATTATCGATAGGAATACTTACTGATGTCACATGCCATTTGCATCGTGCTAAGTAAGTGGTTGATATACGCGCTTTTCCTACAGGAGAACTTTGGTATGTAAACTTCGCATGCGCGAACAGTATAAGCGGCTTGCCATTTCGAAGCTCCAACAACTGGTTACGGTAAGTTAAGAACTGTAATAAGGTACATAATAAAACTAGGACTGAATGCAGTGAACGTGTTGTATTTATTGATACATGTTTGACCTCATATGTGTAGAATTTAGATGCATTAAATGTATTCTACCTGGTGTGTCTATTCTTACTCGGTACCGTGCGTGCACGAACAGTGTATACATGTGTGTGTATGGGGCCGGGTTGAATGTCAACAAAATCATTGTTAGATTTGCTGCGTTAGGCGCTTACATGTGCTGTATGATGGTTTGGTTTTATATTATATTTATGTTTCATGTTTTGGTCTAGATTAATTGTATATCATATTAATACGTGCAATATAGATAACCAATTAATTTAAGCGTACGTTTATTGTAACTTTCCACGTATGGGATCACGACGTTTTAAGGTTGACTTAGACAAGAGACAGTTGGTCTTATGGATGCCAATGTCTGTCTGTCTGTCTGTCTGTCTGTCTCTCTGTCTATTTGTCAGCAACTAAGTGACAACATCCTCACCTGAACCTATGTGGTCGGGACTCGAGTCTGTATGACTTTTGCTGTACTTGTGTAAGAGAGCCAATTGCTAACGACCTACTTGTCTGGTCAGAGTGACCAACATCGGAATTGGTCTCCATTGTGCCTGAGAGGGACTGGTCTGTTTGACCAACATTCATCGCTCGATGGTCGGTGTGACAAACATACATATTTCGTTGGTCTGTGTGACAAACATACATCTCTCGTTGGTCTGTGCGACCAACATACATCTCTTGTTGGTCTGTGTGACCAACATACATCTCTCGTTGGTCTGTGTGACCAACATACATCTCTCGTTGGTCTGTGTGACAAACATACATCTCTCGTTGGTCTGTGTGACCAACATACATCTCTCGTTGGTCTGTGTGACCAACATACACCTCTCGTTGGTCTGTGTGACCAACATACATATTTCGGTGGTCTGTTTGACCAACATACATCTCTCGTTGGGTGTGTGACCAACATACATTTCTCGTTGGTCTGTGTGACCAACATACATCTCTCGTTGGTCTGTGCGACCAACATTCATCTCTCGTTGGTCTGTGTGACCAACATACATTTCTCGTTGGTCTGTGTGACCAACATACATCTCTCGTTGGTCTGTGTGACCAACATACATATTTTTTTGGTCTGTGTGACCAACATACACCTCTCGTTGGTCGGTGTGTCCAACATACATCTCTCGTTGGTCTGTGTGACCAACATACATCTCTCGTTGGTCTGTGTGACCAACATACATATTTTGTTGGTCTGTGTGACCAACATACACCTCTCGTTGGTCGGTGTGTCCAACATACATCTCTCGTTGGTCTGTGTGACCAACATACATCTCTCGTTGGTCTGTGTGACCAACATACATCTCTCGTTGGTCTGTGTGACCAACATACATCTCTCGTTGGTCTGTGTGACCAACATACATCTCTCGTTGGTCGGTGTGACCAACATACATCTTTCGTTGGTAGGTGTGACCAACATACATCACCCATTGGTCTGTGTGACCAACATACATCTCTCGTTGGTCGATGTGTCCAACATACATCTCTCGTTGGTCTGTGTGACCAACATACATCTCTCGTTGGTCTGTGTGACCAACATACATCTCTCGTTGGTCTGTGTGACCAACATACATCTCTCGTTGGTCTGTGTGACCAACATACATCTCTCGTTGGTCGGTGTGACCAACATACATCTTTCGTTGGTCTGTGTGACCAACATACATCTCTCGTTGGTCGGTGTGACCAACACTTACCGTTTATTGGACTGGGTGGCCATTGATGTGATAACTTGGTTGATTGATTCGACGAGATGAGATTGGAAAAGTACAGCTATGAGTTACAGAGACAAACCAAGTCGCCAGTGATGCTGCGAGGTGCCCATCGGAAGCTACAGTGACTTTCTATACTTAAGTGTCTATTTATCATTTCATTTGTGTATATAGAGGGGATAGAAAGAACCATCTTGAATGTGGGTTTTGAATGGTGTATACTGTAGCTATGATGTTTCGTAAGTAAACGTTACGTATTATATCGCGGGTGTAGCTTACGTTTCAAGGAGTGGTTGTCAAGTAATCCCGGTCGGTTCTCGTTATAACTCTCGAGTAACATTTTTCAGGCTTTAGTCTGTATATAATTAACAATAATGGGTTCACTAACTCCATCTAAACCTTTATCATATGAACCGTAAGAAGATAGCATCAGTAACGAATTGCTGAATCAACTCAATAATGGAAAGATTTCTTTTTATCTTTCATTGACACCAGTCGAACTAGAGAGGAAGTTTAACATTTCTGGATTCTTTTTTAAAAATCAATGAACTTACATTTTTGAATGAAGTCAATTTCTCATAGATAAATTTCAAACACTGTACAACATATCATAATCTTTCAAAATATGAATTTGCGCTCAGCCTGATTGGTTCGCGATGGCGCAAACTGGACGCCTTTTAATTGCGAACATTTACACACAACTGTACAGATGATTCTGTTATGCTTTCACACAATGTTTTCATTGAGAATCTGTACTATTGTATACAAACATAAATATTATTACCTGTAACTGAAGTTGGGCTGGGCTGGGGTTGAGATCGAAAGCCTCATTCCATACAGTTCTCCCAGTACACTTGGAGCCTGCTGTTTTGTGGCACCCACTTCGGTCTTGGAGACGGAGACCCCACACCATGTACACACGAATTATCCTATCACCACCACTAGGTGTAAACGCATTTTTCTGTCGATCGTTAGCCATTTGGTAGTTATGATTTTGTTTGTAGATTTTTGTCTGAATAATAAAATACAAAATATGTTACGAAACCTACTTTGTCTAAATATTATTAAATAAATCTCTATAGATTTTGCTTGCTTGTTTTTGTCTTTTTGTTTGGTTTTGTTTTTTGTATTTCTCATTTGCTGGATTCAGGTCACATGACCACTTATCAAAATAATATTGACAACCGGTCATGAAAAAGATCTACGAAAATAGTACATTGCCCGTTTTTTTTTTAGATATATTGTG